>NW_012101209.1:4804945-4828769 GCF_000951045.1 Mandrillus leucophaeus
AAGAAATTGGGGAAACCCAGTATTAAGATTGCAATTTAACTGGATATTAGCATCTTTGATAAGCAGAGAGATTTGTTGTTCATGATGAAGAAGATGATGTTGATAATAATGACAGTTAATGTTCATTGAGATCATAAGGTATGTTAGGCACTATAAGAGCTATACAGGAAATCTTATCTAATCTTCACTGTAGTCCGATGAGGTAGGTTCAATCATTAAACTGATTCTGAAGTTGAGGAAAGTGTGGTTTAAAGAGGTTGAGTAACTTGTTAGTATCCACAGTGGATACTGGGATTGAAGCCTTGGCAGGCAACCTTGATTCTTGACTGACAATGGCACCATAATGGATTTGATTATGTGGTTAACTTCTTGGGGACCCAAATCTTACATGGACTTTTGAATCTAAATGGTGTAATCTCACCACAGAGTTTCTTGTTTCCCTCACATCTCAATTTCTCTCTTCTTGTATTTTACTATATGTAGTCAGGAAGAACCAAGCTGCTCTTTCAACATGTTGCTTAGAAATTTCCTCAGCTAAATAGCCAATTTTATCACTTGCCAATACTACCTTCTACAAAATACTAGTACATGAACACAGTTCAATCAAGTTCTTTGCCACTTTATAACAAGAATTTACTTTCCTTAATTATTCAATAACGTGTTCCTCATTTGTCTGAGCCTTCATTGGTACCATCCCTATTTCTACCAACATTCTGAACAGCATTACTTACGTGTTTTCCCAGAAGATGAAAACTTTCTATATGTCTCTCCTCTTTTCTTTCTGAGCCCTCACCAGAATCACCTTCCAAAGTCCTTTCACAGGAATATCAACATTTTCTAGCATGTACCTTCCAGCCTCTCTATGCATTAACCAGTTCCAAAGCCACTTCCACATTTTTAGGTATTTGTTAAGGTAGCACTCCACTTCCCAATACCAATTTCTGTTTTAGCTTGGGCTATTATCATAGAATACTGGTATTTATTTCTCATGGTTCTAAATGCTGGGAAGTCTGAGATCAAGTTGCTAGCATAATTGGGTCTGACAAGGCCCTCTTTCCGGTTTGCAGATAGCTGTGGTTTTGTTGTCTTCAACTAGTACAGAGAGAGAGAGGAAGCAAGTTCTCTCGAGTCCCCTTTTATAAGAGCATTAATCCCATCATGGGCAAGGACTCCGCTCTTATGACCTAATTACCTCCCAAAGGTCTCATCGCCACATACCATCACATTGGGGATTAGATTTTTAAGTTGCCTTAAAGATTCAATACTATTATTGTTTTGCTTTCTGTTTCTGTTTTATTTTTTTCCTCCTGTATTGCTCTTTGGAATGCACTCTGATGACTGAGTGTATCCAAATGGGAGTTTATTTCTTGGGCAGCATTTTTATTCTTGTTGGAAATTGGTGATGATTGGAAATATGCTCAGTATGTGCAGTGCTGATGATTTGTCCAGTGTCCCCCTAGTTTGGATATGTTGGTAAAATAAAATTAATTGAAGGGAGGAATTAACATGAGAATCAAGCCCATTATTAGTTTAAGAATGCATTTATCCTGAGAGAGATTATATAAACTCAGAGAAACATCCATCCCTGCTTACAACAATAAAAAAGAAACATGTAGGACAACAGAATGCAAATAGTGATTTTTGGCATAATGGTTTGGCAGGTGAAAATAACAGAGTTCTAACAGAGGAGAATCAGAGGACCTGTCCTTGGGAATGGAGGCAGGCCCCCTTTTCTTTGGGAGATACTAGGAAAAGGGTTGGAAGTAGAAGGAAAAGGAGACCCTCCTTAAACAAACCTAGCTACACTTCATCACACACATCTCTGACTTTGATCCCTGTGGCAGGAAGCACTACTATTAAAATTGGGACTTACTGAGGTTTTCTCATGTAATTAGGAAAAGGAAAAGTGTATTTGACAATGGAGCCTTTAGATCAAATTACCTGCAACCTACTTGTGGCTCAGTGGTCAGAAGGGAGCCACCAAAGCAGTTATTAATGTATTGCCTAGTTGCCTTATAAGGCACAGGGAACCAGTAAGAAAGCTAGCTGCTAGCAGCAAAATATCTCAGAATCCAGAACGGATTCAGCAATGCGGAAGAGAGATTTGCAGAAAAATGTAGAAGTTGCAGTTTTCAAACTGATGAAACTTTTGGAACATGATACCGGTTGAAACTGCTGTCGGCTACCATGTCCCTGCACCATTGCCTCTTGCAGCAGATTGCAGCCCTGCAGGTGTTAACCCTGAGTGACTGTTAAGCTCTGTGAAGGGATGTGTTTTCAGACTCCCTGGTTTTCAGGCTGTGTCTGTTAATGTAGGGCGGCTAATCTGTACGAAGGGGCTAAGGATGTAGTTCAAAAGCTGGCAGGGAGACATCCACTGGGAAGCAGCATTCGTCTTGGTAATTGCTTAAAAGAAATAAAGGCCCTTTGTGAAACCCTTCTCTTTATCTCCCATATTCCCACAAGGAAAAAAAAGTAGAGAGGAAAAAGAAAATATGTAAGAATACTGATTGTGACTATTTTTTCTTTTTAAAACGGACATTTTCATGGTTTAAGGAAAACAAAAGGAAGGACACAGAGATAAGCAATCTAGATTTTGGTGCTCCCTGTTTGATATTACAAATGGCCTCCTCCTTGCATTATTCCTGATTAGGAATTCTGAAAAACCTTATGTCGAATGATGACATTCTGAAGCTCACTATCCTAAGTAAATGAGTGCTTGATAAATTTTTCTTTGCTTAGAAGCAAGAGATGATTAACTGTATGCAAAGGGTATTCATTTTATGTGCCCTTTTTCCCCTCAGAAAATTGAGAGGTTGGTTGTTAATACAGACCAACAGTGTATTTCTGAATGATGTTATTTTCTGAATTAATGCTGCACTACTCTTTTTTTTTTTAAATCCTATTTTGGTAAGTGTAAAGTTTTTATCAAAAATAAAGCAAACAAAAAGGAAAATCCCCAAACCGCCTAGAAAAAAATTGGGTATCACTTTTGAGGACTGTTCTCATTCAGAGGCAGTCACGTCTGTTTTGCCCTCTGAAGTTAAATGGAATATGATTTTTTTTTACTTCTAAAGGGGCTCTTCCAAGAGTACTTCCTAGAATAGCTCTGACTGATGTATTCTTGAAATCAAGTGAGACCCTGTCTTACTGTCATCGACATGAATCCAGCTTTTAAGAATGGTATTGGTCCTTGGATTAGAAACTGCTACATAATTACTTTTGTCTATCTGATCATTAATGTATAGAGGATCCATATAACTTGTTGAAAGCTAAACAAAAACCTACTTAGGTCAGTCATTTGATATCATAAAACTGATTGTTTATAACATTAAAAATGTTTAACTCAATTAAATTAAATTGATTAGTATGAGTTACACAGTAAAGAGAAGAAAGACACATAATAGTTAAATAAAGGGCTCTGTGTTTTCTGAATGGTAGGAAAATTTCCCAGGGTACATCACCCTTATAATACTACTGTGGGGAAGTTGTTAACTCTTTTTAAAATTCTACTTCTAAGGATATTTGTCATCATCAGTGGCAACCTTTTCTCTTGCTTCAGATGTGTTAAGTCTTTACACTTATTAATTCTTTTATGTAGTGTTTGTAGTTTGTAGAAGGAAATTGATTTTCTTGTAATGGGAAAATCATCGCTCCTATTATGACATAAAACTTTAATTTGATGTCTCCTCCACTGACCCAAACTAATTACAGCAAAAACATGTTAACAAAGTGAGTAAAGTTCTTTCTTTCATGCATCAATTTTACTACTCAGGGCTGCCCCAGAAAGTCTTAAATGAAGGTGCTGCTCTGTTACCCTGGGACTGTGTGTGTGCACATGTATGTGTGTGTCTGGAGTAACCACTGTGACAGCCAGTGAAATATAGATGCTTGTGGTGAAACTTGAACTCCTCAGATCATCAGCTTCTAAGGAGCAAAGAAATATTAAAGGGGTTTATCAGTAATGGTTAGAACACACAACAGCTGAAAACATGGGCAGAGCTTCCTCTTTAATTTGGGCAGATTGGAATGCACCTCCCCAAATGAAACGGAAACAGTAAAATTTAAAAACTTTTATGAGTACCCAGCTCCACTGCACCTGGCTGCTCTAATTGCCTTCAAGCCAGTCATTACTGGGGAGGCAAGATGTTTAGCCACCAACAGCCCTTATTAATGTATAATAGGAATTTACTTGTAAAACAGAATTATTGGGATGGCATGATGTCATAAAGACAGAGTGCTGACATTTCAGATTGTTTTATATAGGGATGTTGAATTATAATTTAGGAGTGGAATATTCTTTTGGTAATTAATCACAATTTGGTACAATGTCAGTGTGGGTTAGGTATATGGATACATAGAATTCATGATTGTAGTGCTCTTCTAATAAAGGCTGCGTTTGTGCAAATGCATGTAATTCTCATGAATTATCTATGGGGAAAGAAAAATCTTCTCTCGTACTTTGCAGATGTCCAAAAACTGACCATAGCAGGTGTAAATAAATGAAATGTTTCAACAAGTCTGCCTCTGGATTTCTGTAAAAATGTAAAAGCCTCACAATTATAAAGCTGCCTGCAAATTTTCTTCGTGGTATCAATGATATAAGAAATGGGATACATTAATTTTGCTGGACCTCAAACTTAGAATCTGTCAATATGGCTCTGTGATTAATGGCTACAGATTTTACCTGCCTCATAAATATAATGGGCCTTGATTACTGAGCTCGGTTTGCAAAGCAATAGTTAACATGATGTCAACACTTCCATTGTAAACCCCATTTTTGGAGGGGTTTATAACGTGGTCATAAAAAATCACGGGGGGATGACACTTTGAATATGAGGTCTTAGTCTGGGGAAACAAAGATATTTTCAGGAAAAGATTTAAGTATTCCATTTACCTGTTTGTAGGTTTATGAAGACCTAAGCTGCATATAAAAATTTCAAGTTTTATGTACTTTAAAGAGAAAAATCTTAAATAAATAGGATTTCTTATTGCTCCTCTTGTTCAGTTTTTCTAAGGAAATACTCTATAGTTAGAGCATACATTTTAAACTGGAAGGGAACATTTTAAACATGGTATGGTAGATATCAGAAGATATTTAAAAAATCATTCTGTATTAATGTCTTTGGGATTTTATGCCTGTCAGCCACATAAAAATCATATATTTCAGATCCTTCTCAACAAGAATTCTAGGGCAAAGCTTAGTTTTTGCAAGCCTTGGAAAATATAGTATGAACTGGGCCACCTTGGCAAGACAATGTTGCATACAACAGAATACCTGATAATGGGTAATTTATAAAGAAAAGAATTTATTTCAGTTTTGGAGGCTGAGAAGTCCAAGGTTGAGGGGCTGCATTTGGTGAGGCCTTCCTCCAAGTGGGGTCTCTGCAGAGTCCTGAGGTGTGCAAACATGCCAGCCCAGGTCTCTCTGCCTCATCTTATAAAAGCCGACAGCGCCAATCCCATATTAACCTATTAATCCATAAATGTTAATCCATTCACGTCTTAAAGGCTCCACCTCTCAGTACTGCCACATTGGGGATTAAATTGCAACACGAACTTTGGAGAGGATAAACATTCAAACCACAGCAGACGACAAACATCCTTTCTGACCTAGAACATAAGTTGCCTCTTGTGTGAAGAGAGAGAGAGTCTGCCCAGGGCTGCTCCAAGGCCATCTCCATGTCTCCCTCCTGGGCATGGCGATGGTATGATGCTGCTTGCCCCCTGTGGGGTGGGGTCACCCTTAGAAGCTCAGGATTTCTTCTGTGCCCTTACTGACCGTGGCACAGAAAGACTAAAAGAACTCATACACTTTTTAATAGCCAGTACTTCTACAAGTTTGTGAGAGCAAACTTCCTGACGGGAAGCCAGGATTAAGTCTCTTGGAATTTGAGGGAGGTTGGATTGGAGGCCGTGGTCAGAACCCAAACTTTTGAAGTGGGAGTTCAGCTCCCACAATGTACTTGACTTGGTGAATGGCTTAAGAGTTTTCATTTAAAGAGTCGTCTCATAGTACTTTGTAATTGGTTCCAAAGCCACTAGGTGGCCTGATGGAAAGGGTTTTTGTTGTTTGTTGTTGCTGTTAGTTTGTTTTTGCTCTGGGGATACGGGGAGACTAGATTGTACCATAAAATCAGTAAAGCAAAATGGTTAAACCCACAATGATACTGGGCAAGTGTTAGGTTTTTCTCTTCTCTTTCTGAGAAATTCCCTCTCTTCCTTCCACCCTCCCTCACAACGGGGCTTTTCCACAGTCTTCAGAAGGCAGCAGAAAATGTTGCAGTGTGGTGGTTACAAGGCTGGCATATATTTCAGTGTTGTTTGTAATGCCTGAAATATTTATCAAAATATACCCATGATATCTTCTGCCCTCATTCGATAATCCTGGAAAGAAACAAGCTATTTCACTGTTTGCTTTGTATTGTTAGACTTGTTGTCATAAAATGTAAAATGTAGAAGCAATACCAATAATTCTTAGGCTGGCGGAAATTATCGGATGTTCCAGCCTGCTTGAGTAATAACACTGGGCCCTGGCATTGGGTAAGACAATGTTGCAACAATGTTACAATGTTGTAAGCAACATTTCTTACCCAATGTCAGGGCCCAATGTTTTTACTGGCTGGGTCAGCAGACAAGGCTTTTCCTTGAATAATGCTCACATAAAGAACTTTAAAAATGTCTCTGATGGCCTGTGGGTTAAGGCAGCAATAGCATTAATTGACATAGTGATAAAGAAGTTGGTAGCACTGCATTTTGAAAAATACGAAATAATACAGCACTCTTGGCACGTCACATGCTGTGTGTATTTTAGTCTTCACAGCAACCCTATGAAGTAAGTGGTTGGCATACATTTTCTGAAATCGAATAGCTTGTGAGCTGTGGAGCTGGGATGGGAAACCAGGTCTGTGTTATTTTGAAACCCATGGTACTCCCATTATGTATCAATAACTCATAGGTCAGATACTAAAGTATTCATAATCATGAGTTTATTTATTCAGTAAATATCCATTGAGTGGCTGTCATGTGGTAGGCCTTGTGCAGATTCTGGAGTTGTGATATGAATGAGACAGCCTTAGGGTATATGCACGAGTGGGGCAAGGATACTGAGACGTTGCAGGAACTTACACTCGAAGCACAAGGGCTAAAATGAGAGATGTGAACCCAAAGAGAGCATGTGGAAGGGGTGCTTGATCTAGGGTTGAAGGGGTTCAGGCAGAACTTACCAGAAGCCAAAAAGCTGGAAGGCAATGGCCCCAGCCAGGTGGAGGGGATTTGGATAAGGGAAAACATTTTAATCCACGAGTACAGCAGAAGTAAAGGAGGTGAGAAAATGTGTTTCCATGAGGGAGAGGCCAGAGCACTCAGTGGTGGTCAGCTCTGGAAGGGCTTTATGAACCCAGTTGGAGGAGTTTTGACTTTCTCACAGGCTGTAGGAAGGCACTGGTGGGTTCTGAACTGGGACTGAGGTGCCCAGATCAACATTTGAGAAGCTGACCCTGCCCACCTTGTGGAGCAGGGAATAGTGATGGTGGCACGAAGGCAAAGGCCCCCTTTGCAGTCACTGTGAGTGGAGTTGGAAGTGGACTCTGGTGATGTTCAGCAGGTGGATGCACAGTCCTTGGGGATTTATGGGATGTGAGGGGTAAGGTTCCAGAGAGGTGCCAAGGATGGCTCATGGGTGGCTGGTGGGACAGGTGCCTGTCACTCAAAAGAGGCTGCGAGGAGGGAGACCAGGGCAGGGGAGCTTCGGACATACTGCAGCCTGGGGAGCTACCGATTATACACATCCAATAGGCAACTGGAGCTGGTGGAAGAGATTTGAGAGCCATCACCATACAGATATTAACTAAAATCACAGGAGACGAAAGACGGTGTGGCATGAGAAGAGAACCTAAGAAGATCCCTAAGGCCAAAGACTCACTAAGGGTGGACAGAGAAAAGGGAGCCTGCACAGGAGCAGAGTGAACGGGCAGAGGTGGGAGAGCAAGGGGAAGCCCAGGAAGGAGAGTTCAATGAGGAGCACTCATCAGTCCAGTGAAATGTTGCAAAGAAAGCCAAATAGACAAGGGCTGCAAGGGTAAGTGATGTCCTTGCCTCCCCACACCCCCATGCATTGTCTTGAAGGAGGTGATGCTTTGGCATGATTTGTCTGAAAAATTCTACCAGGTCTTACTTCATTTTGTCAGAGGGACCTGTCTAGAGGATGCTTTAGCAGGCTAAAGTTTCACGTTTCCAGATACTTTCTCATAATCGTCAAACATACTCTACTCTAAAATAACCTAAGGACTTAGCATTTTTAGGTTGAAAGTAATTTTAGAGATCAACTTATTTAGCCCCTTAATATTACTGTCAGTCATTGATTTATTCTGTAAACACTTATTAAACTCTAGTGTCATCCAGGTATATAGATTAATAGGAGTTTTACTATAGTGATCTTTTTAAGAAAGTATAAGAGTGCAGCATTTTGTTGTAATGAAAATGCCATAATATGTGAATTAATAGAAATAGAGAAAATTCAGTCCATGTTAATTTTTTTTCTCTCTCTGGAAAGATGGAAACACATATAAATGCAGATTGACCCATCCTCCACAAAGTTTTGAGTATCACAAACTCCCTGGCCTTGATGTTTTATTACATTCTTCTCTGGGGTCTTGTCCCACTTCGCTCTCTGGCAGTGTCGAGACTTTTGGACAAGGCGAAAGGGTGGAGCAGAGGCCGCTACAATGTCCCAGGCCCATTTGCCCACTTACCAAAGTGCATGGACACTGTTCTGTAGCCCCAGGTACCTTTTCAAGTCCCTAAAACCCCAGCTAGGCAGCGTGAAGAAATAGAATAGCAGAGGGAATGGCGCGGCTTGCTGTTTTTTGGTGCTGGTTATGACCAAACCTTAGAAAAAGCATCTGGTGCCCCAAAGTGCCCTCTTGCTCCCCTCTGCAGGTGCAGCCCCCCAGGCGCGCCCGCACCCCTTCCCCCATGTTGGTGTTGGTTCCTCCGAGCTGGCTGTCCTGTCTTCATTTACTGTTTATCTGCATGTGACTCTTCCTCATCATAATGTGATTTGCTTGGGGAGGGGGTGGCTCCATTCCAAGCTTACTGAAGAGTAACAACACTGGGCTTAGCCCTGTCTCAAAACCTTAACCTGACTGGGTCACATCCCGGAGATGTCCTCCACTGCCCTGAGGTCAAAGAATGCAAGGCCTGCTTCATCTCTGCCAGCCTTTCCTGTGCTGGTCCCCACGAGGTTTTCTTGACTTTTCCCATAATTTACCAGCTTACTACTCTATCTTCTAAGGAACTTTGATGCCCTCCCTTCCCTAATACAGGCACACCTTGCTTTACCACACTTGGCAGATAGTGCATTTTTTACAAATTGAAGGTTTGTGGCCATTTTCCCAACGGCATGTGCTTATTTTATGTCTCTGTGTCACATTTTGGTAATGCTTGCAATCTTTTAAATTTCATTGTCATTGTATCTGTGATCGGTCATCTTTGACTTTACTATTGTAATTGTTTGGTGGTGCCAGGAACTGCACCCATATAAGATGGTGAACTTAATAAATGTTGTATGTGTTGACTGCTCTATCAACAGGCCCTTCCTCTGTCTCTCTCCCTCTCCCTGGGCCTGACTATTCCTGGAGACACAGCAGTGTTGAAATTAGGCCAATTAATAACCTTATGATGACCTGTAAGTGTTCAAGTGAAAGGAAGAGTAACACGTCTCTCACTTTCAACCAAAAGCTAGCAAGAATTAAACTTAGTGAGGAAGGCATGTTGAAAGCCAACACAGGCTGAAAACTCGGCCTCTTGCACCAAACAGTTAACCAAGTTGTGAATGCAAGGAAAAAGTTCTTGAGGGAAATTAAAAGTGTTACTCCAGTGAACACACGAATGATAAGAAAGCAGAATAGCTTTATTGCTGATATGGAGAAAATTTGAGTGTTCTGCATGGAAAATCAACACAGCCATAACATTCCCTTAAGCCAAAGCCTAATCCAGAGCAAGGCTCCAAGTCTCTTCAATTCTATGAAGGCTAGGTGAGGTGAGGAAGCTGCAGAAGAAAAGTTGGAAGCTAGCAGAAGTTGGGTTCATGAAGTTTAGGAAACTAAGCCATCTCCATAAAGTGAAAGTGCAAAGTGAGGCAGCAAAGTGAGGCAGCTTCTCAAATACTTGCTGGAGAAGCTGCAACAGTTTATCCAAAAGATCTAGCTCAGATGACTATAAGCATTTTTACAAAGCATTTTTTAGCAATAAAATAATTTAAAATTAAGATATATACTTTTTAAAGACATAATGTTATTGCACACTTTATAGACTACAGTATAGTGTAAATATAACTTTTATGTGCACTGGAAAATCAAAAAATCAGTGTGACTCGCTTTATTGTGATATTTGCTGTTGCAGTGGTCTGGAACCAGACCAGCAGTATCTCTGAGTTATGCCTCTAGATTACTCCCCGATCCATGGTGCTAGCTGAACAATCAGCAGGGTTTGTAAACCGATGCTGCAGTCAATAAAGATTATTAACAGCATATTGGATGTTGTGATGGGATTATAAGAAAGCATTTGAAACATGGCCTACTGCATAGTGAGTATAATTAAATGCTTCTCAACTAAAATTTTTAGAGAGACGTCAAGTTCTTAAGTTCCTACTCAGTTCATCAGCAAGCATGTATTGATTTGCTTGTGGTTGTTATCCTTGTCATTATTTTAATATTTGCTAGCCTTTGGGTAAACTCTCAAGTCATTTTTGTTCAGGAGACTTGTCAGTTTTAAGATTTCTCATAATGAATTCTCTTAAGTGATGTTTATATTTTATTTTGCCCCTCGTGGCTTAGTTTTCCAGTATTTCTTATTCTATATCAATGTCAGAGAAAAATGGGATTGAAGATGTATTTTGAGTTAAGAAGTGATAAAAACAGAAGCAGGAGGCAGCTCCAAGTGAAGGTGGTTGCTGTGATGGAATTTGGTGGTCAGCGACCAAGTGAGGTACATCTTTCAAATTATGCACATGGCCGGGTGTGGTGGCTCACGCCTGTAATCCTAACACTTCGGGAGGCTGAGGCGGGCGGATCACCTGAGATCAGGAGTTCAAGAGCAGCCTGCCCAACTTGGTGAAACCCTGTCTCTACTAAAAATATTTAAAAACTTAGCCAGGCATGGTGGCGGCCACCTGTAATCCCAGCAACTCGGGAGGGAGGCTGAGGCAGGAGAATTGCTTGAACCAGAGAAGTGGAGGTTGCAGTGAACAGAGATCACACCACTTGCACTCCAGCCTGGGCAACAGAGCAAGACTCTGTCTCAAAAAAAAAAAAAAAAAAAAATTATAGGCATCTTAGATTTTCCATCTGTAAAGAAAGGAGGAGGAACAATGTGGCATCTCAGGTCCTACCAGTTCTAAAAGTCAGTTATTCTAGTTCTAGAGTACGGCAAAACTATGGATGGCTTTTTGTTCCTACAATTTTTATGAACATTTTCACTGGCTTTAATATCCATGTCCAAAGTAACAGGGAAGGTAAGACTTTTCACCAATACTCAGCTGATCTCCTGCTTCTCTTTTTGTCCAGTGTTTTCCACTTTTCAAAATTTTTATCATTGACTACTAGTACAAGAAAAGGTCCCAGAGTATAGTGTCTGGATTCACTGTTCATAAATGGCATTACAAAAAAAAAACCCAAGTAGATCCTTTGAATTGTGTATTTCATGTCAAGTGGCCCTCTCTCTATTTGCCTGGCAATTAAGAATTGGTGACATGAAATTAATCTGGTAGTAATACAATCTTAAATTCACAAAATAATTGTCTTTGCCTTTGAGTAGCAATGCAGCCTGCCTACCACGAGAGGGCAGTGTAGGTGATTGCATGAAGGAGATGGCTTCTGCAAAAAGAAATGACGTTTATGACACTAGTTTCCAGCTTAGAGAGCATTTTCACATGCACGTATGACTGTCTTAGCAGTTCTCTGTGATGGGTAAAGCATGCATAATTGCTCCCATTTTATAGATGGAGAAACTAATGCTAGAAAGGCTTGAAGATAATTTGCATAGAGTTGCACAGCTGATAAATGCCATCCAGTGCTTGAATCCAAGTGTCTTGCCACTATACCACCCTGCCCATAAATGGTACATTATCATCATATGAGTGACTTCCTAATGTAGAGCTGAGAGGCTGTACAAAGCTAGGAAACATCTGTTCTATGGGAAAAATTCTCAAATTTTTTCATCTAACATAGCATCTTGTGAAAACTTTCAAGACTTATGTTTTCTTCTGTTCCATAAAGATGGGAAAGGCTGGGAATTATTCGTTTCATAAGTGCCACCATGCACAGCCATCATTGCAGTCTCAGTTGTTCTGAGCTAGATTACATAGCGGGTCTTAAATAGTTAGTAGATGGGGAGGAGAAGGAGGTCAAAGTGAGGGAGAAATCAGGACCCGGATGTACATAATCCAAATGACCACTTCCTCAGTTTCCATGGTGAGCTTGGAAATTCCCCATGGACTCCCAGAGCTCCAACTCTTTATGTAGTTTCAAAGGAGGCAGCAGAATACAGTAAAGGCAGAAGCAAGGCTAAATCAGAACCAAAACAAAGCACCCTGTTTTTGTACACCCAGATGAAGATTTTTCTAAGCTCCCAAATTCTAAGACCTAACACTGGGTGGCCTGCAGGCATTCAGACAAGTGATCACTTTGCTGGAGGACCTACATACCGAATTTATTCTACTGGGATTTTGCCACTCTTTTTTTGTAGTTAAGGTGGTTCTATCAGGTAATTAATTTTAAGTGCTTTTATTTATTTGTTGTAGGAAAAAAAAAAAAAAAGACTCCAGTAGCCTTTTTTGTGGTTATACCAGTTGCCTGATGATTCATGAATTCAGATCTAAAACCAGAGTCGGTGTAATCAATACGTGAAAAATAGGTGCTGCCTAATTGCCTTTCTAAATCAGTAAAATAATTAAAGCCTTTATAGTCTGGCCGATTAATGCATTGCACATCCGTATGGTCGGCTTAATAGGGAAAATGCTTGAGAAAGATAAAAATCACAAGACCAAAAGCAACTAATAGCTGAAAAAAAAATTCTATGTAGTTGATTAATTGTCCTCCTCTTTTTCTCTTAAGAGACTAAACATTGAGTAAATCCTCCGAGTTTGTATAGTTCCGATTTAGTCAGCATTCCTATTGTAAAGTGCCAGTGTTATAATTTTTCATTCATCATTTTCTTAGATTCCAATGTAAGTGTCATTGTTGTGTTTAGTGAAAGAATACAAATATTTATTTTAACATTCTTTAAACAGATTCTTAGTAGAGGGTAGAGCTTTCTAATGCTCTGCAGCTGGGTTTCGGGCTTTAAAATTGGTTGTCGTCTGCACACTAAGATCTCTGCAAGTACTCAGCTGCAGAGAGCAAAATCCCACTTGACAAGCAGTCTCTAGATATGGATTTATGCAATAGGATGTCATGTTTACTTTGGACCTGCTATGATGTACCTGGGAAAATTTCCCTATTATGCATTTATTAAAAAGTTCTAAATATATATTTGCACAATGTTTTCTTATGGAAACATCTGTAAGGAATTATTAACTTATTTCCACACGGGATTTTTTTTTTTTTTTTTTTTTAAGAGAGAGAAAGACAGCAATTGTGTAAGCAAACCAGAGAAAAACTATGAACATAATACATTTAGAATTCACTCTGAATTCCACTTGGATTTTCTTTCGTTCTCATGTTGGTGAAGGTAGATAAGATAGATAACATAATTGTTATCCTAACCAGAATTCGCATCTCATTCTGATTTCCTTAAACATTTTTAGAATTTCATCAGTCTTTTTTAGCAAAGCCAGTCACGGGAGGAGTTGAGTATTGACCTTTTTTCTTCTTTTTCTTTCTGGTTAGCCTGCATTGAACCTTTGGCCTTACCCCAAGTGTATGGGTGGTATATGTTTTTAAATTGATATATCAATGTTGAATTTTTATTGTCACGGTTTCTGTTCATGCTCCCTTCAAACCTTTCATTTATTTGTTTCTGAACCTTGGATATCTCATAAAAATGTCACCATTGTGGTTGAACATTAAGCACCTTCCCATTTTGCTCTGGGCCGTTGAAATAAATTTGGACCAGGTGCTCTGCTCATAATGGAGCCCCTTGAAGTGCTCTGATAATGAGCCGGGAGCGGAAGCTGTCAGCCTTCAGCTGGCTTGAAGAATGCAATTAGAGCAGTTTTAATACTGCAGAGGGACCCCATCCAATCAAGGCCATTTGAGTTAAACCAAGTCTAGAATCCTAAACATGTACTTTTAAGCTTGTCAGCTTTGTCTCTGCACTGAGAATGGGGAGAAGGCATTCCTGTACAATGGATCCATTTTATGTCCAAGAGAAAAAAAATGCTCTGAATACCAATAGAAGTTCTCTCTCTCTCGTTTCTCCCATTATGATGTCATTATGACCATATTTATGATCTGATGTCAGTGTGGTCAGGATAACCAGTGTCAAATTAAGTTTCAAATGAATCAAGGACTTAGCAAGCCCATTTCTAGAAATCCACCCTAAAAATAGTGCACAGCCTGTTTTTTTTTTTTTTAATAGCAAAATCGGGATTCACCTAAATATCCATTAATATGGGGAGTGCTTCAGTAAAGTATATTCACTATAGGAAACACTATGCAGCCATTAAAAAGAATAATACTGTTTTATGTTGTTGAGTAAAGTAAGTCACTTATAGAACAGTTTGTAGAAGCATGATGTGTTTTTTGGGGAAAACCCAATTACAATATACATTTATAGGTAGAGAGAGAAGATTTGGAAGAAAGCATACTAAATTATTTATGGTAAAAATCAGGAGAAGTGGAGATGGAAGGAGGTAAAGTTTGTTTTTTACTGTGTGTATATGCGTATTTTAAAATTATTTTCTCATATTTACTTAATGAATACTTTTTGTATTCTAGGGGGAGTTTAGCTCACTATCAGGTAAATGCCCTGTTGTAAGTAAATAAATGAGCTTCTGTGGTCCAGGAGGAGTGGGGAGAAACTTCTGGTATTAAGGGATGCTGGGGCATAGTAATGATGAGAGGGGTTATCACTGAGGGAGAACTTTACATTCTTCATTTTGGAAAATCCTTCCAACAGCCCTGTGGGGTAGATGCTGTTACACTTACTTTACACCCGAGGGTGCACAGGTTTGGAGAGATGTGTTGATTTGCCAGGCCACAAATTTGCAGTGAGTGTAGTAAGGCTTTGAACCCAGGTCAGCTTGGCTCCAGCGACATGCCCATAACCTCTTCCCTTTTCCCTGCTTGGTTTCTGAGGACAGTTCTTTAAAAGCGGATTTGATTTCCTGGGACCTGTGTCCTTTCCCTCTTCATTTCTTTCAAGAAAATGAGGACACAATTCAGGAGTAGTTGTTATTGTCGTTAATGGTTGACATTTTTTATAAAGGCTTAGACTAGTCATTAAGAAGTCTCATTCTGTGCTCATGGGATTCACAGTGGATTCTCCAGTGAGTGGAAGCCTTTGTCCTAAAATGAGGCAGTGTATAATAATGTCAGTTAATTTCATTTGAAATACAATTTAAAAATAAATAATTTCACACATCAGACAAGCCAGGGTTGTCTTCATTAATGAGAAATATTATGCAAAATTTAAAGATCAGAATAATTATAAAAGTATGTATAACCTCCTTTATAAACTTAACTCCTGCGAAGTAGTAGCTTACTCAAATAGCTCATTTCTTCTAACATATTTATTAAGCCACGAATCTTTTTGATTTCATAAACATAAGCTTATTTCATCAACAAAAAATAGGGCTCTCTATATGTATGTGTGTATGTGCACATAAGTACATACATATATGTATTTCTGTTTCAGATTTTTAAAAACTCTCCACAATGTTTTGTTTGTTTTCCATATCTTCTTTAGCTTGGATTTCTGCTTCATATGGGATACTGCTTTCCTGTTGGCTTTTTAAGGTGTTGTGCACAATATTAAAATCTCATTTCAGGTTTCCTCTCTATTCCATGACTCAAACTTTGGAATTATTCCTATGAAAGAAATACTTACTAAATTTAGCCACAAGTTAGCCTCTTCCAGTGACCTTAACAAACATTTCATGGCCCTTCTTCTGACATTGTGACACTGACTTTTTAACTTATTTGGGGCAAGTTAATTACTTAGGACAAATAATGTAAACATCCTTGCCCAGAGGCCTGGAAAAGTAGGAACACATAGGTAGACGTGAGGCACTTAGAAAATGTTGCAGTGACCCCTGTACAGTACTGTCAGCTAATTTTATAATAAAGCATAAGAAAGCAATAGAATACGTTGAAGGGAAAAAGCCTCACTTCTGATTTTTTTTTTTAACTAAGTCAGCTTTTTTTTCAAGCATCTACTCTTAAATAATTGAATTTACTTGGCATTTAGGTTCCTTTTTCTTATGCAATTTCTTTCCAATTATGATTATTTTATTTTATGTTTTGCTTCTTATCAACCCCTTTGACCATATAACCATGAGACTATCACTGGGCCTTCTGTCCCTTTGTTGCGAAGAAAATTCACACATCCAGGGGCTTCTGTATGTAGAAGGCGAGTTTCTTTGAAAATGGCCACAACAGAGTGGTTTTTCCTCCTGGGGTTGCCAGCACTGCCCCAGGCAGGCGCAATAATGCAGACGTGACATAAACAGGCACGTTCACTGTGATGAGACGTGAGGGGTCCGTATTCTTCCAAAGAGACTGTGCCTCGGTGGTTGTAAGTGTACCTTGTGAAATTGTCCCCCAGGAGAACACATGTGCCAAAGTATTAAGAGACAGCCTAACAAACTACTTTGATTTAAAGTGAAAATAAAGCAAAATGTAAAGATTCGGGTCCAGAGAGTCAGGATGGGAGTCGTGTGGTCCTGGCTTTGATTTTCAGTCCTTGGGTGCGCCCTTGCCTGAGAGAAAGCCAGGGGAGACAGCCTGAAGTCATCACACTCCAGGGCAAATCTGAGGACTGACCTTCCCTCTCAGTATAAAAGAGCTCTACCAATAACAGCATGGATGGCTGTGTGGGCTGCATGGGAAGTCCAGAGACCAGGTCTCCAGCCAGGCTCCAGCACGGCTAGCTCTGCTAACTCAAGTACTCTGTAACCTACCTAGATATCAGTTGCTTATTTTAAAACATAGAGGACTGGAGAGGGTCCTGTCCAACTCGGATGAAGGAAATTTAGAAGACAATAGTGTTGTGTTTTGTGTGAAAGGAAGATTGTGGGTCACACATTGCTCACTGCTAACACCTACCAATAGTGCTAATTTAAAAAGTCATATATTTTCATACCGAGGCAAGGCTGGAGTTTCCTTTCCTGAGGTTTGGGAGGAGGGGAACAAGGTGAGAGAGGTTGTCTTTGTACTTTTCTTAAATTTATAATTTTTTTGGTTATTCACACAATGTCATCACTGTTTTGGTTTTTAAAAAATACGTATCTAGAGGAAAATCTGAAAGGTGTATGCAAGTTTATATAAACTATTTTCTAAAAATTAAAAATACATGCACATGACTTGAAAAATTTAAATGATACAAAGAAAGGTAAACTCATCCTTCCCTGATCCTCTAACCCCATCCCAACTTTTGAAACAACTGTTAGGTGTTTATCTCTTTCCTTCTAAAATGTTAACTGTACGTGTTTTGGTGGGGGAGGGGGCGGGGGGTGGAAGGGAGCTGAATTATGGATGGTTTCTATTTTTTCTTTCAGTTTATCTTTTCTATTTTTTATAATGACTTCTAGTCTTTTTAAGTTTTATCCAAGAATTCGTATGTCTGGAGATACTTATCTCAAAAGTGAAGCAAGGCCAATTTACATTAAAGACCTGACTTTGGGAATTGTTATATGCTATTTAAGTGTACAGTTGCATATAGCCATATCCATAAGTAAATATGGTAACAATTATTTGAAATGAACTTTATTCTTCAGCCTGAACAGATTATATTCTATAGTAGGCTCATGCCATTTTGTTAATTGTATTAATTATTTATTACATACTGCCATTTCGCATAGTTCAGTGGGTTGTGGGAAGCCGATTATAGCAGTTTGTTTCAAGTCAGTTTTACACCCTGGTTGACAAAATCATCACACTTTCTCACTAAAATGAAAGAGCTGGAATAATGCTTGGGGCAGTTATAACAGATGCAAGGTTAAGGTGCAAACTGTGTGTGAAGCCTAGCCACCATATTTTTAATGAGATCCAATTTATGCAAGCAATATATACAGTGTTTCCTTCATTCATCTTCTCGGAAGTTCTTCATTTTGGTAGATTTTAGAACGGAAGATGTGTTTGATTCAGACATGTCTCCCAGACTTCATACTATGATGTTAAACTTAACAACATCATAAATTTCTTCTTTAACATTTTCTGTCTTCTGACAAGAAGACAAAAGTTAAAATCAGCTCTTTGGTATCGTTAGTAGTTTCATTACATATTTTTGGAATGAGAAATGCCGAGAACTTGTTAAATATGGAATCACTTGGAACAGCACGATCTCTCCTGAACCCAAGCAGTAATAATGCAAATCGAAAGCAGCTTCCTCCTCCACAGATTTGCAGTTTTTCTGATCACAGATGTGTCCTTCCATGTTGCCTGTCTTTGTAAACCAAGCATATTTTTGTCATCACCTCCAAACCCTTTAATCAGCTGTAAGTGCTGTCACTGGATAGAAGGTCCGTCCTTGGGTCTGTATGTGGGTGGCAAATGGTAAGTGAAAGGTTTCACTGAAATCTTGGCAGATTAGGAGCTGGGTTAAAAATACTTTTATAGGACATACTAACTTTTGTGTATTAATATATTTATTGAAAAACCAAAATCTTTCCAAATGGTTCTATGAGGAAGGATAGAAACGAGAGTTGAATTATAAAAGTTTGAAAGGAGGATTAAAGAGTTTTTGAGGGTGGTTGAAGCAGGGTTTGCAGAAGAATTTGCCTTTAGCCACCAAACTGTCGACGCCTGCTGGTGCTGGAGTTGACAGAGGTGTATCTGCTAAGGATATTGTATTAGGTGTTTGTCCTGGTGCATAAAAGCGGAGAAGAAATATGCTGTGATGAGCTCTTTTCATAACTTGATGAATGCAGGTCTTGCCTGTGATTTAGGACAGTCTCTGTTGGCATCAAACCTCCCTGTGTACTGGTTTCTGGCTGCACATCGTTGGATCTTTGTATCACACCGCATTGCTTGCTGACCTGTAGTATTTCACTACACACTGGGATTCTGGCTCTCCAGAGCCGATTCCATTTTAGGCAGCTGCCTTCTCCATGTTGGAATACTCTGTTTATCTTGCCTTCACCTGGTAACCAGTTCTAGGTAAGATGCCTGCTGGTCATGGCCCTGTTCCCATGAAGGTATTCACAGCTTTCATTTCAGTCAATCAAATTTATTGAGTGTCTGCTCTGGGTGTGCAGTATGCAAGTGCTGGAAATAGAAAGATGAATAAACCACAGTCTGTGCCCTCGAGGAGCTCACGCTTTAATAGGGGATTTTGGGTGACCTTAATGCTTCAGGACTTAGTAAGAAATAAGCCCGAGTACTTGTGAAATGTTAGGCTTTGTTGATGATTGTCACTAAGAGAACTGGTACTGTTGCCTTCACACTCTGCCTCTGGCCCTCCGTGCTGTTCAAATGCCCGTCTTCCTGCTACCTCCTCTACCTTGGAACATTGCAAGGCTTGGAGGGAGCTTGTTCTAAAGTCAAAGGAGAGCTAGATGCTTTGTGAAACTTTCTTCAGACCAGCTGCCACTGACAGCCTGCCCGGAGCCGGACATGGGGCAGGATCATGCCGGGATTGCTGTGACTGGATGGTGGAAAATTTTGCAAAAACATCTGTTCTGTTTGGAGGGTCCAAATATTTTCAAAAACATTTGCTTAGCCAAAGCTCATATTTCACAAAACCTTTGCAAATATCTAGAAGCTTTTCTTCTTTTCCATGTGGACATGGAAGCAAAGGAGAGGAAAATGTGGCCACATGTATGTTTTCAACTTCTTATTTCCAAGTATTTGGCTATT
Organism: Mandrillus leucophaeus; assembly: GCF_000951045.1. Taxonomy (NCBI): domain Eukaryota; kingdom Metazoa; phylum Chordata; class Mammalia; order Primates; family Cercopithecidae; genus Mandrillus; species Mandrillus leucophaeus. The sequence continues at coordinate 4,824,964 of NW_012101209.1, forward strand.
TCAGGGATAGAAACCAATCAGATCACTTTCGTGAGGTATGCGGTGCCTCTAGACTGTTCTCTCTCTTTTGGATAGATACATGAAATCTCGAAGAAAGAAAATTTCTCTAAACACAATGGGAGAGATTACAGTAATGCTATCAAGCTGTAGTTTTAATTGCTTGAAAATAAACGAAGAAAAAGGTTCACAGCTGTTTGAGAGTGAGGACCAATCACGGGCAGAGCAACAATAAAGCTCCCCTTTCCTGGGATGACTGCCAGGACTCAGCTCTCCACATCTGAAGATGTTTTACAAAGTGCAGTGTGCCGTGAGCAGGGAGAGAAAGGCATCCAGAGAAGGCGCGGGAGGACCTGAGTGAGGAGCCGGGCCCTGGCTTCATCCCATCTGTGGGCCTCAAGGTCAGGGGAGTAGGAGCTCGTGGCCAGACAGACTGGGATGACAGGGACTTCTTAGGGGACAAGTATGAGTTTGTTCAAACTTGGGGGCATGAGTTTTTGAGAACACTGCTCAACGCTCAGCATGGTGAATGCTGCAGACCAAGCATGGAGCCGTACCCGGCACCTCCAGGAGAAAAAAGCACCCCAAACTGTAAAGCTAAAGGCCTCTGCACATGATTGCCTGTGAACCAGAGGTTTGGAGATAAGTTTTCTCCCCCTTTATGTCATTCTGTATGTTCCAAGTTGGGCATGGAGAGCAGCTCTTCTGCCCTTTGAACCTGGTACAGACCCAGGAAACCTGGGCCTCTCCCTCAGTACCTCTCATTCCAGGTGCATGGCTCAGGCTCGTGGAACAAATCAGCTAACTTTTCTTTTGTTTCTTAATGCTAGGGAGCAAGCAGGGAGCTAATGGCCAAAGGAAGTCGAGGCACTTGTCCTTAAGACTATCTTTAGTGAAGTGGAAGGTGCAGGATCTGCCATTTGTCATGTCACCTTAGAACAAGGAAAAATCCCCAGAGTACAAACATCCAATTGGCATACCATACTCGATCTCCAGGGTAAAATATAATACAGCTATGATGCATGAGTCTCATTGTGAAACAGCTGATTGGTGAGGAAGATCAGTTCTCACTAAACTGGAGAGATGAGGCCGTGAGATGAAGAGGAAGCAGTGCTGAGCTGGGAGTCCAGATAGCTGGCTCTGTTCTCGGCTCTGCCGCCAGTCACGGTGCTGATTAAGTCACTGGGCTCTTCCATCCCCTCTGTGCCTTGTCGGTAGGCAGATTGGAGGATGTGTAAGTTCCTCCTGCACTAAGATCCTTGTACTGAGGACCTGATTTCCAGAGCCCTGGGAACATCTTAGAAATGGAGTAAATTCCACGAGATTTTCCCAGGGGAGGCCTTGATCACATTTTGTACAACATTCAGTCATGTATGGTTGCTATGATACCAGGCAGCATTTTGAAACCACACACAGGGATGAGTCTTTCAGTCAGTGGCCTAAACCATCTCCCTTTGCTGCAGAGCCAGCTTTTCTGCAATTCCAGGGGAAAGTATGGGCAATTGTTAATACCCCAAAGATTTTATATGATTTTAAAACAAAGTGGCCAACAGTGTCAACATTGTTTACCAGTGAGTCGTGTGTTCTTTTTCTCTTTGTCCTCCTCCTTTTTAAAAAAAATAACATTTCCTTGGCCTGTTAATTTCTCTGTTCTGTGTTGCATGTATGGAAAAGTATCTCAAAACCTATGACGTAAAACTCTCGATTTGCTTTACTTTTCCTGCTCTTGAGATTTTCATGTGGCCCTGATTAAAATTTTAATTTGTCAGTAGAGGCAAATCTCATTAGTGCCATTCCAGCAATTGGGCACTGGAATCATTTGCAAGGTCTTCAGGGAAGTTTGCCTTTGCACAGTTTAGGAAAGATTCTGTTAATTAGGTGAATGGTATAATTGATATGACAAGAGGATTGTTTAACTTAAGGGAAGCAATTTATTATGCATGCATGAGAAGCTTCTAGGTATTTACTGACCAATTGCATGCCCATTACATATCCTTTTTGTATTTTAGAGATAATCATCTTATATTGTTTACCTCCTAGCCCAGTTTTTGGCACACTTGAAAGTACTACAAACTGTCTTAAATAAATAAATGAATGAATAAATAAATAAATAAATAAATAAATAAATAAATAAATAAAAACTAGGCTGAGCACAGTGGCTTATGCCTGTAATCCCAGCACTTTGGGTGGGCGGATCATCTGAGGTCAGGAGCTTGAGACCAGCCTGGCTAACATAGTGAAACCCGTTTCTACTAAAAATACAAAAAATTAGCTGGGCATGTTGGCTTGCACCTGTAATCCCACTACTCCAGAGGCTGAGGTGGGAGGATCACTTGAACCTGGGAGGTGGAGGTCTCAGTGAGCCGAGATCGTGCCATTGCACTCTAGCTTGGGCAATAGGAGCGAAACTCTGTCTCAAAAACAAACAAACAAACAACTTAGAAGCAGAAGGAGACGGGAAAGGACACTAGGCTGAGAGACTGAGGCTGAAGTCTGGGTTCTGTTCTTCGCCTCAGCACTGATTAGCAAGTGAGCGTAAGTCATTTATCCTATCTGTACAGTTTGAAGATTGGGTTGAGCACCTTCCAATCTATTTTGCCCAAGTCCCCTTCCAACCTATTTTGACACTGAGATTTCACAAATTGAAACTAAATTGCCGTACTTGGTTCAAATAAATTATGTTTTTCTAAGTGGCCCAAATCTACCTTCTTCCTCATTTTTTCATTTTGTTAGCCTGGGCAGAAAACAAGAGAAAGTTTGCCCAACACTTTCTCCATCATTGGTTCTCCAGAGCTTTCCAGCAGCACAAGTCAGATTACCTAAGGCCTGGTGTAGCCTGGGCAGCACTGATGAGGCTCTGGCTGAAGCCTTGGCATTGATTCTCACAGGCCTCTGGCTGTGCTCTGTGGTCACCTCTTTAGTTGCTGGATTGTAGGGGGAGCCTAAAGTAGCCCCAAGGAGAGGGCAGGAGCAGCAAGGGGTTCCTTTGGGGATATGGGCACAACAGCATTTGTTAATGGAGAGATAAAGAGTCCACTGGTTTAACAACCAGAACAGTAGAACTCATCCCTGTTGATGTCTGAGTCATCATCTCTGGAATCTTCCCCCCTCACGACACTGGTGGAGCAGGGAAGCATGTTCACTGAGGATAATATTTACCTTAATTTAGGTTTTTCAAACCCAGCCTTTCCTAGCTCCATCTGCTGTGGACCTAGTAAATGACAAAGCTTCACTTAGTTATCTGGAGTGGACACAGACTCCAGCATTTTCTCCTAGAGTTTTTATCCAGGTGGTCTCACAACCATGGAGGGATGGCAGCAGCTTGTCAAAGATTTTCATATTCAAGGGTAGGCAGGTACAAAGGAGTTAACTTGTGGAAGCTTCATCTGGAATGGGGACCAGCCTTGTGCCGAGATGCTGTAGGTACCTGCTAGTTCTTCTTGGCTCTGGATGAGCAGAGGCTGTCTTTGGATGGATTTTGTAGGGTTTTTTGGATAGCTGTTCTTAAAAAGACCATTCATCTCCTCAGGAGTCATAAAATGGAATTACAAACTGATTTTCCAATTAGAGTTTTAAAACAACAGTAACAACAATCAAATCAACAGCAGCAGCCACCCTCTGGAAGGTGCCATTAGGTAGTAACCGTGAGCTTGAGGCAAGCACAGATACTTTTCCAAGCAGGGACCTTGTAGTACTCTGGTTGAGGATCATTATCTGGTTTGATGGTTCCTACCTTTTGTTGTTAATGCTTTCTCTCTCTCTCTCTTTCTTTCTTTCTTTCTTTTTTTTTTTTTTTTGAGATGAAGTCT
>NW_012101209.1:4828819-4885570 GCF_000951045.1 Mandrillus leucophaeus
TTTTGAGATGAAGTCTCACTCTGTCACCCAGGCTGGAGTGCAGTGGTGCTATCTTGGCTCACTGCAAGCTCCGCCTCCTGGATTCAGGCAATTCTCCTGCCTCAGCCTCCCAAGTAGCTGGGATAACAGGCATGCGCCACCATGCCCTGCTAATGTTTTGTATTTTTAGTAGAGATGGGGGTTCACCATGCTGGCCAGGCTGGTCTTGAACTCCTGACCTTGTGATCCACCTGCCTCAGCCTCCCAAAGTGCTGGGAGTGCAGGTGTCAGCCACCGTGCCCAGCTTTGTTGTTGATGCTTTCTTTGCCACTTCCAGCCCTGACCTGGCCTGTACCAGACTCTTTCCAGTGTTCTTTTAACAATCATCCAGCAGTTCTTAGAAATACCTCTGGTGAAGTTCCATAACCTTAGAGATTTGTTTCTGTAATTGTTAGAATTCAGTGCATCTAAGGTGTGTGTTAACAGTTGTGTAATGTGCTTAGCAAAGACTAAATCTGCCTGGGGTTGATTTCCTTAGCATTCCTAAATTCTTGGTTCTAGGTGGAATGAAAACAAAAAACAGAGATAGCACTAGTGAGTTCCTTGCTTACGTTAGTAGTCCTCTCGTGAACATTTAACTGCGCTCTTGGCAAGTTTTGCGATCCATCTGGTCCAGTATTTTGGTCACAAGTAAAAATTTGCTTGATGGAGCTCAACGTACCACCCCCTGCTTTGTGTCAGGTCTAAAATGTACACTGTTTGGGAAAGGAAAAATAGCCTCGGGCTGTAATCGCTAACGCACAAATAAAACGCGTTGTAGTTTTATTTTCTCTGCCTTTTCCCATTTAAAAAGAAGGACAAATGTAGGACCCATATAACTGGCAATTTCCTAGGAAAGAAAAAGAAAAGGCATGAGGTGGTTGGGTGATTTTCTTTTTCTTTAGCTATCACATTAACCCTTGGTATTTTACCACCTAGATAACAAGATGCTAGGCAGGATGTAAAACATTTTTGGTAATTTTTTGAAATAGTTGCAAAATTTCTAGACCATCCTGCACTGACTTAACAGCACATGTTAGGATAGAATAGTGACATTTATGGTCTGCTTGTTGGCAGGAGAAGGTCTGTGAAACATTGTGCAATAAACAAAGTGTGTTTCTTCCATTCCCTCACCTCGCTGTCCTATTGTTCTCTTGAGGCACCTCCCCCCTTCTCTCACCCACTCCTCTACCCTACCCAGGTTTTCACTCTGCTTACATTTGTCAAGAACCCCAAACTGTGTCTCCTGGACCCACGTCTGGCTCCCTTCTGTCCTCTTCTATTTAAAACCTACCACCCCTGAATCTTATTCCCAAAAGATTCCTCATCAGTGCTCAGGGAGAAAGTCAGCTGACTGATTCTTTAGTCATTTTCACCAACACCACAATTAATATGTAGGTTATTGTCTGCCAGGATCTGGGACTATGGAGGTAAAGAGGACCCAGTCATTTCCCTAAAAGAACTTAACCTAAATGTGATTTGGATATGCTCCTTGAGTGAGTTTGGACTCAGGATCTGCAAGTGCCCTTCAAACTTTTAGATTCTTAGATCTAAAGTTATAATGAATAACCCTATAGAATGAATCTCTAATGGTGGAATTTAAGATATTCTGTTAGGCTAGTCAAGAAATTTTAAAGGCTAAGTGATCTAGTGCCTCTAAAATTGTACCCTTTTTATTCCACCTGCCCGTAAGATTATTAGCAGAGCATTTTTTAGAGGAAAACAAAAAACAAAAATCTTCTTTGGTTCTCAAGTTCCTAATCTGTGAAAGAAGACTGAGTTAGATGATAATAAGATCTCTTTACGCTTTATCCCACATTCCTGATATTTTGTTTGGCAAACATGAAGTATGAGGAAGTTCTGTTTAACTACTTGAGTGTTGTTGAAAGTTTGCTTCCTCAACTCTCATTAATATTAGTTTAAAAATTTATAGAATTGTTTGTAGCCACATTTCAGAATGCATTGTTTAGTTTTTCAATTTAAAAACTAGTTCTTTGTTGAATGGGTGATAAATAGGACCACATTTCTTTTTGTTCTTTTCTATTTAATAATCAGTTTCCAGAAATCTTGCTTTCTGCTCTCATGTTGGAATAAAAATTGAAAAAGCTTTTGCTTATATAAGATTTTTACATAGTTTCCTTCTTTTAAATTTTATGTTGGTTTCCTGCTGGCTGGTTAAAGTAGAAAATGATGAGGTTTGAAATATGTTTCTATTTTGGGGGAAAATTAAAATTAAAAGAAAAAAATAAGTAAATATATAGCCAGACGTTCTGGTCATTGAGGGTGTTAATTCCGTATCTTTGGTTTCCTTGATTTTGCCTACCTCAGTCATGTATATATTTTTTAATTATAATTTCCAGGATGTCCAATTTTTTTTAACTCTTGGCAGTTACCTATCACTATTAGACTGGTGTGACCTTTTAGAAGATTTTGGGAGGAGAAAAAATAGAGCATTTCTTGCAGTCATGTTGAAACTCTCTGCTTAGATATGATATGCAACTCATTAGATTTAAAATTCCATTTTGATAACTTTCACACTGTGGCATTTCTTGAGCCCTCTCTCACATGTCAAAGAGATGCATATAGATTGGAAACTGTTTATTCAGGGAACCTCAAAGGGTACTATAAATATAGTTGTAAAATGTCAAGTTATTTGCATGCTGGTGAAATAGATGTCCTAAAAATTTTTGTAATCCCAGATATTTGCTTGTTTCCATTACCAAGGAACACAGGAATATACTACAAATAATGCATGTCATTCTTTTCTTTCTGTTCTATTTTAGTATAGTTTTGTTTTATATTTTGATTTAATTTAGCTTTTACAATTAAGAGCCCAAGTTCAAATAGATGTGATATGAAACTATTCTTAAAGATACTTGATTTTTTTCCCCCTGAATTATATGGGTTATACTCTTAAGGAGTGTTTAACAATGTTGGTCATTATTACAAGGGTGATTTTTGGAGGAAATTTTTTGCTATATCTTGCTATCAAGTCTCCCTGCCTTTCCTTCTCTTTTTTCACCTATGTTCTTGTTCTATTGCAGTTTGCAGAAGTGAGGATGCCTCATTCATCTTTTTAGATCACAGTTCCTAGTCTACAGTCTGTCCAGTACTGGGTACTAAAGGAAAGATAAATAAATGATCTATGTTTTTCAATGCACTTTTTAATATCTTAGTTTCAAATGTTACTCTGGAAGTAATTAGGATCTGTAAATTCTTGTTAAAATGTTTTAGAATAAGGTATTGTGAAATCTATTTGTTATTTTTAAATTATAAACAAAAGTCCAGCCCTTTTCTGTGGAAGAGAGAAAGAACAGGGTGTAAAAAGAGGAAGAAATAATTAATTTGACTTTAAATCCTTTGGTAGGCAAGGTGCTGAGCTTGGAATTTTTTCATATGATATAAGCAAAGAATAAAATAAGCTTAGAAGATGTTTTCTTGCATCATTCAAAGTTTTTCAAAACATGTAGTTGGCCATCATTTCAGCTGACACGTACATGAAAAGACAGCGTATTTTTAATGGATAAAGTAAGTGATGTATCATGAGGAAAGAGTACATGACTATGAATTCAGAAATGAGAATTAAACACTGTGTCAGTCTGGGTCGAACGAGGAGACAAAAACCACAAAGGAACTTAAAACAGGGGAAGTTTAGTGTAAGGAATTACTAAACTAAGATAGGAGAGTAACTATAAAGATGTAAAGAGAACTCAATAAGTGCCCTAAGGCTGAAGAAAAATATGCAAAGAAGGACACACTTGGAAGCCACTCCCCAAGGCTGGGTTCAGACTGTTTTGGGGAGGGTGTAGATGTAGCTCCCTGCCATGGCACGGAAGTTTGCTGGCTTTGGGGCACAGGCAACCTCACGCTGGTGGGGAGTTGGAGTATCGCAGTGGGCACAAGCTGCAGGCGCTGTGTGGGAGGCCTGTGGAAAGGTGGTTACTCAGCCTCAGGACAGGGCTGCGGAGTCACTAAGGGACTGCATGCTCTGCACACAAGACCGGAGCAGAGATGTCCCTATATACATGCACTGCTGAAGGACAGTGAAGCAGCAGCAAGAAAATGTCAAAACACGGTACTCTGGAACCACTACAGTGTCCCTGCGGCGCCCTCTACTGACAAGGCCTCACTCTGCGCTCACTCTAACTGACATTGAGCTCACTCAATGTTAGGCTTTGAGTCAAGAAGAATGCTTCGAGTCCAGTCCATTATCACAGAGCAGCTATTAAGGGGTGTATTTGGAATTGAGCAGTGATCACCTGACAGCTGGCACAACCCCAAATCCCACATCCCAATTTAGCCAGAGACGTTTTGTTGTGATAATTTATAAACAAATCAACAGGAGCTCATTTCTCTTGCAGGGTTCACTCTCTACCTTATAACTGAAGTACTCAGTAAAAAATTGTGTGGTTTTGCTGGGTTTCCCCACTCCGTCCATCACCATTAGGCCAGATCCTTCGTGTCCAATCATATTTCTGCATGGCTGTTCATTCATCAAACCTAAATATAAAAATAAAGTTTTTCATGGCCAAGCAAAAAAAAAAAAAAAAAAGTGTTCATGATAATAAGATTGATTTTGATACTTTAAAAATGTTTGCATATTAAAATCAAGAAATACCCCCTTGTCTTACTAAAGCCAGCTCTTTCTGATTGTATGCCTAGTATATGCCTTTTTATATTATTTGTATATAATATAAAAAAAATTTGTATATAATTTGTAATATACTGGGTTTTCACCATTGTAAATACAGCCACTCTGGGCCTGAAAACTCTCCTGGCTCTTTTTTGTGTAGCTCTATCTCATAAGGCTTAGTAAGAGCAAGGGATAATCACATTTAACAAAGCCATTTCTTTTTGCTATTAACATGCTCACCTTTACACTTGATGACAACAGCCAAATCCCTCCATTAGGCATCATTAAAATTATTCTTTGGGTTATTTTGATTAATGCTTTTTAATTTCATTGTGCTCCCTCTTGGTCCTAAATTGTAAGAGCAGTTAAATAGGAGTGTTCAGTGGAGTGTGTCTGCCATTCATTGTTATGCATATATTTATGTGTTTTGTCTACTTTCTTAAATAGCAGCTGCATAAAAATGAGTGCATTGGCAGAAATGTTTATATAAAATTACATTTTGCAAAGCTTGATTTTACAACATGATAATACAAGAGAGAATGTTAAGGAAGTAGAAAGCAACATCTGCATTGTAAGATCTCATCATGGTACCACAATCTAACAGTGATAGTAGTAATAATAATGCCTTTTTTTCTTTTGAGTGCTATGGCCAGCCATGTTCTAGGTAGTTTACTGCACTAATTCATTTGATCCTTACAAAAACCCATGTATGAGGCAAGTACTATTCTTATTCCCATTTTAGAAGTAGAAATATTAAAGCAGAGTTTAAATAACTTCCCAAGGCTGCCTGGCTAATCAGTACTGTGCAGAAGGTTTAGCCCAGGCAGTCTGGTTTCAAAGCTCTCATTCTGAACCACTGTAAATCATACTGCCTGCAGGATCAGTGGAACAGATTTTTTTCAATTGTACTGCCAATCTGACAAGACAGGAAGAAATACTCAGATGCTAAATACCAAGTGAAATTTGGAAACCCAGAGAGAGCTCTGGAGGCTGACTTTCACCCTGAACTTGCTCTTAGGTTTTTACAACCTCCAGAGCCACAGAAGGAAAACTCTAGGCCCACCCAAGTTGAACTGTATAATTAGCAAAGGCTCCTCCCACCATGGAACTGGTACCTCTAAGCTGTATTCTCTTGGTAACGGCAAGCTAGAAAAAAACCTGAGACTCCTCCAAGGAAAATTTTCTGTCTTGAACCTTAGAGCTATGTGGAGGAGCAAAAAATAAATCTCCTCAGAAAATTTGTAACCACAGAGCAACTTGTGGATTTACAGCTGAAATTCACACTAGCTGAATGGTCAGAAAAACATTCAGCTTAGAATCTAATTAAAATGGTACCAGGTTGGTAGTCGCTCTTGTTACCTAGCAGAAGCAAATGCAGATTCTTTGTGAAGGAATTCTTTCTTTATTTGACCATAAAGAACCCTTACAGAATTCCTGAAATACATTAGCTCCCATTCAAAAATCTCAAAACACACACAAAAAATAAATCATTGTGAAAAAGAGTCAGCAGAATCAACCTGCAAAGACTTCAGATACTGAATTTATCAGACATAATACATAAAATAAGTATGTTTACTACATTTACAAAAATGGAAGAGAAGATTGAAAATATGTGTAAGGAGCAAGAGTATTGAAATAAAGAATTTGAAAATTAGGCAGATGCAACTTATATTAGCTAAAATATAGAAATTTCCATTAAAAGCTTGATAGGTAATCAATGACAGATTAGATAGAATCAAATAAAGAATTAATAAGCTAGAAGATAAAATTGAATAAAGTATTTAGAATGCAGTAGATACAAAGATGAAAAATATAGAAGAGGGCTAAACGACAACAAGAAGAGTGAATTTCCAAAAGTGATTAAAGATACCAACACATTAAACAAGATTAAATTTTTAAGAGATCCGTATGCCTAGATATGGCATAGTAAAATAGCAGAGCACCATCACAAAGAAAATCCTTAAGCAGCCACAGAGAAAAGACATGTAGCTTTCAAAGGAGCGGTTCAACTAACTATAGTGATGACAGGGCAGAAAATAGTGGGACAATGTCTTCAGAATACAGAGAGAAAATTAGCCTGTAATTGTTTGCTCAGCCAAATCTGTCTTTCAAAAATGAGGATAAGATAAAGCAATTTTCAGACCAAGGAAAGAGGAGTAACATATTCTCATGAAAGGAGATTCTAAAATATGTACTTTGAGAAGAAGATAAGAGATCATGAATAAAATGATTAGAGTTAAAAGAAGGAATGAAATGGTAAATATGTGGGTAAATTTGAATCAACAGTAACTTTCTTGTGAGCTTAGAAAACCAAAATATGTGTCGTTTATAGCATGTCAGTCAGGAGGTGATTACATATAACGTATTATTTGGGAGGAAGGTAAATAAATTGGCAATGTTTAGGTTTTGATACATTATATATAATTTTGGTATTTTCAGAATAACCACTAAATTATATTAAATATAACTGGACAAATTATTCCAGTTAAGAGACAAAGATTATCAGTCTGGATTTTAAAAAATGTTGGCAGCATGCTGCTTCCAAGAATCATCTTCACAACACATAAAGAAAAGATGAAATGAAAAGTATGTAAAGTTATATGCCAGGCAGAGTCCTACAAAAAGAAACCTGGTATATTACTAATGGAATTTAAGCAAAAATATTATTAATGATAAAGAAGGTCCTAGCAGGTTCCATTTACCGGAAACATAAAACAGTTCTAAATGTTTATATACTTATTATGTTACTACTATGACCCAAAATATGTAAAATCAAAATTATTGAAATCACAAGGAAAAATAAAACAGTCTTGTTATCATGGGGCAGATTTTAATCTCTTTCTCACTCTGTCTAATTGGTTTATCAAGCAGGCAAAAAAGTAACAGTGTTAAGCTTGATGTGAAAGACATATAAAGAACGCTGCATCCAACATTTGAAGTGGGAGAGCATTTTAAGGGCACGTAAAATACTTAAGAAAATTGACTGCAATGAAAATATTTAAGACAATTGCACTATAAACTCAGTAACAAAAACTAGAAGAAAACCCGTATGTTTGGAAATTATGAAGCATGCATGCAAATAAGTCACAGGACAAAGCAGACATTATGGGAAACTTAAAATATTTAGAAATAATAATGAAAATACATAGAATCTGTGTTAAAACGTATGGGATATAGCTGAATAGTACTTAGAAATGTATTGAAGAAAGGCTGAACATTAATGAGATGAAAGCATCCGTGCTATTCTGTTCCCTGATCAAGTTGGTTAAACTAGGAACTGTTTCCCAGAATCTCCTTCCTTGTATGGGAAGTCCAAAAGAGGAACTTGTAGGAGACTGGGGGGTAGAATTAGTGAAGCAGTGGCCTTCATTCTCCAGAGTACTTCAGGGTGAGATGAGCTGATGAACAGAAATAGAGGCAGGTGCAGGCAGGTTCTGGCTTGTCCTCATTTTTGTCCTCTCTGTATCTAGCTCCTCTTCCCTCTGGCTGGCCACCCCAGGTTCTTTCCTGTGGACCCACAAAAAGTAAGCTTTCCTTAGACCTCTCTGTGCATCCCCCGCTTTGTAGGTCCACTTTGGTGTTATATGAGCCTGGCTTCTGAGTTCCCAGCATACAAACTCTGACTGGTCCTCCTGCTCCTGGGCTTCAGAAGGAGTCATTGGTGTCCCCATCAGGATCAGCACCACCGCCTTCACTTCCCCAGCCCCTCCCACAGTAGCAGGGTCTAATTGCTGTAAGCATTCCTCCTGTCACATCACTGGTGATGGTTCTGCATCCCTGACTGGTACAGCATCCAGCTTCAGTTAGAAAAAATAACCACCTAATAACCCCTCAGAAAATGGAAGGATATAATGAAAGAAGAACTAGAATTAAGGGGAAAAAAATTTTTACGTTAGACAGGATCAAGAAAGCCAAAAGTTTGTTCTTTAAAAAGATGAATAGAGTTGACAGACCTCTGCCAAGACTGATCAAGGAAAATGAAAAGAGAAAAGCCATAAACAAATGATGTTAGTAACCACAGTTAGGGCAGAGATTTAAATCTAATAAAAGAATATTTTGAACAGGTTTGGGGCCAATACGTTTTAAATCTTAGACACAATGGGAAAATTCCTAACTTACTAAAACTGACTCAAAGGCTACAAAGACCTAAGTAGCTTATAACCATTAAAAATAGGAGTAAAAAATCCCATAGGTTGGGTGATGGGTCATGAAAATTCATTATAGCATTCTCTTTACTTCCCTGTATGTTTGAAAAATCTCTGTAACAAAAAAGTTAAAAATTAAAACAAAATCTTTTCATAGAGAAAACACCAGGCCCAGATGTTTTTATCATATAAGATGATCAAGGATTAAATGAGATAATACATATAAAGTACTTAGAGAGTACTTGGCACAATATTAAGTGGTCAGTAGATCTTAGCTATTATCACTCTTAACATTCCTTGGGCTTGTTTGCAGGGTCTCTCTTCAACCTATACTGAGGTACAAAAGTAGAGTTTAAAATAAATAATCTCTGAAAACCTCATACAGGTAGACACAGAGGTTAAGGTCATAAAAACATTTTTTATGTGCTTTTACAATAATCAGGCTGAAATCTTCCTTATACTACCAGTTCATTTATTTAGCAAATTGTTTACTAAGGTGTGGGTTAAAGGTAAGATTCAGCCTAGCCCCTAGCAGGTAAACCCTCTTTAATGTGCAACAATTTCTGAACTTCATTGATGAGGGTCACAGCATGATGGAGAGCTAGGAACTTGCTTTAATCTTACTTTCTATTATGGAGAAATTCAGAAAAAATAGCCAAAGTAGTGTTATTGTTCATGTGTTCCAGAATAAATTTATAGAATTAACAGTTTAGCATGCTCTAGAATAGCAGCTCAAAATCTTATCCCCTGAAGACACAAAACATTATGATATATATGTTTTCATAAAGGAGAGTACAGGCAGCCCCCAGCTTAAGAGATGGGTGGGTTCTGGAATGTCGTTGTACCTTAGTTCTTGAGTCATGGAGGCGAGGAACTACCGACTTGGGAAAGGGTTTCAGGAGCAGGGAACAGGAGGGTGCATCAGGAATTGTTAGCATAAAGAAGACAAAGAGAAGGGTAGTATGCAGCCACACTGGTGATTGCAAAAGCAGCCTGAGCCCCAGCTGAGCATAAAGCCAGATAGCTCTCCTGATGTCATGAGCTGTGTTTGCTTTTAGTTTAATCTACTAGTTTAGCACTTGTGACATGGTGGACATGATTCTTGAGGAGGAAAAGGTTTATGATGATTTCTTCTGTGAAATTTCATGCTCACATTCAGATAATATATTCAGTCCAGCCTCAACAATTTCTTTCTTATTTTTTTTTTGTGTGGTAGTTGTTGAAATAGTTCAAGGAATGAAGCTGCCACGTGGTGTTGCCCTTTGAGTCTTGTAGTTAATTTTTATATGGTAAAGACTTGCGCTCCCAGGAGTCCCATCTGACATGAGGCTGTTCTCTCCTGTCATGTACATGTGGTGTGAACTGCCTGCTTTTACTAATTAACTTTCTTCCTTTTATTAATTAGTGTTCATTTATGCTTTAGTTTATTGCATGCTCCGGGTTTTCTTTTTTTTTAGAGATATTCTCTAAATCATATTCCCCCACCCCTTTATTATCTACTCTTCAGTCACTCACTAGATATTTATGGAGCCCCTGCACTGTGAAGACTTGAGCTGGGTGCTTCAGAGGACACTGTGATGGGTAAGACACTGTCTCTGTTCACAAAGAATGGAAAGCAGAAAGAGAGAACAGGCTACTGTGTAGTGTAGTATCAGACAGAAGATAAGCACCATAGTACAATGTTTTCTGAGAATTCAAAGGAAGAGGAGGTTGAATCCTGACTACCCTGAGCTGTGAGGCCTTAAACAAGTTACTTAACATCGCCGAGCTTCAATTTCCCCATCTGGAATATGGGGCTTATATTATATGTATTGCTTTGGTGTTTTCAGGAATAGAAATGATCTGTATAAAGCACAGTGTGTGGGAAACAGGCTGTCCTTCAGGAAAGCTATTATCATCAAATCAGCAAATAATCATTGTGCACCTACTTTGTGCCAGCCACTCTTCCAAGCCCAAGAGATACACTGGTGAATACAACAAAGAGCCTTGTCTTCGTGAAGCTTACATTGTATGTAGTAAATGATATTAAAACATTATTATCAAATCCATAATAAATGAAGATCTCTTGCTGTTACTATTAGAGTATCCATTTGGAGGAAGCTGGAAAGATATACATACATATGTTTAACAGTGGAAGATGGAAATTTGGGGATGGGTGGAGGTAGATGAGAGGAAATCACACACACCAAAGTGCGGGCTGGGAGATCTTCATAGGACGGGCTTAAGGAAGGCTGTTGAGGGGTGTTTTGGGCCAGGGCATGTGGCTAACCCTGGAGTGGGGAGTGAGTGCCAGGCCAGGGAGTTCATAGACAGTGATAAACCATGGAGAGCCATCAGGGATTTTTAACCTGGAATATGACTTGATCAGAGTGGAACTTTAGGAATTTTGATGTGTTAGTGATGCAAAAAGGGGATGGAAGGGAGAGAGACTAGACTAGAAGTTGGAGACCTCAGGTCATTGCAAAATTTAGTTAAAAAAAAAACAAACCTGAAAGGAATGAATTGGAGCCTATTCTGTCATTTAGTAAGTCTATATTGGGAACTTTTAAAATTTAATTTTTCAAAGTCTTACTAACATGCAGTACATGAACTCTAAGTGTACATGACTGATTTTTAACAATTGCATATTTCATATATAGCCCTGGTAAACACTATCCAGATCAAGATAGAGCACATTGCCAGCACCTATATTGAGGACTTTTACCTCAAAATGCAATGTGAGCGCCATGCATTGTAGCTTGTTTTAGGGAGGGATGGTGTGGATAAGTCTATGAGGTAAATCCTACCTAGCGCCAGCCGTCTTTTCGGCTCTCCGGTCCATCTCCCTCCCCTTCCTTCCTGAGCAGCCAGTTGCTACATTAACCAGACAGCAGGAAGAAAGGCAGACTGTGTCTACCAGCGTCTGCACCTCTTCCTGCGTTAACTTTTTAAGTGGGATACACGAGGCACATTTACCCTAATGGCCTCGAGCATGAGAGAATCACATATTATACCAGGCCCTGGGTTTCCTAAAGGGAAATGGCAGAAATATTTATAAGTAGCTTTAGTGTGGCCAGAACATACCCAAACAGACCGCAAATAGAGATCCTGTCAGCAAGTGTACAAGGGGAGGCTTCACTGGGTCTAGGGGCATGACTAGGGAGCAAGGGCCCTAGAGTCAGTGCTTTTTGCCATTCTCCCTCTCAGAGGAAATTGTATGGTGTTCTCTTCATATGTAGGTGAGGACCCATTTTCGTTCCAGTGCTGGTGACTGCCCTGCCATACTCTAGTTGGATATTCGTGCATCAGTTGTTATAAAGGACAACTGGGATTGGTTAAATTAAAAAGGGTAGATTCTTTTCAAGTTGTGTCTCTTCAACTTCTGTAACTATTATGGGGTCAGTTTTATGCTAGAGCAAATAAGAGAGCCATCCATTTAATAGATAAATGGTACTGATTGAGCAAGAATGATGACTGAAAGTAGTGCTTTGTATATTTAAGTAGATGCAGGATTATATGCTCTGTGGAAAGCAGAATTTGAAGGTTTTGTTCTACATCACTGATTGGTTCAAGGCACATTTACTTTTCAAAATGAAGATAGGAAGTGTATACTTGGGGAGGTATATATGCAAAGTGAGAAATAGACAAGGATTCCTATCCTAATTGAAGAAACTGAATTTTAATCCTGGAAGAAGCATGAAGACTACTGGCTTTCCTTTTTTCCTTTTCTTTTGGCTTTATTCAACAGTTTTTTAAAAAGATGGATGCAGAGCTGCTCGGGGCGTGGGGTGGGGTGGGAAAGGTGAGGATGGAAGGGTTCTGTGAGGCCCTCTAGCATCTTCTCAGTATGAGTGGATTCAGCCAGTGTCTTCTTAGCCCCTTCCAGTTCTTTCCATACCTTTCCACTCCTTTGCTCAAAAGCCAAGTGCTGGTGTTATGAAATTTAAGAAAAGCTATTTCATTTCAAACTCTTATTGGTTGAAATCTCTCATTGGGATCACAACATATTTTGGTTCTTTGGGATACTTTTTGCCATTAATAAGAGGTATGAAAATACTGTTTTATCTATTGTTTTCTTTTGCTATATAGTAGAATCAATTTCTTCAATTGTTTCCTGAATACACTCCTGTAAAAGATTTCTTCCTCATATCTGTGTAATTGTCATAGAGTTGACAAGGATGCAGACAAATTGGAATGGTTATGCATTGTTTATAGGAATAAAAAACAGTACAGCCATTATGGAAAACAGTTCCTCAAAACAGAAACAAAACATTATAGAAAACATGTTCCTCAAAAAACCGAAAATAGAATTACTGTGTGATTCACCAAACCCACTTCTGAGTATATATCCAAAATAATTCAAAGCAGGGTCTAAAAGAGATATTTGCACACCCATATTCTTTATACCATTATTTACAATAGCCAAGGAGTGCAAGCAACCCAAGTATCCATCAGCAGATGAGTGGATTGAGAAAGTGTGGTGTGTAATTACAGTGGAATATCATGCAGATGTAATGAAGGAAATCCTATCACATGTTACCGTATGGCTAACCCTCAAGGACATCATGCTAGGCAAAATAAGTCTCAAAAGGACAAGTACTGTGAGTCAAAGCATATGACGTATCAAAATCATAGCAACAAAGTAGAAAAGCAGTTGTAAAAGCCTAGGGTAGGGGAAATTAGTATTTAATGGTATAGAGTTTCCATTTTGCAAGATGGAAAATTCTAGAGATCTGTTGTACAACGATATGAAAATACGTAACACTGCTGAACTATATACTTAGAAGTGGTTAAGATGGTAAAATTTAATATTGTATTTTTTACCACAGTTTTTAAAAAAAAGTCAGTATCCATACTTGTTGCTGTTTGTTTGCATGAAAATGATTCCTCATCTTTGTGAATGTCCTATATTCTAACACTAGGATTCTTAGCTTGATTTTTGCCAGTTTTATTTTTACATCCTAATTGATCAGCATATCAAGTAATCACAAGTAACACAAAGATACAAGTTGCTTTGCTCTGCTTAAGAAACTGAAGTGATTGGAGGTGTTTGTTTGTTTGTTTAATTTGTTGAATACTTCTGCAACTCCTGTTGTGCCAGATGGCTTCATCTTTTTTATACATGGCTGGAGAAGCCACTTGTAGGTGAGGTCTTGAGTGTAGATTATCTGCTTCGCACTGAGGTAAAATGACGAGTCAATAGGGATTGCTTTCTTTTACAAGTTTTTATAGTAGATTTTTACACCTGCATATCAATTATCAAATTAGTCAACTGACTCCAGAAACTCAAATAAAATGCACGTGAAGGAGAGACAAAAAGGTATGTCATTTTCTTGGTGCTATTCAACTTCTTAAGAGCAGAAGCACCCATTTTTTAATATGAGCAGTTTACAGCTACTCATGGTTAAATGGTTTATAGGATTCTTTGTAACAAAAGGTGGTCTAATTACCAAGGAGAAGAAAATAATATGCCCAGATTATTTACAATGTGTGACTTACTTAAATTATGATCCTGTTAACTATACAAAAATGACAGAAAGCAGAAACATCAGAGCAAATTAAACATTTTGGCTTTTCATTAATGATCTTGAATATAGGAGGTGTGCACAAGGTTAATTTTTTTTTTTCCTTTAAACATCACATGAGGCCTGCCCTCAGAGTGAACCTGCAGTTTCAGATTCTATGCATTGGCTTCTAAACAGAAAAAAAATGACAGTGTTTTTTCTTTTCCACTAGGCCACACTAGAATGTTTAGTTTGTCAGTAAATCACTTTGTAAGGTTTCTAATGCCCGTCTAAATCAATTTAAGGTGTGATTTCTTTCCTTGTGATTCTGTTTTCTGAGTTACTAGTTGAGTTTAATTGTTCTTATTTGCAGGCTTTAAATATTGATGAACTGTGTTATTTATAGCACTGTTTGGTGGCACTGACCTTTGTAGGGAGTTTGCATATGAACCTCAGGACTTTTTTTTAGTGGGGAAGTGGGATGGGTGAGGCTTGTTGGGGAGACGCCTTGGTTGTAAGTGAAACAGATGAGTATGCAAAAGGAGCTGGAAAAATTAGGTTTCAAGAGCCAGTTTGCAGGAGACAATGCAGAACTTCACTAGATTAGAGCTATTATTTATTATAAGAATATTATACTCACAGCTGGACACGGTGGCTCACGCCTGTAATCCCAGCACTTTGGGAGGCCGAGTGGGCAGATCACGAGGTCAAGAGATTGAGACCATCCTGTCCAACATGGTAAAACCCCGTCTCTACTAAAAATACAAAAAGATTAGTCAGGCGTGGTGGTGTGCACCTGTAATCCCAGCTACTCGGGAAGCGGAGACAGGAGAATCACGTGAACCCAGGAGGTGGAGGCAGTGAGCCGAGATCGCACCATGCACTCCAGCCTGGCAACAGAGCAAGACTCCATCTCAAAAACAAACAAACAAACAAACAAAAAAACAGAATATGATACTCACTTAAAATATAACAATAGTTTCTTTATTAAAAAACAGTTATAGTGGTAGACTTTATTTATTTTATTTATTTATTTATTTATTTTTTTGAGATGGAGTCTTGCACTGTCACCTGGGCTGGAGTGCAATGGTGTGATCTCGGCTCACTACAACTTCCACCTCCCGGGTTCATGCGATTCTCCTGTCTCAGCCTCCCAAGTAGCTGGGATTACAGGTGCACACCACCACACCTGGCTAATTTTTTGCATTTTTAATAGAGACAGGATTTCATTATGCGGCCAGGCTGGTCTTGAACTGCTGACCTTGTGATCCGCCCGCCTCAGCCTCCCAAAGTGCTGGGATTACAGGTATGAGCCACCATGCCTGGCCATAGTAGACTTTAATATGCCTTTAGCAGAAATTGACAGAATCAGTAACAAGAGAAAGTATATGTAAAATATTAATAGCTCGATCAACAACCATGACTTAATGAGAGTATTTGGAATTCTTTTTTTAATCCAACAATGAGAGAATGTATATTCTTTTGAAGTACTTAGTGACACTTACAAAAACTGACAGAGACTAAGCCACAAAGAAAATCTCTATACATTTCAAAAATTGAACACCGTGCATAGTCTAAATTCTCCCAACAAAATACAGTAAGAGTAGATTTTAGCCTTCCCAAATCTAACAACATGGAGATTTGAAAATACTATTCTTTATAACTGTTATTGTTGTGGAATACAATTCATATAAGATAAAATAGACCCTATTAAAGTGTACAATTCAGGGGTTTTCAGTCTGTTCACACAGTTGTGCAGCCATCAGCACTGTCTAATTTCAGGACATTTTCATCACCCCCAAAAGGAACTCTGTGCCCATCAGCAGTCACTTCCCATTCACTTCTTTCACCAACCCTGGTAACCACTAGCCTATGTTCTGTCTCTTACGGATTTGCCTTGTGACATAATAAATATAAATATATTGGTTTCTGCCCCTGATGCCTGGCACAGAGCTCCTAAAACCCTTGCAATTCTCTGAGCAATAGGGGTGCTAAGTTTATCTTTAATTCTAATATTTGGTCTTTGATCCTGGTTCCTGACACAGAGCTCCCCCATCTCCATTCCTGAGTGACAGGACTATTTGTTGTTCTAATGAGGCGACTCTTGGTGGGCTCCTGAATGGGGATGGCCACCAGAAAGACCAAGCCATGGTTAGAAGGTTGGAGCTTTCAGCCCCACCTGCCAGTCTTAGGGAGGGGAGAGGAGCTGGAGATTAAGTTCATAATCAATCATGCCGACGTGATGAAGCCTCCATAAAAATTCCTAAAGCATGGGGCTCTGAGAGCTTCTGGGTTGGTGAACATGGAAAGGTGCTGGGATGGTGGTGTGCTTGGAGAGGGCATGGAAGTTCTGTGCCTCTTTCCCATAGCTTGTCCAATGCCTCACTTCCATTCCATTCCACTCACATGGCTGTTCCTGAGTTGTATCCTTTATAGTTAATGGGTAAATGTAAGTAAAGTGTTTCCCCTAGTTCTGTCAACCATCCTAGCAAATAATTGAACCTGAAGAGAGCTTTCTATTTACCAGAACTTCCTATTTATAGCCAGTTGTTCAGAAGTACAAGTAGCTACCTGGGCTTTCAATTGGCATCTGAAATAGGGACATTCTTGTAGGACTGAGCCCTTTACCTGTGGGAACTGATACTAACTCTGATTAGTGTCATAATTGAATTGAAAATATTGTAGGACACCAGCTGGTGTTCACCAAGGATTGGAGAATTGCTTGGTGTAAGGGAAAAAAACCCCACACATCTGGTGTCAGAAGTGAAGTATTGGAAGTAGTAGAATAGAAAGAAAGGGTTTCTGGCTGGGTGCGGTGGCTCACGCCTGTAATCCTAGCACTTTGGGAGCCGAGGTGGATGGATTACCTGTGGTTGGGAGTTCAAAACCAGCCTGGGCAGCATGGTGAAACCCTGTCTCTACTAAAAATACAAAAAATTAGCCGGGTGTGGTGGTGGGTGCCTGTAATCCCAGCTACTCTGGAGACTGAGGCAGGAGAATCGCTTGAACCCGGGAGGCGGAGGTTGCGGTGAGCCGACATCACGCCACTGCACTCCAGCCTGGGCTGCAGAGTGAGAATCTGTCAGAGAGAGAGAGAGAGATTCTTCGTGCCTCTTCTGGACGTTTCATATAAATAGAAACATGCAGTATATGGCCTTTGGTGTCTGGCTTCTTTTCCTTAACATGTTTTCAGGAGTCATCAATGCTGCAGCATGTGTCAATACTGCCTTCCTTTTTATGGCTCAGTAATACTCCGTTGTATGGTTATACTACATTTTGTTTATCCATTCATCTGCTGATGGACATTTGGGATGATTCTACCTTTTGGCTATTATGGATAATGCTGCTATGAACATTCATTTACAAGTCTTTGTGTGAGCATTTTTTATAACTCTTCAGTGAAAGAAGAAATCATAATGAAAATGACAAACTATTTAGAAGTTAATAGGAATGAGAGTACTTCACATAAGAAACCAGAAGTCTGGCCAAAGCAGTTCTCAGAGAACAAATTATAGTCTTAAAGACATTTATAAGAAAATTAGACAAGCTTTTTGCCAGCATCCCTTGCCTAAAAAAGAAAAGAAACTTAGAAGTGCTGAAAATAAATGGACTAAATATTCAAATCAATATTTGAGAAAAAGAACAACTATTTTAATAAAGCAAAAAGTCAAATATCGTGAGTAATAAGTCCAGAAATTATAGAAAACAAGATTAAAGACAAAAACCTAATGGATTTGATAAAATAAAACTCATCTCTTTGGAAATGTTGATAAAATAGGAACACCTGGAAAGCTTACTTGAGGGTTAGAGGGAGATAGAACCAAAGGTTTATAAAATTTTTCTATGTATCAGTCTTTTAGAAATGAACTTGAAAATTACCAAAAATGACTCAAAAAGGAACATGTGAATAGAAAGGAACCACAGAAGAAAATTAGTCTTTCATCTCTCTGTCCATCCATGCATCCATGGAGGGTCCATTCATTCTAACCAACCATCTAATTCTTTCTGAAAAGTAGCCAGATCTCCTTCCTCCTAAATGATACTGGGGACAGATTTTATTATTTTACTGGTAATTTGTACACCTCCAAAGCATAGAGAAAGATAGAACATATCCACGCTTATTCTACAGACTGATTTAACTCTTGTTACCTAAACCAGACAAGAATATGACCAAGAAAACATGAAACCATCTGATTTATCAATGTAAGTGTAAACCAAGTACAGCAAAATACCAGAAAAACAATACACCGTGATATTGCAAACTTAGCCTGGGAAAGCAAGACTAGTCCAATATTAGGAAATCAGTGTAATTTGATTAGTTAATAGCATAAAAGGCCAAAATCTATATGATCATCTCCATATATGATAAATATCAGAAGCAATGGATTAGGAGAAATAAAGCTTCAGTAAAGTTAAAGAAAATGAATATTTTTTTCATTTGATAGCAGTAACCATATATATGGTATTATGGGGGGAAGGGATACCTTTCACAATTGCATCACAATCTATAAAAATGTAAAAGTAAAATTAACAAAACATGTCTGTGAGATAAATGATAGAAATTTACTGAAGTATACAGAAAGAGATATTGATAAATATAGATACATTTCACTCCTGGCTAGGAGCTCAGTATTGTAAGTTCTCTTCAAATTAATGTAACACTTCTGTTCAATTTCAATGAAATTCTAATAGAATTTCTTTTTACAACTTTAAAGTTTGTTTCTAAAGTTCATGTAGGAGAATAAGTAAGCAAAAATATCAAAGAACTATTTTTAAGAAAAGAAATAATTAGAAGGAATATGCCCCACCAGATTTTAAAATATTCTATGGAGAATCCATAAAGAAATCCATGTGTACTTGAGAATTTAATATATGATAAAGATAACTTTCAACTCAGTAAGAATAGATGGGATATTTAATATATAGTGTTGAGTCAACTGGCAATCTCTTTGGGAAAATATATATTTAGATCCCTAATTCATAACATACTACATTTCAAATCTATAAAATTCTAGAAGAAAACAAAGCAGTATATTTTTATAGTCATGGAGAAGACCTTTAAAAGCATGACAAGAAGCTCTGAAGTCTTAAAATGTTTAACAAATTCAATTTCATGAAATTATGGTGAAAGAGACCATAAACAACATGAAAATATGGAGGGCCAACTGGGAGAAAATATGTGAAACATATGTAACAGAAAAAGCATTAATATTAAAAATTTATAGAGAGCTCCCACAAATCAGGAAGGAAAAGAGTGAAATAGATCAATGTTGGAAGGATATGAACAACCACAGAAGAAATACAAGTGACTCTTTAACATATCAAAATACTTTCAACTTCAGTTACAATCAGGGAAAAAAAATATTGAAATCAGTTTTCACGGCCGGGCGCGGTGGCTCAAGCCTGTAATCCCTGCACTTTGGGAGGCCGAGACGGGCGCATCACGAGGTCAGGAGATCGAGACCATCCTGGCTAACACGGTGAAACCCCGTCTCTACTAAAAAATACAAAAAATGTAGTCCCAGCTACTTGGGAGGCTGAGGCAGGAGAATGGCGTAAACCCGGGAGGAGGAGCTTGCAGTGAGCCGAGATCCCGCCACTGCACTCCAGCCTGGGCGACAGAGCGAGACTCGTCTCAAAAAAAAAAAAAAAAAAAAAGAAATCAATTTTCATGTGTCAGATTGCCAAAAATGAAAATGATTGGCAGCGTCCAGCACTTGGGAAGGTGTGTCAGAAAGGACACTCTTGGAACGTTCTTTCTAGAAATGTAGATTTACATAAGCTATTTGGGAGGGTAACACCTATCCAAACTTAAACCATACTATTTTTGACCTAACAGTTCTGCTGTACTGCGGAAATTCATCATAACGATATTTATAATAGAGGAAAGTTTGGGACAGCCTAAATGTCCCTCTGTAAGAGAACAGATTAAATAAAATTTGGAGTATTCATTATATGTAATGCCATGCAGCCATTTGAAAAAAACAAGCTAGTTTTCCATGGTTTGACATGGACAGATGCCGTATGTCAGCATAAGGGCTAACAAGCCAGGTCTGGAACTAGGTTTGTCATCTACCAGCTGGTTGACCTTGAGCAAGTTGCTTAACTTCTCTGCGCCTCAGTTTGCCCATCACTAAAAATGGGGCTTTTTGTAGTACTTGGCTCCTAAAAGTTTTGTAGAAACTAAAGAAGTAATTCCTGTGTCATGCTGGGCACAGCTGGAAGCACTGAATAACAGACAGATATAAAATATAACAAAAGCATTTACATATTTGCTCATACATTGAAAACATTAGAGAAGGAAACCTATCACAATTCTTGTAGTAATTAACCTAGGGAGGTGTAGTGGGAGATGAAGGATTCTCACTTTTTAACTTTATACTTCTATAAGGCTTTCTTAAAATGTTTAATGGTTTTCCACTTTTAAAAAATGTGCAAATGCTATTTTGTAATTTTTAAGGCCAATAAAATGCTTTTAAACAAACAATAAAAACAGGCCAGGCATCGTGGCTCATTCCTGTAATCCCAGCACCTTGGGAGGCCAAGTTAGGAGGATCACTTGAGGCCAGTAGTTCAAGACCAGCCTGGGTAACACAGTGAGACCCCATCTCTATAAAAAGTAAAATTAGCGGGACATGGTATGGCATGCCTGTAGTCTTTATTACTTGGGAGTCTGAAGTAGGCAGATCGCTTGAGCCCAGGAGTTCAAGGCTATAGTGGGCTTCGAGCACGTCACTACACTCCAAACTGGGTGACAGAGTGAGATCCTGTCTCTAAAAAACAAAAACAAAATTCTGCTGTGAAGTTCTTCTAATCCACACACTCGTTGCGCTTTTAACAGTTCTGTCTATCCTCTAGCCACTAAACCAATAGATGTTTCTTATTCTGAATATAATCACTCCCCTTTGCCCTGGGTTTTGAAGATAGCAGAAAATAAGCACAGTGGTGGAGAAGAAATACTTTAATCTCAGTTCAGCAGACCTTTTTCTCAAGAGTCTTTAGAAACTCTTCCCGTTCCCGGCAGCTTCCTCTTCATTTGTTACTCAGGTTGGGTTGAATTGGGTGAAGAAGAAAGTAGCCCAGATACTGTCTGAAGAGAACATATTTTGGATTTTAGGGAAAATGGGCTTCAGGGCACTTAGGCATTCAGCAGCATTTCTGTAGGCATACTCCTACCACTCATCCCCACCCCCACCTCCCGCACCTCACCTTCTTTGAACAAGCTAAGCAAAAGAATTTCTTTTATGCCTCCCTAATTTTCACCTTCCTCCTGGCTTCCTCCCAGCCTTTTTCCTTCCTGCCTGCCTGCCCCTTAGGCTAGGCACTGGTCTCACCTCATTCAGAGTTTAAGAGGATGGTGACCCATGGTGTCAAAATTCCATCTCTTAGGGTTGAACTCCTTCTCATGTGCTTTTCTGGTTGCTGGCAGCATTAAAGGAAAAGCTGAGAATAAAGTCCCAAGAGTACCATATGCCAAATAGGTTTGTGTTTAGTCTTTTGCTCCAGAGTGATTACAATGTCTCTCAATCAGTATCCTCCCCGCATCCCAGCAATTAGGTGGTGTGTAGACACCTAGGAATTCTCTGATGATTATAACCTTTTTCATTGTACTGTCACACTGTTAGTATCACCAGTAAATGACATCGTTTTTCATTACTATAGCTGCCTCCAGCCATAGAATCAGAAAGGTCATTTTTAATTAAAAACTAAAGAAAAATACATTTTGTGTGTTTTTTTTTTTCCTTAGAAGAATAGGTTATTAGCTTTCTTTGTAACTCCCACTATCTTGCTGAACTTTCAAAGAACGTGGGCAGACTCTTAAAATTTTTGGCATATGGCCTCATCAGCTAGGACAGTGCAGACACTTGGGAGGAGGTGGATCACTCATCCCTGTACCTGCTGTCTACTATGGGATGTCCAGTCCATAGGAACTGCAGCATCCCAGCAACTTATCTGTCAGATGCTACAGCAGAGAAGAGTGTATGATTATCATCTTCGTGCAGTTCCTATTTTGCAGGTGAAGACTTTGTTTACTTGACTTTGTTGAAGATTCATAGCAAGCTGGGAATGGAGGAAGGAATGAGGAAGAGAGGAGTGTTGAGAGGAAGGAAGGAAGGACAGATGGACACTTACTAGCTAAGAAGAGATAAGATATATTTGATGGTCTTCAGTGAGATGAGATATATTTGATGGTCTTCAGTGAAATGAGATATATTTGATCCATTTTTTTTTTTACTTGAGGTAAAGTTCACATAGCGTACTATTCACCATTTAAACATTTTTAAGGGTACAATTTAGTGGTTTTTAGTACATTTACAATAATGTACAACCATCAACACTGTATAACTCCAGAACATTTTCATCACCCCAAAAGAACCTCAAACCCATTAAGCAGTCTCTTCCTACTCCTCCCTCCCCGTCGCTCCTGGTAACCAGTAACCTGCTCTCTGCCTCTATGGATCTGCTTATTCTGGATTTTTCCTCTAAGTTGAATCATACTATATCTGGCCTCTTGTGTCTTGTTTCTTTCAGTTAACATAATGTTTTCAAGGTTCATCCGTATTGTAGCAAGCATCAGTACATCGTTTCTTTTTATGGCTGAATAATACACCACTGTGAGAATATACTACGTTTTGTTTACCCATTCATCAGTCAGTGGCCCCTTGGGTTGTTTCCATTCTGGCTACTATGCATAGTGCTGCTTTGAACATTTATGTTCAAGTCTTTGAACAATTGTATCCGCTGTCTTCGGTATTTACCTAAGAATGGAATCGCCAGTCATATGGTAATTCTATGTTTAATTTTGTGAGGATCTGCCAGTTTTCTACAATGGCTGTGTAATAATTTTAGAGCTAGGTTTAACTCACAGTGTTTCTTAAAACAAACACCAACTCATGTATCCGGCCCTTGTCTAGGCCCGGAGAGCACAAAGATGAATAAAAAGTAGCCCCCAAGAAAATGTTGGGGCCGTAAGGTAGGTAGAACATGCTGAGCTTAGGGGAGGGTAGTTCACACTCTGGCTCTCAGAAGAGGCAACACTTGAGCCGAAAGATGGAGGTAATAGGTCACCCAAAAAGACAGACACAACAGTTGGCATTCTTGCAACCAAAGAGCTCATGTTCTGGGGGAAAGAGAGCTAATGGTCTGCCATTAACAGGCAGCCATCTTTTGTATAAGGCCATCGGCTAGCCAGTTTGTTGGTTTCCTAGTACTCTACCTTGCCTCCTTATGTCACAGTTCATTGTTACAGACTTAGCTTCACCTGTTAATGTGAATCCTCATTCAATATTCCTATATACTTCCTAGTGATACTCAGATCATATGCATCTTTTGCAGCAGTTTCATATCTATCTTATATTTTTGCAGGTACCCCAGAAGACTGTCAGGTAGGCAAAGCACACATACTTAGTAGAATACAGTCATACGTCACTTAACAATGGGAATACTTTCTGAGAAACCATGTTCTGAGAAATGCATTGTTAGATGATTTCATCATTACCTGAACATCATAGAGCGTACTTACACAAACCTATATGGTAGAGCCTGCTACACACCTAGGCTATATGCTATAGCCTATTGCTTCTACAAACCCGTATAGTATGTTACTGTACTGAATACTGTAGGTGATTATAACACAATGGTATTTGTGTATCTAAACATAGAAAAGGTACAGTAAAAATACAACATTACAATCTTATGGGACCACCATTGCATAAATGTTCCATCATTGACCAAAATGTTGTTCTGCAGTACGTATCTGTATGTTATAATAGTGCATAGAAGACAACCAAGACAACAGTGTTTTAAAAACAATCCCTCCCGCCAAGCAGTTGGTTGAAGGACGGTTGTTACTTTGGTTTTTAACATAAATTAATTTGCTTTCTACTTTGGCTTCAGTCTTCACACTTCCCCAGCCTTAACCCATCCATTCTTCAGCTATTGCCATTTCCATTGATCTTTCTAAAACTTGATCATGTCAGGAACCCAACTCGCCTCCAACTCCCCCTCAAACTCAGAATTCTTCTGTGCTTCTCTCCATTTCCTTCAGGGCAATTGTCCCACCCTGGCAGGAACTCTAAGGTCTTTCTGAATGGAACTGGCAGTAGTTTTCCCCTTCCCTCCCCACACCCTGTGCTGTAATCAGATGGGGCTACTTGTTCCACACATCACACTCCACATTGCCTCTTTCTGTCATAGTTGGCTCCATCCTCTTTGAAATGTTGTCACCATCTCTCAGCCCTCTTAATGAATTCCTGTTGATCCTTCAAAACCTATCCTGTGTGCTTTCAGCACATTCTTCTTCTTGGTTGTCACTGTTTACTTCTGTGCTTCCCCAAGAGGACTGCGTCTTTTAGGCCAGGTCTTTATTTTCCTTGGGTGACCCCACCATCTGTGACTGTACAGAGAACGTGTTTGAGGGCAGCACTTCATAGGGTGATCTAGATACTTGGTGCCCAGTTCGGTTTGATCTCCTCCTACAGGAGTAGAAAGTAGCCTTTCTTTGAAAGTCAAACAATTGTGGAAATGACTCCCTGCCAGTTTCTTAGAAAACTTAGTCATGAGTGGTATTTGTGGGTATGAGAAATACTGTTTCTGAGATACTCAAGATGAGTATCAGACAGCTGCATTACAGGGGAATTCTCTGAAGATTTATTAACAAAAAGTAAGGTGGCCCTTTCCCAAATGTAGTCAAGGAGACTTGAAATCAAGATTGTTAACTCTGGTATGTATTATAGTCATAACCCATCAATGCAAATCATCTGAAATATGTAGGTCTTGCCCTTAGGCTGATGAGGCTCAGACACAAACATGTCTTGGAAAGTAAAGAGGCACAAGAAGCGGTGATATCTCACTGGCTTCTGGAAGGCTGTGTCTTGGGAAATAGATGTGGCCATGGAATTCTCTGCTGCCTCAGAAATTTGCATAGTAAAATGTCTAGTTTAATTTTTCCCATACCTTTTAAAAAATGTCACCTTTTTAAAAATAGCTTATACCAAATTATAAACTATTTATCCATCCAAAATCAAGCTCAAAACATCCCAAGCAAGGAGATATAATCATTTGGGCCATCTGACTTGGAAGGAAGGTGAACTTCCTCCCTCCACTATCAGCAATATCAAATCGTACACACTCGCACATTCACACCCATGCAGACACGCACACAATTGGGCTCCAACACACAGACATTCACCAGGTAAACAATAGTTCTTTGTGTTGTGAACCACCACTAGAAAGCCTTTCGCTCTTACATTCTCCAAATACTCTCTCCGATTACACACATTTTAATTTTTTTAAATTTTTGCCACATGTATCTAGGGCACCCATTTATATGCATTTCTGAAAGAATTTGTTTCTTTGAGAACACACTGACTATTAAAGAAATATCTATGTAATAGAAATAATCTCCGTGGTTTCTAGATGGGTCTTCTTCCTTTCCTTAATAGAACATTAAGGAACAGTATCTACTCTGTTGAATTTGGGGCATATTAAATTAAGTATTAACCGATTAAATGGAATATCTAAAGTGATGCATGGGATAAAGCTTGTTAGAGAATCGTGGTCTTCTACCTTACATCGCTGCAGTCAGTGGCATCCATCCCTGAATTCCATTCCCAATTCCTCTCTTGACTCTGGGCGATCATGGAATTGCTATAAATTATTGTTTTATCATACCATTCTTTAAAGTGGGCATCTAAAATTCCTTGTGTCCAAAATACAATTCTTGATCCCACCAAACACATTTCTACACCCCCACACCCTCATTTGCCGGGTGGCCCAGACTCTATGGCTGCCTTCCTGCTCCTCAAACCTGCCTGGCTCACTCCCACCTCCCCACTGTGGCACCGTGTATTCCCCTCTCTGAGATGTTTACCCCCAGACTTTGTATAGCCAACTGCTGATCATTTAGGACTTGACATAAGTTCTTCCTCTTCACAGAGGCCTTCCCAGTCACTCTTGATTACATTACTCTGTAATTTTCTTTATTGCACACATCTCTCTTCGATATTTTCTTATATATTGGTTGGTTGTTATTTTCCCATCTAGACTGTAAACTGCACAAGAACAGGACCTTGCTTGCCGCCCCCTCCCCCCGCCCCGGAGCAGTATCTGCCGGGCACTTAGTTGGCACTCAACAGATATTTAAATGAGTGGGTGAATGAATAAATAAAAAAATGAAACTGGCTTTAGATGTTGTTTTTTATGTGTTTAAAGGGCTCAAATATTATGTGAAATTGTAGACTTCTGACAGTTTAATTCATTTTTAATAAAAGTAAGGTTTTTCTTTCATGTGTAAAGAATACCCTTTAATAATACTTTAGGTTTGCATTATCTGGACTCTCAGCATTTTTTAATGTGTAGGAGTCTTCAGTTCGAGGACTTTCTGAAAGGCTAACTTTAATAACATCAGACCTGCCATTTCCACAGGGCTTAGAATAGATTCCAAAATGCCAGAGAAAATTAAATGCAAAAAAGCTCCAGTTAATTAATGTTTCAGAATAAATTAATGCTTTAGGCCTGACTTTAACTGACAAGTATAGTGAATTTCAAAGTTAAAACTGCCACCCTTTCCCCACGTCTGTATTTTTTGCTGTATTCAGTCATTCCAGTAATTTATATCCTTGGGGCGGCGGGAAGGAGACATATACACATTGAATTTTAAATTAAAATAAAAAACACAATTGCAATGATTATTCTTAGGGGAATGGGTTTTAGCATTCCTCATAACTCTCTTTAGTTATGCGATAATTCCAAAACTTTCAGAGTTGAGAGAGGATCCTAAATATCTTTACCTGTCCCCAAGATGCTGTAACATACTCAAAAGAAAGGAAGCTAACATTATGTGTGTAGTATGTTCCAGGGACTATCTTAGCTTCATATATCTCAGTAAGTCAGTTATAATATTGGTATTTGCATGGGGCAGGGGAGGCACATTTTCATCTTGTCTAATTAATTTCTTATTTATTCTTGGATCTTAGACCATAGAAAAGAATTGGCAAAAAAAACTTGTTTCACTTCTTTCTGACTTTTTCTTCTTCCTTGTCTTCCCTCTGCCACTTTCTGAACCTCAGTTTCCCTGGTTGCAAGATAAATACATCTATCTCATAAGACTATGAAATAAGATGATTGTGTGTATGTGTGTGTGTATGCATGTGTGCGTGTGCATGTGTTCCCAATATGGTAGCTAATACCAAAGCATTTTTTAAAACATTACAACGTTCTTGGAGAAGCTGAGCCCTGCACCAGGGAGGGCTAAGTAAATCTCCAAGGTCTCTTTAAACCTTAAGATGCTATGAGCGTACATTCCATATGCTGAGCGATCATGAATCTTTTTAGATTTAGCATGCTTTGCCTCTAATTTACCACTCTTTATTAATTTGTTAACAGAAATATTTTAGTATGCAGGTCTCATCGATGTGCTATGCATTAAAGTTGTAGAGATAAAAGATAATACCTGCTTATATTCTGCTTTGTTCCACAAAAGAATTTGAGGTAGAAATAAAAGGTAGACTACGTTCATACCTCATCATGAGCATGGTTTTTTGTATAATACTTTAAGTATACCAAGCATGGACAGTGCAGCTGAATATGTACTGACCTACAGATATGTTCAGCAAGTCTTTTGCTTTAAATACATTTGTATCTTTTTTGTAGTTTCCTACTTTCTTATAAAAGTCATATGGAAAGGACAAGCTTCAGCTCGTCTGGAATTCTGTTTGGTTGGGTTTTGGCTTTCAGTTAATCAAGGATTTGCTGGAGTTATGGGGTGTGTGCATGCTTCTTTTTTTGGAATTTTAGTTATGTGATATTTGCAAGTAATTCTTGGGAACAAGAGTTTCAAACACTGAATGTTCACAAGAAATAACAATATTATAAAAAGCAGATGTTAAACAGTTTTGTTTAAATAAAAAGGAAGATTATCTCTAATATTTTTAAATGCTTGAAAGAAAACAACAAATTCCATAGTAGAATTTTTATCTTGTCTTCCTTTCTTTAGTTCAGTGATGTAAACAAAATTATATGAATCATTTATTTAACAAGGTCAAGTCTACTTTGGATTTATAGTGTCAGAATCATAAAACCCTGAAAAATGAACTTGTATCTACTAGTCATGCTAATACAAGCACAGTGAGAAGCTATTTGCCACAATCATTCCCCCATCCCAAAGTTTAGAGGTTGTATGTTTTCTTTCACCTGAATCACTCTAATATAATATGTTAATGTTTCATTTACCTTGTCAAAAATAGGCTTCCCACTGCATGGAAATTCCCATTCTCCTCTGTTCTTTCTATTGTTTTGCATTAGCCCATCGGTTCTGGTATTTTCTTCCTTTGTTTGGTACCATTTGTAAGAATTATCAACTGAGTTTCATGCTTTTCTCTGCTGGAAGAAAAAGAGCTTTTTATTTTTCCTATTTGAAATTGTGATGTTGGCAATGAAAATTCCAAAATCTCTCTGCCCATTTCTAGTAAAGCAATTTATGTGTACACGTGACTAGAGGAGAGAAAAGTGAGTTTGAGGTAGAAAGTATGAGGAAACATATTACCTGGAGACATCTGTGATAAATCATGCTGTCCAAAAATGTCGTGAACCAACTCAGCAAAAGATTCCTTGTTGCTGGGGGTGTCCTGGGTGTCTGGAATTCATTTGTAAGGTTTGAATAAGGAAACTTTCCATCCACACATCTCTGGATATAGAACAATCCTGTGAATTGGCATTTAGAAAGAGGGTTCCTTTTGACCAAGTGTGTTCAACCTGAGCCCCGTTTTTAATAAAATTGAGATGAAATAGACACGTGCAAATAAAACTGTAAAAATTCCTTCTCTTTCTTTCACACGAGGAAAAAGAGGCTCTGAGAAGTGAAGGGACCCCTCCAAAGCCACACAGCTAGTTACTGATCTGGAAATAAGAACTCAGATCTCATGACTCACCTCCTCCACTTTTATCTCACCATGTCCCCATTTTTTCCCTGAGTCATTTTCAGAATGTTTTACATGAGTCATAAAACTCAACCAAGGTTAAAATGGGGCCTGCTAAACTCTTATAATACTGCACAGATGAATCGTGTCAGCATTGCTTGAGAATTTTATTAAGACAGGTTTAATTGGTCCTGCCTGGAAAACTGAAAAATAAAACAAAGTCACTGATTTCTCTGACTGTGCAGATCTCTTGGATGTGTTCTTTAAATTCCTCTGCTTCTGTGTCTCATTGCTGAGGACATTTGCAAGAAAACATAATATTTATTGTGTTTGAGTACATCTAGTCTTGCTGCTCTTTCTTTTCCTACATCATAATTGTCTCTTTTCAGAGGTGGACAGTTAAGCAAGTTCTGCATGTACCCAAATAAACTCTGAACAGATTGATTCCCTCTGCACCCCAGTAAGGGTGTGCTCCACTGTGTTCCTTTGTCCCCAGGCCCAGAATCTTCCTAAACTGGGCCACTGAACTGTGCCCATTCATGAGCCGAAAGATTGGCATCTGCTGTACCTAGAGGGAGTTTGTTCTGTAGATGCCAATGGGCTGCCATGAGGGTTGCTGGTTATTCACTTTCTCTGGTCTCGCTATGTGCATTCTTTGCAGATGCTTCTCCCCATCCCTGACCATACTTTCCTACCATCCCCAGGAGCACAGCGTCACCCCCAACATCCCACACCCCTGAGTGCCCAGGCAGGGTTAGGAACCTCTAGGTGTCTAATAAAGGGAGGTAAAAGCCACTAACCCACAATAGGAAGCTTTCCCTCCTTTCCCCTGTTTGGCACAAGGCATCATGGCATTTGGGGCAGGCCCCAGAATAACCTGTGTGCCACGAGGAAGCCCAAATGTCCTCCCGAGATGACCCTACCTCCTCCAGTGCGAGCCTTTGTCAAGATGCTCTGTGTCCAAAGCTGCCTGCAGAGTGAGGTTGCGTTAATCTACCACTTCTATTTGCATCCTCATTGTTCCCCGCCAAAGTGAGTGAAGACTGTGGCACCAGATGAAGAATAAACAAAGAAAACAACTTCATGTTACTAATATTTCCAAATAATATGCATGCCCCCAATAACTGTACAAAACATAAGAAAAAAGTCACTACAGAAGTCAGATAGGTTTTAGTTTGTTACTATGTCAGTGGTTTGTTAATCAATGTTTATCAAACTGACTCTAACCTGAAGTTTATTCTAAGGCAGGGCTGCTGTCCTTGTGGACTTGAATGTATAATGGAATCATAATTATTGCAGAGTGCTGCATGTTAAAATGACTGGTTGGGGGAAGGTGTTTTTTACTTGTATTTTCCCCCACAGTTATTACATATTAGTGCATCAAGACAGATAAATGATTATAATTTACTGAGTAAAGTTGCAAGGGTCCTTGGCAATCATCTCACATACATGTACTTAAAGAGAGGCTAGAGCTACTCCATTTGACTTTGTGTATGTTACATTGTTAGAAAAAAAAATAAGGTCTTCCTGCTGAATTGTCACAAATATATCTTCTTCCAGTTAAAGATATTATTTGACAATTGCATTTAATTTTTTCTCCTTTATTTTTGTGTATTTATTGCCATACATGTCTATGGTCTGTTCTCAGGGTTTCAGGTAGTTGTTGCTTTAGAATTGAAATTGAGAATTGTTCAGGACAGTGGTTGAAAGCTTTGGTGGGTTTTAACAACCCAGAAGAAAAGTGAATCAGCTATATATTTTCTGATTGACATCTTGTCACTCTGTGTACTCCCTAATGAGTACACGTTAACAATTTCTAAGCATGCCATACTTTCTCTGCCCTTTATCCTCCAGCTTACTCCTCCTGCCCAGCCCTTCCCAAAAAGAAAGCAAGGAACCACAAACATCTCTCCCGCAGTCATCCATTAGGAGAAAGGGCTGTACACCGAAACTGAGTGGCTTATTTGCTTTTAAGAGTTTGTTGGACATTTTTTGAAAAAATAGTTTCTGAAAAATTTATTTTTGATGATGCTCTTTTTTTAATCTCTTAGATGTCTTAAGTTTCTCATTCTTTTCCTGTTTTTTCACTTGAGATTAATGCTACCCTGATGTTTTTCAACACTATAACAGATAAATTGTGCCTGTTTCTTTCTTTTTTTTTTCTTTTTTTTTTTTTGAGACAGAGTCTCACTCTGTCACCCTGGCTGGAGTACAGAGGTACGATTTCAGCTTACCAAAACCTCCACCTCCTGGGTTCAAGCAATTCTCCTGCCTCAGCCTCCTGGGTAGCTGGGATTACAGGCGCCCGCCACCACGGCAGGCTAATTTTTGTATTTTTAGTAGAGACGAGGTTTCACCATGTTGGCCAGGCTGGTCTCGAACTCCTGACCTCAGGTGATCCACTTGCCTCGGACTCGCAAAGTGCTGGGATTATAGGCGTGAGCCACGGCACCCAGCCTATTTCTTTTATATATATAAAATATTGCAATTTGAGGATGGTAACTGCTCAGCCTTCATGTCCTTAGCTTCACATTGTAAGTTCTCATCTTACTGGCTGTGATGGTATTTCATTAATATACAGGATAGTAAAAAATCACACTTTGTTTGCAGAGGCCATGGCATGTTTACCTTTTATTCAATAACAAATTCCTTTCCGAGCAAACAGGGAAGCAGGATTTCTCTTTTGATATTTCATCCAGATCTCTGTTTCTGTTAGGAGGATGATGGTGTCATTTCTGTACTTTCTGGAAGGATTGTGGCATTTTAATTCAAAAGACTTGTGTTCAGATTCCAGCTTGGCCATACCCCTGGGTATGTGAATATAGGGAAGTCACTTACACAGTTTGGCCTCTGTTTTCTCATTTGTGAGTTAAAGACAGATCTGTCTCTTTTGTAAATGCTTTTGGAATGAAGCAGGATTGGGAAAAATAAGAATATTTTCCATACAAGAATGTGAATATTAAATGCTCCATTATAAAAATTAAAAATCAATGTGTGTGTATATTAGTTTTCTTTCATATTTTCATTATAACTGGCCACCCTCAAAGGCTGCCTCAAAATAACAAAAGATACTGAAAGGATTTCTTTGTGCTTCCAATTGTTCTTCTCCCTGTTGTTTGTCTTAAAGGCAGTGGGACCCTCAGTGGACAAAGTCTTCTAGGATTTGGCCAAAGGGAACAAAAACCCACCCTAACCTTTCAGATTCTCATGTTCCTTGACTCAAGTCGCTTAAGTAAGGTTCTGCTTAAACTTTGTGTGTGTGTGTGTGTGTGTGTGCGCGCGCATGTGTGTGTTTTGCCTGGGATCAGTAGACCACCGAACAGTTTGAAATTTATATTGTGATGTTTTATTTCAGAAAGTCATAAAAGAGAATTTTTTTTTTTTTTTTTGAGAGGTGTTGGTATTTCTTATGCATCAGGACTAACTGATTTAAGAAAGAATTAAGAGTTCCAGCCGGGTGCAATGATTCATGCCTGTAATCCCAGCACTTTGGGAGGCCGAGGCGGGTGGATCACCTGAGGTCAGGAGTTCAAGATCAGCTTGGCCAACGTGGTGAAACCCTGTCTCTACTGAAAAATAGAATAATTAGCCGGGCATGGTGGCGGTGCCTGTAATCCAGTTACTCAGGAGGCTGAGGCAGGGAGAATTGCTTGAACCCGGGAAGTGGAGATAGTGGTGAGCTGAGATCGTGCCTCTGCGTTCCAGCCTGGGTGACAGAGGGAGACTCCTCCCACCGCCCCCCAATAAAAGAGTTCCCATAGAGTACCATAATTACAAGTTCAGCAATCAGGGCTCTTTGAAAGTCAGGAAGGAAAGAGGTGCATGTCATTTGAAAGAAAGAGGAGTTGCTGTCAAGCACACAGAATAGTATTTACATGTGTGGCTGGCAAGTTCTTGCTTTCCTCAGCTGGAGTGTGCCCTGTGGTCACATTACAGTAATTCCCCGAATCTGCTCCACACCCTCAAGTCTCCTTAGCGCTACGTCCTCTCTCTTCCAAGGGTTCTACTCCCCAGATAACTTTGGGGCCTTCAGAATCTTACATGTGCAGCTCCCGCATACCCTAGGCCTAGCCAGTTTTGGGTCCTAGAGTGTCTCATTTGTAATCAGAGCCACAGTCTACTGCCATCCCAGCCCTGGTGCCATTGTCCTCTGCCACCTTGCCAGCCTCAAGTCTTTATTCACATTACACACTAGGCTCCAAATCTCTGGTCTTCCTCTTTAACTCCTTGAAATGTTTTTATTTTTGTGAACTTTTCGATCTCATAATCCATGTTCCATCCCAGTGACTGTGCAGTCTCCTTATTTTCACTTGAGTCAGCATTGTATCAACTAAGGACCAAGCACTTTGCTTTGTTCTAGGGGTAAATATGGAAAAGATGGGCTCCCCATCTAGTTTGCTTAAGTAACATAATCCATACTTACATAGGTCCTTTGTTAAATTCAATTTGCAAGGTGCTGTAGTAATAACTTTAGAAAGTAAAAATGAACGGGTCAAGGACCTAGAGGAGATACTTGGACGTTTGTGTTGGGATGCTTTCGCATCCTTGTAGGGAGCTGAGGGGAAGTGCTGGACCTGCAGTGGGAGGACCAAGAGGTATAAAGGGGAGGTGGTAGAGTATGTGGGTACAGCACAGGTTAGGGTCCAAGAATGGGCCCATTGTGCTAATGTTACTTCCTTACCTGGTAATGACACTTGACTGGTCATGGGGTTTCTTCCTGGCCAGAATTATCCAAACTCAGGTGTTTAAAGCTTTCGATCTTTTTGTGTGGATTCTTAGACCTAGCGGAAAATGCCTGAGGCACAGAGGCAGTTAGGTTGCTTCAGGGATAGCCCTGCCTCATGTTCTAAATATATTGGGCAAATTCTCATTCAAGTGAAGATTAGGTTTCAC
The DNA here is from genome assembly GCF_000951045.1 of Mandrillus leucophaeus. Classification (NCBI taxonomy): domain Eukaryota; kingdom Metazoa; phylum Chordata; class Mammalia; order Primates; family Cercopithecidae; genus Mandrillus; species Mandrillus leucophaeus. The sequence continues at coordinate 4,862,910 of NW_012101209.1, forward strand.
TTATCACAAACAGAAAAGGCTATCTGATCTAGCAAATGAGGGAGTGGGCTTGACACTCTTAAGCTGTCACTCCTGCTAGCAAAGTGAAACATGCTGTTTACAAACATGCCAGGGCAGAGAAAGCTTTCAGCGAGGCACAGCAGAGCCATTTTTTTTTTCTCTTTAATTCCCAAACTATAAGAGGTATTTATCTTCTGTGAGTCTTAAAAAGAAAGCCAGTAACTTTTTCTTATTATTAATTTCCAAATTGCAGATCTATTTATTTAGTTCTGAACTAGTATTTTCAGAGTCCATATTTTCTGTCCTTGGTTTATATCCAAAATATGCAGTGCCAGTGTTGATTCTTATGCAGATTTCACAGTTCCCTTTTGCAGGTTAAAGAAGAGAGAAGGAGAAGGTAAACGTGAAAGTAAGGAAGAAATCATGTTTTATTCATGTGATTTGTACATATACAAGATGAACTTCTATAAACATAGGTCATACCACTTTTAGAACTTTTAGATTTGTTGTGAAGCTTAGGAAGAGAGCCAGCCCCAATCTTCACTTCTGGATGTGTGAGACACTCCAAAGTGTTCTTGGAAAAGCCAAGCCTCCCACACGCAGAAAGAGAAAATCCTCGTATCTCCCATTGCAGGTTCCCATGTGACAAAGTGTAGATCCTGTCTCTTCCCAGAGAGTCTTTATCAGAGAAAAGAAGCCCATTTTCTTTTCTTCGTTTTAAAGTTCTGGGGTACGTGTGCAGGATATGTAGGTTCGTTACATAGGTAAACGTGTGCCATGGTGGTTTGCTGCACCTGTCAACCCATCACCCAGGTATTAAGCCCAGCATGCATTAGCTATTTTTCCTGATGCTCTCCCTTCCCCCAGCCCCCATGACTGGCCCCAGTGTGTGGTGTTCCCCTCTCTGTGTCCATGTGTTCAGCTCCCACTTAGAAGTGAGAACATTCGGTGTTTGGGTTTCTGTTCCTGCTTTAGGTTGCTGAGAATAATGGAAGAAGCCCCATTTTGTAAGTGAAAAAGTTATGCATACACAAACATATATACACAAATGGTACACTCTGCGGGATAGTCCTAGTAACCAGTATAAGGTCTCACTGCATCACCAGCTGCATTCCTCCTGCTCTCTGCTTCCTAGTCTCGAAGCAGTCTGGGACTGAGGGGTGGGATGTTGGGAGTGAGGGTCTTTCCACAAACACTTTCCCTTCTCTCCATCATCCACTCAACATCTACCATCCCCCACCCCCACCACGCCAGTGTTTGTTCTGTATGAATATTCACTGTGTTAGACACACAGGCAGAAATGGCCATCAGAAAGATAATACTTCCTGGCCCCTTCTTCCCCATATCAACTTCTAAAGACCTAAGAAACTTCTAGAAAGACCTAAGGGTGACTTCTTTTTTAGGATCTAATGTGTGAAGGTACCATCAATAGAGAAAGGATGGAAAGGAGAGCTGAACCTGAGGTATAGATGTCTTTTTAGCTTTAGAGGACTCAACAGCTAGACCATATACTAAGTAGATGTAAATATGCTTTATGTATAGCAACCAAGCTTTGCCAAGAATAGGTAGGTAGGTAATTGATGAGGTGCCTGGGAACTTTGGTTACTTTTAATGACAACTGTACCTTTGTTGGTATGAATAATAACACCAGGATGAAAATGATGAATATATTTATCTGAATAATCATAAGAAGGTTTATCTTTTTCATGGGGGCAGTTAGGTAGAGCTTGACAATCTTCTTAGTAAATGTTTATGAAATACTTTTGGGCAAGACCAAAATAGAAATCAAAACTTTCATTTTTCTCTCTCCCTAAACCAAAAGAGAGAGAGACATTGTTTAAAGTTTAAGTTCTAAACCAACACAAAGATAAATAAAAACTATTTTAAAGTCAAGATGGTAACTGACGACCTGTACTTCGCATTATAAATAGTACAAAGGTTCATAGTAACTCATGTACTTTTTTTTAGTGGTACAAGTCTCAATCTGACAAATAGATAAAGCAAAATTTACAAGATCTTTGCAACTGTCTTCCAAAACGAATGAGGCCAGGCCTTGAAAGGATGAACAGCCCTTATGCAGAGTTATCCATAACAAGTCACACTTACCGTGGAGGTTTACCTGGTCAAGACATCGTTGCTTTTCTCAAGAAGGTAGTGCTGTATCCTGTGTGGTTTCATAAAGCTCTATAATTGGAATAGCCAGACCAAAATTTTCCAAGTCTCCTCTTTTGGCAGTAAACCTGGGCTGCAGAAACATTTTAGTTGTACAAGACATTTAAAACTGTTTATCTCTTACTCCTGTCCGCATTGATTTGTTTGTATTCCACGCCTGCCTTCCACAAGCCTATAAAACTTCCCTCAACTACAGTCAGAACTGAGGCTGTGTTCTGTATCTGTATACTTAAACTGAACACTCCTTTTCAATTCCTTACAAACATTCTCCACCCTGTGCCAGCCCCTACAGGGCTCTTGCTCCTTCTGGTTTGCTCAGGTCTGCATCTAGAGGGTGCCACCTTCGGAGTCCTTGTCTTTATTTTCTGAATCTCATCAGCTCACCTGCTTTGACACTCTGATATAATGACGCCAAGCTGTATTATTAACTCTTGCTGTGTTTCAGATTTTGAAAGTAAGAATGCTTTAACCCAGGTATACCTGAGGCCAGTGCTCCATTCACCTCAACCACTCGACTTTCAAGGAATGTGTAGCACTTTACTGAGTCTGAACTTACCACTGATTCCTATGTTTTGTTTTCCACCTAGTGATGCACTGCAGCCAGCACCTGAGTCCTGACTGTGTAGTTCTTCACCTTGTCAGCAAACTTGGCTCTGATCATTGCAAAGGTGCCATTGCTTTCTTTTTCAAGCTTTTAAATACTTAGCTTATACAGTATTAAGAAAAGATCTAAACATTAGGTTAAAAAATTTAATATCTCAGTTGCCTCAATATTTAAAATGGTTCCCATTTGATAGAAAACATTATTTCATAAGAATTCTATAGATTTTCCTATATAGATTTTGCCATATAGCCTTTCATTCTCTACATAGGTATTACCAAGCTCTGTAGCCTTTTTTATCTGTGATCCATCTGTTTAGGATAAAGAAAGTTAGCAGTCACCTTTGGAGTAACTTCCCATAGTCTGTTTTGTTGCACGTGTTTGATAGTTGATTATTCGAGGGGGGATTTTTAGAGGACATTCTTTTCATCTGTTAGCAATTCCTTACAACAGACAAAGTGTGATGTGTCAGATACTCTTGATTCCATTGTTGCGTCCTCATTCTTTCTCCTTCATTCTTTATTTCATAAGCTTCTGCCTAAGTTTTCTGACTAAAATCTTGCCATATTATTTAGTGATCCAGCGTAAAAGTGAATTGTTGGTTTTGTAGGAAGTAAATTTGACTTGGCAGAACATCACAAGGACAAGTCCTGTGCTGGGAACCCTAGTCCCCCCCAGGGCCATCCTCTAAGAAGCACCCAGCGCAGTCTCTTGAATCACTGCAGCCCTTAGAAGTGAAAAACTTCAAGGAAGATGTCAGGAATGTGGATAGTAACAAAAGATGTCTGCATGATTTTGCTTCAAGTTAGGTATATTATGTTAAATCATCTGCAAAATAATATTTTCTTCTAGGATGAAGCAATAAATTTGAGAAAATCATGAGTTTCCATGTACCATGAAAACCATCTAAAAGTCAAATTATTATTTTAAAATTTTAACTTTAATAAGTGAAGTTTTTACTGTATAATATCAAGTTTTCTCTGCACTACAGGGAGAAGTCCATAGTGGCAAGGATTTTTGTCTTTATTCTTAATTCACTTTTGCATCCCCATCATCCTGAACAATGGCTGGCATTTAGTAGACACTTGGTACATATTGGTTGAATGAATAGTTGCCTAATGTTATTCCAACGCTTAATAGGGTTGTTAAGGCAAAGGAGACATTCCAAATGAGATGCCAAATCCTATCCTTATTTGTGACAATTGATTCTTGCATCTTTATTTGTACCTATTAATGATCGGATGCATTGTTGTTAAATTCCCGGGGTGGATGGTTTTGCTTTGTGTCTAAAAGTGGGAATGGAGCAGAATGGAAAGGTAGTGGCGAAGAATGTTGCAACATCTCTACATGTTGCCTTCAGCAGATTCAATGGATGCGAGAAGTTTGATTTAGTATTTAGTGCTACATGACCCTTAAGAATACAGCCATCGTGTGATTTATGCCTTTTTAGAAATAGCAACAGCATGGTTAAGTTAAATCTACAGGTAATATTCAAGTGAGCTCCTTGGTGTTTGACATTGTTCAAAATCCTCCCCCTTAAACTCTGGTTTTAATGAACAGTTACTCAAGCCTGCCTGAACTCTTAGAAATGGCAACAAGCAATGAAATACCCACAGGTCAAGAAAGGGAGGGTAATGACTACTTGGGTGCTTCCGATTTGGCTGATGACTATTGCTTTGCGGAAGATAGGTTGCTTGTTTCACATTGAACTTGGGCTTGTTTTGATTAAGTCATTTCCAGAGCCTTGCAGAGCAGTTCCTGAGACCAAACTTTCAAATAAACCAATTAGAAAATGCAGAGAATAAACAAACTTCCATTATAACGTCTTCATGATCATCTGAGTTTTAGAATGTAATAGGCTCCATTCAGAAATGGGTCCCTTCACAACTCTGATTAATTAAAAAGCTCTGTTTTGCTGTTTAGTGAAGCTGATAGCCCTGTTTCCCCACTGCATACCCCGTGCATCAGGGAAAGAAACAGGCATTGGGGCTGAATCCCAGCCTTTCACAGCTACTTGTTGATGGTACATAGCTGCACATTTAATTCCTTAGCTATAAAATGGAAAATGTAGTGTCTGTTTTGCAGGGTAATTGTGAGGATTAACTGAGATAATATAAGTACCCAGCCTGGCCTGGACTAGATGACAAAGATAGCTTTGTTGCCATCCCCATTAGTTATTTAATGTATATGTTGCAGCCAGCAGATTGGAGTTCTGAGATGAGAGTGCTCTCCCCACTCTCCCGACCCATGTTCCCATGTCTCTGCTCTTCAGAAGCCTTGCCATGGAGTCTAAGGAAGTGTTTCCCAGACTTTTGCATTTCAGGGGGCAGTAAAATTTTACCAAAAAACTTTATCAGTATGCCAATGGTAACTCTTTATTTTGCCAATGAAAGACATTTTAAAATGTCACCCACTGTCCAACATCGTTTCACAGAAGAAAGGGTATTTTAATAACCAAACAAGAACATAACCACAAATAAAGGACCGTCCTTATCAATGTTTCATCCCTTGTGAGAGATCAGAAACAGACCAAGGCCAGCATTAGGAACCCTTTTTCCTACTCCCCAGGCACAAATAAAGATTTTCTTCTTCACCATGGAAGCAACAAGTCGTATCCCCAAGTGAGCCACTTTTGGGGCAGCCCCTGAGACCGGCATGGGGCTGGGGTCAGTACGTCTGTTCATTCAGGCTATTTCTCCAGGGACGGGAGAAGGGGCCTCACCCCGCCTGACAAGCCAGCTCAGCTGTTACCATTTAGGGGCCTGAGTCTGTGGTGAGCCCAGAGCTTGGAGATTTTCACCAGCCCTAAATGCCCATAAATTAAAGAGTCTGTTTTTAAACATGGGTAATGGAAAAAGACACACTGGCGAATAGGAGGGAAGGTGTGAAGCCCATTCGGGGCAGCAAATCAAATAAGTTTCTGACCTGATGCAGTGGAAAACCGAGGTAAGGGGTGCAGTAAGTTTTGTGGTGTAAACCGTTCTGCGGACATCTCCTGACCACTCACCAGTAAGGAGGCGCTGACTCCTCTCCAGTGCCGGTGGCTTCAGGAATACTTAACTAGGTCCTATTCAGGTGAGAGAACATTTAGTAAATGACTACGAGGTATAGAGTTCTGTGTTAGGGGCAAGAAACTGGGTCTATCTATTTTTATAAACATGAAAAAATAGCCTTTGCATGGTACCTTAGACAGTTACACAAATGATACCTGCACCATTGGTTGATTCCCCTGCACTGAGGAATTCTTATGAGTAGCACATTCTAGGGGGAATGCATTTTCAACATTCATTCTGTGCTTCTGTTAGAGGCGTTGCAGTCACCCAGAGGAACCTGAGCCTTGAGGGAGAAAGCAGCTGGAACAGGTTCAAAACCCGGACTATTCCTGGGCCACAAGTACCAGGGAATGTCAGTTTGGTACACAAAAGGCTCAGAGCTCTTGTGTCTGCACTACGTTCTCTTATTCTTTTCGTCCGCCTTTGAGAAGGGTATTGTAGTAAGAAAGACAGACTGCCTCCACTGCAGCCCACCCTGCCCCAAGGTTTAGGGTGGATGGTTTGGGCTAACTTCGGGCTTTAGAGAAGAATACTTTTGTAGCTTTTATTCCTGTGGAGCATTTTTCCTTAGATTCATCTTTAGAAGCCACCTGTTGCTATTAGCAACAAGATGAGCATGTGAGCCTGGGCATCCAGACCCAGTGAGGCCTCTAGACTTCCTGTAACCTAGGCCTTAAGCTAGAAAGTAACGGGGCTCCTTATGACCTGGGTGACCATAAGTGTTGGTTTGCCATGGCCAGACCTGGATTACACATTTGTCCTGTTGTCATATTTAATAACACTTCCTTTTGCTGTGTCCCAATGGTTTGGACAAGGAATTATATGATCCCCTACTTATAATTCATTGACATATAACCTACCCTAGTTTATCAGCACCTTGGCAAAGTTTGGTGCCAAGGCTCTGAATAATAACAGTGTGCATTTGGCTAAAGTAACCCCAGCTCCGCCCTAGCTCTCATGAACCTGTGTTCACTATGGAAAACTGGTCTAGAATTTAGGGTTTCAGAAACCTGGCCAAAAATCTTTCCATCTCACATCAGTCCAACATCTGCTGCTGCAAAGGCCTTATTGACAAGACTAAATACGCCACCAAACCATAAATGAAGGTTTAAGAATTGAGGATATAATATCAAAGTCAAATTTTAAACCCCTGATTGGTTTCTTGACCAATCTTCTGTAGCAAACACGTTAACTGCCAACTTCAGAAAGATAGTATGTTTTCAAATGACCTATTTTACTTCTGAAGAATTAAATAGTGCAGTAGAATGAGGCTGGCCTTGGAGTCAGAACTGGATTTGAAGCCTGCTTATGCTCTTATTTAGCTGTGTGGACCAAGGCAAGTCAATTTACCTTTTCCTGTGTTTTCATGTTTTATGAGGACAAGCACATCTTTTTCTCATGGTGGTGGTTGTAAAGATTTAGATACGATGTTGCTGTATGGAGAGCCTGTTACCTACACTGAACATTTTAGTTTAATTTCTCTTTCTTACTCATAGCTTTGAAGAAAGTAGAATAAAGGGTGGACTGGATTGTTGTTAAGTATGAGGACAAATGTTCTTTAACACTATCATGGGTAAGTGGCATTTCTCCAGCAGGGAGGTGACAAAGTAGCTAAACCCCAAGAGGGGAAGAGTGTGACTAAGCCAGGAATAGCCCTGGACACTCACGGTACCATGTGGACATTGTTAGTGGGTCACCAGGTTAGGATTTGGGACTATAGAAAAGTGTTAGGGGACAGAACCATTGTCCTGAGTTTGTCAGACCCAGAGAAGAACTGGGGCTGTAGCTGTGGTCAGTGCTTCCCTGTGGTCAGGGCTTTCTCTTCCTGGAAGAAGCTTGGCTGTCTTTCAAAGAAGGAACCTCAGTCTATGATTCTGCTGGTCATGGTGCTTTAGAAAGTAGCTGGTCTATGGAATCCTTGCCAAGCACTACAGAGAGCACCCAGTGTCCTGATATGCTTGTTGCCCCTGGTAGATTATAACCTCCTTGAAGGAAAAGGTTCTGTCTATGTTTCCTGATCTCTCAAGTTGCAGACTCAGGGTATGGCATGTAAGATGACAGAAAGTGAGCCCTTTAATCTCTCTGGAAAGCTTAATAAAAATTTTATCGTCACTTCCTAACTTCCAAAGCATTCTCTACACTGCATCATTGGTATTTTGCCAGAGATGCAAAATTCATCATGTCCCTCTTCCATTCAGGGTCCTTTGGTTACTTATTGTTTATCACCAACTAGTGTTCTCATACCTGTTTCCTTATCTTCAAAATGATGATAATTATGGGAGGATTGTTTTGAGGTCTAAATGAGTATGTGTGTATACACACATGCCCACACCTGGTTATGTATGTGCTTACCTCTAGCTCACCGAAATCCTCCCTTCTCTACCCTCTGACCCAGCCTTTGAATATCTTTTTTCTACTTTTTCACCATGTTTTTTTCTCTCCCTTAGAATTTTTAACATGCTATTCTCTCTTCTTAGACCCTTCTCTCTTTTTTTTTTTCTTTTTGTGACAGAGTCTTGTTCTGTCACCCAAACTGGAGTGTGGTGGCGTGATTACATCTCACTGCAGCCTCAACCTCCTGGTCTTAAAAAATCCTTCCACCTCAGCCTCCTGAGTAACTGGGACTATAGGCAGTGCCACCATATTCATTTTTACATTTTTTATTTTAATTTTTTTTAGAAATGGGGTCTTGCTGTGCTGCCCAGGCTGGTCTTGAAGTCCTGACCTCAAGCAATCCTCCCACCTTGGCCTCCCAAAGTGCTATCATGTCAGGCATGAGCCACTGTGCCCAGCCCTAGATATTTCTTTTACTGCCTCTCCTGACTTTCTGCTGTTCTTCCTTAAACTTAAATGTTATCTATTCTAAGAAGCCTTTCCTAATTTTCCAAGTAGGGTAATATAGTGTTTTTTCTAGTGCTCATTTCTTAATGAAGCATTTATATCTGTAGCATCTGTGAGTCCTTAAGGTAGCTTAATTTACCGAGCACTGATTACATTGGGTTGTCATTGTCTGTTTACCTGTCAGCCTCTCTCTTACTAAAACTGTCCACTCCATGATGGCAGGAACCTGTCCATATGGTTCAGTTTACCTTAGCGCCTAGCCCAGTGTTGGACTCATTAACTCACATTCTAAAATACTGAACAGTATTTCCTAAATGTATGAGTGGATAAATACAGGTTAAGCAGGAAGGTCTGTCCCAGGAATTAAGCTTGGTTGATAAGTGGTTCCAAGTTTCAATATCATGTGTGGAGTAGATTCTTGCTAATTCTTCTATTATGTGTTATTTAGACACTAGGAATCTGGAATTTCAGAATTGACTTCTAATTCTTCAGATAACCTCTTTTATTTTCTCTTAAAACCTTGGTTTTCCTCATGAATGCAAACATAATTGGAAAATTGTTTTGAATTACTTACATCCTTATTTATGATATTTGAAAAACAGCTCTTGTGGGAGCTCAGCTTTGTCCGTAAGAGCAAAGGCTTAGCAAGGGAAGACTTCAGTGAACCTGTCCTTCTGTGTATTGGAGAAAAGGAGGTAAATTAGTCATTAGCAATTCAAAATTTTCTATAGAACTACAATGCTTCACGGCTGGACTCGTTTCTGTCTTCCTTTATGAAGTCCTTGCAAGGCCATTCTAGGCCATGGTAATCTCATCGAGGTGTGAACCTCACAGATGTTGTTTGTACTGCCCCTGTCTTAAGTCATTCTTGTATCCCATCATTATTGTATACCATTATTTGTTTTTCCTGTGTGTGTGTCAAGTATCCTCATGAAGCACCGACCTCTGGAGAATAAAGACTTCACCTCACATCTCTTTCAATACTGCCAGCTTTATGTAATGTGGTAATTTTTTACAAAGTGAAATGTGGTGGCGCGCACCTGTAATCCCAGCTACTCAGGAGGCTGAGGCACGAGAATTACTTGAACCCGGGCGGCGGAGGTTGCAGGGAGCCAAAATCATACCATTGCACTCCACCCTGGGCGGCAGAGACTCCATCTCAAAACAAACAAACAACAACAAGAACAAAAGTGAAATATTAAATAAAATCTTCAGCTATAATAAGTGAAAAGATAAGACTGACTCCATTTTAAAAATACATCTGCAAAGAAGACTAGAAGGATAGTAAAGGATATTATAAAATGCACAGCCTGAACTGTGTGTGGATAGTTGATTATGGGTAACTTGTTTTTTATAATTTTCTAGATTTTCTACTTTTTCTATAGTCATCTGTTATTTTTGATCAACAAAAAAGTATAAATGTTATTATTTTTTAAAGGAAGAGATTTTCATGCCCTATTTAGTGTCAGAAGCCACCGCTGAACTTTGTTGGCAGATAAGAGCAGATGTTGTTCTAAACTGTCTCATTGCAGCAACGTTTATCCATTTGTTAGGACGGTCAGGAGAAGGTGGTGCCAACTGCATTCTTTTGGTGGAAATTTGAAAAGATTTCATCTGGAAAAGCAGTTAAGGGCAGTGCTACCATGGTGTGTTTCTGAAAGCTATGATTAAGAAGTGGGAAAGTTACATAATACAGAGAAATTCAGATGAAAACCCGATTTTCTTAACAACTCTCTTAGAAAATATTGTTGTGATAATATTGTTCAACCCTCTCTGATTTATCCTGAGCATATCCTTAGGTCTTTGAGACTGGGTTTCATAGAAAACAGTCTGCAGTGCTTTCTGTGAAGTTGGCAGCTAGGACTCTAGCAGGTGCAGCTCTCATAGCAGGTATCTTTTATTGAGCCTTTTCCCAGTCATTTGTCCATTCACTTGCATTTTCTCATTTAATCTTCACAGCAACCAAAAGAGACAAGTATTCTGCCTTTGTTTGAATTGTACTGAAGAGAAACCTGCCTCCTAACAGAGGTTAGCTAATTTGCTGAAAGTGACCCAGCATCGTCAGGGGCCAGGCCAAATGCTCAGTGAGTGTCTGCTCTGCACCTGAGCCTTCTGCTGGACCCGTAATGAACTGTGGCCCATGTCTCCAGAAAGCCAAAATAACCTCGCTGGGAAGAGAGGATATAAAGAGGCAAAAAGAAACCAAGTGAAGAGTCAGGCGACACATTGGGAGAGCAGAGAGGAGCAAGAGCTGGTCAGGCGACCCTGCCTGGTGTCCAGTGCCTCTGTCCTCCAACCCTGCCCCACCACCTTGTCTTTGTTTGTCCTACGTCCACACTGTCCTCACCTGCCCCTGACTTCCGCAGGTGGTGGCAGCCTTTCCTGCCCATCTCTGCGCTCCTGCTGCTCCTCCAGCTGTTAGCAACTGGCATTCTCATGTGTGTGTCCTTAGTGTGTGCCGAGTCATCGCTTCTACACATTATCTTACTCATTCTTCACAACTGCAACGTGAAGTCAGAATTTTCATCCCTGATTTTCAGAGGAAGAAAACGAGGTTTTGAGAGCTCACAGATCATGTTCAGATGGACAGTTAGGAAGTGATGGGCCTGGGCGTAAATCCCTGTTTTCTGATTCCTAGTAAATCCCTGTTTCCTATGATTCCTAAGGCCTGTGACTTTACCTGCTATCAATGCCTTCTTGCACAACTTTATTTGCCCCACATTGCTCATCCTAAAAGATAAAATGCTGCTTTCCCATGGGAGCCTTTCCTGGTGTCTCCCGCCAGAACTCTCTCGGCCCATGTCCGCCCCTTGCCACCCCTCCTTTACTTCACGGTGATGGGGTCCTGCCCATCTCTTGTTGGATCGTGGGCCCTCTGAGGTGCACTAGTATCCCCAGGTGCTTCGAATGCAGCAGGCACTCAGGACCATCTGGGATTCTGCAAGATGGAGGGTTTCTGGCGCACCTCCATTACTGAGGAGCTCCGGGGAACGGTTGTGAAGAGAAATTTAATTTTGAAATTCCAAAGAACCAGGTTACTGTTCTATTTCCTGCCTTCCTCCCTTAGACTTCATGAGGGGGTGGTTTGGTTGGTGTTTGAAAGCTCTGAGCAGCTGCAGTTTTCATTTCACGTTTAAAACAACCAGTGAGTTTTAGTAATTCTAAAGAAGCCTCGGTTGCTGGAGAAGAAGAGATGCTCCAGCCAAGGCTGCAGAGGCTTGGAGCCACTAGCATGGATGCAGTCGGGGGAGACAAATGCCAGTGTCACATTCATCAACAGTTCCTTCGCTCACTTCTACCTCTACTGAAAACAGCGAGCTTGGGGCTGAGAAAACATTTGATGCTTTTGAAATGCTGCAAAATGAAGACCTGGTTGTGGTATGAATATGCATGTCCATGCTTGCCGTGGAGCCACATAAGTGTCATGACACTTGTAACCACAAGATGTCAGTATGGGATCAGTCCTAGGGGTCATAGGCTTCAACTCCTGCTGGCCCGAGTTTCTGAGTCAGGAGGAGGAGGCACCGTGGAGGCTGGCTCTCCTCGCCTGTTTCCTTCTGCAGCGGTATTACCCCACAGGCTGCATTTCCGATTCATTTTCCCTGCGCCGTTTTCCATGGGCTCACACCTCATCAGAAAGCTTCTCTTCGTTTTCTCTCTAAGCTTACTTTCCTCACTCCTACTTACATCCCAAGTCACCTTAGGAATTCCCCCATTTTGGTGTTATCTCAGCACTCTACTTTAAAAATTTGCAAAAGGATATAAGTTCCAGCATAGTTTTATCTCTTATCTAAGGAGGGTTTTAAGTAGTTCAGCCTGAGAAAAAAAATGGTATCTCTGGTAAGAACAGCACTATTGGGATGGTTTTTTTTTTTTTTTTTTTTGGTAAAAGCTTAACCTATAGGGAAAATAGCTGGAACTCATATTAACTGAGCAGAGCGAGCAAAAGAGGGAGAAGTGGTGTTCAGGGCAGAACATGTGTCTGTTGAGGCATTTCTGTGCAACATAGGGAGGCTTTTGTAGCCGTCAGAAAGAGGTAGGTGTATTGCATCCATTATTCTGATGAAGAAAGATGAATTATAATACCTTTCCTACAGCCAGTTAGCTACTAGTTGGTAAACTAGTGGCATAGCCTGGATTTGGAGTCAGGTCTCTTTGTCCCCGGAGCCTGTGACCCCTAAAAGCCTGGGAGTGTTACTCTTGTCTCTATCATAAAGCAAGGAGGAGCCTTAAGAGTCCATTCAGGAGTTTGCTCAGCAAATATCTCCCCGGAGACCTGGCTACATGAAAGATGCCATGTTGTGAATAAGACAGAGACCTATTAAATACATTATTTGCCCTCAAGAAGCTAAATCAAGTCAAGGAGAGGGGTGGGAAAAGACATGTAAATTCAGCTCAGTATAAATCAATCAGAGGACAGTAACATTTCCATGAAGTGGACGGAGGGGCAGCAAAGCAGAGGGGAAGGGCCACGGTCCAGGGTGAGTTCTGTCCCATCTATGAGCAATTTGTAGGATCAGCCTTCAATAAATCTACCAAATGAAAAGAGTGTTGCTAAGGTCGCGTTTATCCCAACATTCTGAGATTCTAAGATGGAATATGAGACGGGGCATAATCCAAGCCGACAGAGGTTGCTACCCCTACATGCCTTTATCCCCCAGACACGGTAAGATTATGCTTAATCCTCTCTTTAGGTGGTCTACTCCAAGGAGGACAGGTGGAAGCAAGGCAGGAGGTACAGTGTGGCTTGTCAGCACCGGTTCCAGTTTCCCGGCCCATGGCTTAGATGCAGAGGAGAATGGCTTTGAGGCTTCTGGAAAGATTTGGTAGGGAAAATAGCAGAGGGCTTCTGGAGTATAACTTTAGAAGTACTGTGTCAGTGTGAAGAACTTGGCAAGGATAAACAGAGGAGCCACAAGGATGACTGAACATTTGAAAAATAAGACCTGAGAGGAGAGGTTAGAGAAACAGGGCTTATGTAACCTGGAGCTGCTTGGAGGTGACTTTGGCAGGCTTCTTCAAGAACAGGACTCTCAGGATCTCTGCACAGAGAGCAATGACTGGCCCTTTTTGTCCATATCAAGTGAGGACAGACTCCAACTGAACCACGAAAATTTTAGATTTGATCTGTGGAAAAGTTTTCCCCTCGCAGCAGCTGTAAAATGTGGAATACATCATGGAGAGAAGTTTATAGAATTTTCTCTTCTTCCTGTCTTTCAAAAAAAAAAAAAAAAGCCATCAGAACACAGTAGAACCTTTTCATAATTGCGGTGCTGGAGGACAGGCTTAATTTCCCACTATAGAATATGTTGTATTCAGCCTCTGCTGTATTTGGGGGGATGTGACTGGTACATAGCATATCAGGTTTCTCAGAACAGTGAATCATGTTAGTTATAATAATGGGTTCTGGATAGGATGACCGTATAATTTTTCCCTTAATCTGCAACACTTTGGAAAGTGAAATGGGGTGCTATTAATGATGATGCTAGGACAACAGGCATAAAGTAACACTGTCCCTGGCAAAGTGTGACATGTAGTCACCCCGATTCTGGGGCAGTCTTTTCAGAGGGATCCTCTTAAAATACAAATCTTGTGTTCTCGCCTGCTTAGACTCTCCTGTGTCTTTCCATTGCACTTAGAATGAAACCCACACTCCCTACAGTGACCTACAAGGGCCTGTGAAAGCTGGCTCCTGTCTTCCCCAGCCTCATCCCCATACTAACTGGACTCTGTGACCACGCACCCAGCACATTTTCACCTCCAGACCTGTGCCCTGTCCGGCTCCTCCTCCAGGCGCTGCTTCTTAGTATCCTTGCCCACCCCTATCCTGCCCTTGGCCTTGTTGGCTCCTTCTCCCACTTCCTGTCTTGGCTGGAACATCATCTCGGTGGAAAGCCTTTTCCTAGCCTCTGTGTTGCTTTTCTTCTTTTCATCTTCCTGCCGTTTCCTCCATAGAGGTAATCGCTTACCACTTTGGGAGGCTGAGGCAGGCGGATCACCTGAGATCAGTTCGAGACCTGTCTGGCCAACATGGTAAATCCCTGTCTCTACTAAAAATTATAAAAAATTAGCTGGATGTGGTGGCAGGCACCTGTAATCCCAGCTACTTGGGAGGCTGAGATGCAAGAATTGCTTGAACTCTGTAGGCAGAGGTCGCAGTGAACCGAGATCATGCCACTGTACTCCAGCCTGGGCAACAGAACGAGACTCTGTCTCAAACAAACAAACAACAACAACAACAACGAAGAAGTAATCGCTTGTCATTTGCTGGTCTTTTCCACCAAAATGTACACATCATGAGGGCAGGATTTCACTGGTGAGCCCACAAGTATCTGGCTAGTGCTGCACTCATGTGCCTAGGACATGGCTGCTGGAAAATAGGTGTGGAATGGATGACTCACTGCCTGCGGTTCCACCTGGATTAATTCATCTCCTGACTTCCCTGTGCACCCAGAAGGTCTGTGTTTCTAAAATATGAATCAGCTGTATAAGTTTTTTTGTTCAACAGAATTGGTTGAACGGCGACATTGTATACAATCCCATGCTGGAAGAAGCCAAAAACAGCCCTTACTGTTTGAGAACACAGAGTATCTAGCTGAAGAGGAAACAAAAAATTAACTGAGTTAAATAATGGCAGAGTCTCGCTGTCGACTAGGCTGGAGTGCAGTGGCGCAATCTTAGCTTACTGTAACCTCTGCCTCCCAGGTTCAAGCAGTTCTCCTGCCTTAGCCTCCTGAATAGTTGGGATTACAGGCGCCCACCACCATGCCTGGCTAATTTTTGTATTTTTAGTAGAGATGGGGTTTCACCATATTGATCAGGCTGGTCTCAAACTCCTGACCTCAGGTGATCCACCTGCTTCAGCCTCCCAAAGTGCTGGAATTATAGGTGTGAGCCACTGGGCCTGGCCAGATAATGGCATATTTAACCTAAGTGCCAGTGAAGAGAGCAGGACAGCTGTCACTATCATCCCTTCCCCTGTTCTGTTTCTCTTCCTGGAAGTTACCATCTGACATGGTACACATAGCAGTGTGTATTTACTGATGTCCTTATTGACCCTTGTCCTTTCCAGAATGTAAATCCTCTTTTTTTGTTGTTCACTGCTGTATTTCTAGTGCCGAGAACAGTACCTGGCACATAGTAGGTCTTCAGTAAATATTGGTTGAATGAAAGAACGAATGATACAAAAGAAAGCAGAGAACGATTCCCTGGGCTGCCTTTTGGACTTTAACAGGCCCTTTAGGGAGGAATTGGGTTTGACTCCACTGAGGAGTGGAGGGAGAGCAGTCGAAAATGACATAATGGCATGAGTAAGGGCCGGGGGAGCCGGCAGGTACATGAGGGTGATGTGTTTGATCTAGAAAACAAACCAGTAAGCTTTCAGTGTTGTTTCTTGAACTCACAAACAATGCCCCCTTGGCTCCTGTCCCCTCATCCTCACTCATTTGGTCTGGGTAAGACCCAAGGCAAAGGTGTCAGCGGAAGGCTGGCTGCCACACACATTCCTTGGTGTTGGCATTAAAACAGCAGAGTGAAAATAGCCAGCCTCAGAAACGTGTGGGCAGCCGTGAATGTCCCACTATTCTAGGGATTAACATTCAGTTTATGGGTTGTTCAGGCCTCTCAGCTCTCTTTCCTCTGAATCCCTATTCTGTTGGTTTCACTACCTGTTTTTAACTCCTTCCGAGGTTGGAAAAGAGGTAAGTAAATGACTTGATGCATCCTCAAGAGCTCCGGGCTGGCCTCAGAGACATTGCTCCATCAGGAGCCACTGGGGCGAGGGGCATGGGTTTTACCTCTCACCAAGGGCAGCGCAGTCTGCAGCAAAGAAAGGCAGAGGGAAATGGCCAACTGGCTTGGTCTGAAGGCACCAGCAGCTTTCAGCATGCAGTTCACTTCTGCGGGGTTCAGAGGCTCTATAGTGCCCTCATTAAAATGCCGTCACTGTCTGGAGGAGGAGCAGCTACTGTTAGAGGAGGCCTAGCCGAGATGAGGGCCCTGTGGGGTTATAAACATGATGAGATGCCCAGGCCTGTGGTGGGTGTGAGGGGAGAGGCGGGGGCCTGGAGCCTGGGGAGCAGGTGGAACCCAGAGCATCTCCATCGCAGCAGTTATTTTTCAGGGAGGATCCTGAGCATGGGCAGGTCCCCTTCGTGGTGCGGGAGCTGACAATACAAAGAGGGCCTGCACAAAAAGGATCCACAGCCTCTGCTGGGACGAGGGGGTGTTTCAGGCCTGCTGCAAGCACAGCATCCTTATCTAAACACATGCCAGTCCTTTTCTGGAGAAAAGACAAAACAGTGTCTGAGTATAGTTTTTACAGTTTCAAAGTATTATATAGTTTGTTATAAAATATTTCATAAATACTTTAAACATACAGAAAATAATGCCATAGGCACCCATTGTGTATTTAGCATCTTTAACATGTATCTCAGAGCATCAGTTCCCTAATTGTTTTAAACAAATTTTTAATTTTAGAAAAAAATCACAAAGATAGTACAGTTCTTATATGTTCCCATGCCCAGTTTTCCCTATTATTAATGTCTTACATTAGTATAGTCTATTTGTTACAATTAATGAACCAAATTGATGCATTGTTTGCTATTCTTTATTCAGATTTCCTTAGTTTCCCCCTAATGTCCCTTTTCTCTTCCAGGATCCTATATTACCATTTAGGCACTATGCCTCCTTAAGCTTATCTTCGTTGTCTCAGTTCAGTTCCCTGATGTTTAAAATGTAATGATACCATCTTTCCCACGTGGTTGTTGGACTTGCCCAAGAAAAGGTATGCAGAGGTGCTTCGAGGACTGTAAAGCTCTGTCAGTAGCTCTCAAACTTGAGCTGCATCAGAATTTTTAGCATGGGACTTGTTAAAATGTAGGTTGCACTGCCCCCTACCCCTAAACACACACACCACACACACACACACACACACACACAGTTTCTGCTTTTGCTAGGTCTGGGAAGTGGCAGGGGCTGAGAATTTGGCAGGATCCTGGGGGTTGCTGGTCCAGGACCGTACTTTAAACCACTGCTCTCTGCAAATATAAGAGTTGATCCTTGTTGAGTGGGTGAGCCCATCATCTTTATACCACTCCCCTCCCAATAACAGACTGTGTTTCCAGAGAACACAATTTCCTGTTTACTTCTGCTCTAGAAACTCCTTGAAGACTGTCTCACAACCCCAAAGTAGAGAGACATTCAGTTGTCTAACACCCAGATTTATTACTTCTGGCTAGGACCCATATATTAGTCTATTTCCATGCTGCTGTTAAAGACGTACCCAAGACTGGGCAATTTACAAAAGAAAGAGGTTTAATGAACTTACAGTTCCATGTGGCTGTGGAAGCCTCACAATCATGGTGGAAGGCAAGGAGGAGCAAGTCACGTCTTACATGGATGGCAGCAGGCAAAGAGAGAGAGCTTGTGCAGGGAAACTCCCCTTTTTAAAACTATCAGATCTTTTGAGACTTACTCATTATCACAGAAACAGCATGGGAAGGACTTGCCCCCATGATTCAATTACCTCCCACAACATGTGGAAATTCAGGATGAGATTTGGGTGGGGACACAGCCAAACCAGATCAACCCATCAGATGGTTCACCAGAAGTGGAGAGAGAACCCCTGCTTGTGTTACTGTCACAATGCCATTTGTGTCACTGTTCAATGGCTTGGGTGATGGGAGGGTTCCTACGAACCAGTAGCCAGTGCTTTCTTAAGAAAACCAAATGCAATTGGCATTTTCTTTATTCCTTTGCTTTGTCTGTTAAGAAAGAAATACCTTAACTGGCAGTAGTTGAAGAAAGCTTGCATTTCCCCCCCATGTAATTTTAGTATAGCATCTATTTGGATGGCTGTTGGAAGCTTGAATTTTAAACCACTGTATTTTTACAGCTGTAGAATCCAGTGCCTCCGTTGATTTAACTAGCAGCCCTGGGTTTGTTTTCTGGCCTAGGTCTGCCACTGGTTGCTTTTGGAAAATTTGATCTTGGGCCTATTTCTAAGAAAGTGTTACTGTAATTTTTATTTAGATATTGATGGCAGTCTGTTCTTTTTGCCAACCACACCCTAATACTGAATAGTAGTGGACACATGATGGATAATTCATATACTTAAGCCATGAAGATTAAAGGTAGCGCAGTAACCTGGAATTACAGTTTAAAAGGGAGATTTCCTCAACCCTGGTCTCTGTGGCCAGCAATCAGATAGGAATAAAGACCTGTGCAGCCTCTCCTTGTGATGTCCTTCATAGAATTACTGTCCTTGGCCACCTCATCAGATCCTGCAGTCCACTACTATGTGTCATCTAATCTAAGATTACTAGACGGCTTTGGTCGTTTCAGTGCCTTGGTTCTAGAAGTGTGGTCCTGAGATCAGTCAGCAGCATCAGCGTCACCTGGGAGCTTGTAAAAAATGGAAATTCTCAGGGCCCACCCTAGAGCTACTAAATCAGGAACACTGGGGATGCCCGCCCTCCCCCCGACCCCTGCTGTCCTGAGCTGTAACAGGCCTCCAGGTGATTCTGATGCACACTCACGTTTGAGAGGCCATCCTGAATGGCCCTCCTATTTTTTCCTCCCACTGTCTTCTTCAATCACTGAACAACATTCTTTTACGTGTTCCATTACTATTTAGCAAGGAGGCCCTGCGCTAGGTCTGGTTCAAAGGTGAACAGCCCCAGGGCTTGTCCTCAGGGAGCTTAGCACAGCAGTTCTTCTCAGCCCTGACTGCACATGAGAGTCACCTGGGGTGCACTCAGGTGTCTCAGCGGGTCTCACATGCCAGATCAATTAAATCGGAAATCACTGGGGCTATAGCAGGGAGACGCTACTTGGTGAACCTACCCAGGTTGAGAATGCCCATCAGGTGGTTTCAAACCATGGGGTACGTGTGAAGATGGGGCAACTAAAAAGAGCAGATGGGAGGGTCACTTTCCCCAGGCTTGGGTTGGGAGGGTCACTTTACCCAGGCTTGGGTTGTGGTGGGACAAAGGAGGAAGAAGTATCTGCAAAACTTTTCTCAAATTGTATTTAAAGGTAAACTAAAAGATAAAAACGTGGTTTAAATACAGATCCACAAGTGATTTCAAAACGACTCATGGAGGAGAAGAATCTCAAGAGATGTTGCTTCCTTCTGCAATGCATGTCCATCATCCTCTGTCCACATCTCAACCATCAGTAGCAGTGGGTTGCAAAGGGCCAGCTGAGGCCACACCCAAAGTGGCTGACGTGCCCTTTGACCTTGTGGTCCTCCCTCCACTGGAAATGCCAATTCTGGCTTTGTCTTAAGGACCACCTAGACACCAAGAAACTCCCTTTTCCCTCCTATCCCTCCGTAAGAGGAGGCAGCCCAGGGGTGCAGCCCACACCCTTCAGTGGCCTTTAGTGGCTAACCTATCAACAACAAATTTGTATCCCAAGAATTTCAGTCGTTTCTTTTCTATCCTTTAAGAGGGGTTTTGTTTTGATTTTTTTTTTTTTAAGAAAAAGGAGTGTTTACTTAATTTCTTCTTCATGAGTCCCTCCATTTTTGATTCAGAAGGTCAGGTAGGGAGATTTAATGTGAAATATTAGCTGTCTTTGCCAATTGCTGTGCCCTGTTACCATGCTGTAAGCCAGAAATAGAAGCGACCTGTTTTCAATGACAGATCAAAATTTAGTGCTGTGTTGATAGTTCAGAATGAAGATTTTTTGACACAGTGAATGAAATACATACCAGTGCATTTCTGGTTGTGATTTAGCTGACCAAGTAGTTCAGTTATAATTATATTATTTTTACTCCTGGAGATCATTACTCTGAATGAAAAATGCTTCAGTATCCAGACTGTTAAGATGTGGATGGTGAACATTATTTACAACAAAAAAATTTTTTTCCCTGGACTGTGAAACAGCTTTATGGGCATGTCGAGGCTAGAATATGGTTGTTAGCATTTAAAGTTAAATGAAAACATGGAAGTTTTTTTGGTTTTAAAAAATAAACTCGACTGTCAGCTATTGTTTGCTGCCTTCTGTGACCCATCTCCCATCCCTTAAGTCCCTTTTAATGGAATGGGGAGACACATCTAGGCAATATATGGTCGACATAAATCTGAGGACATGAATATTATAAAAAGGCATTGCGAAGAAGGACTGGAGGGAGAGGCTGGAGGGTTTGTTTATCATTTTTTATGAGGGCCCATGCTCTTTGGGATTGAAGTATCTTTTAATAGTAGGTGTAGGTTTGATTTGATCTCTGGGTCACTGTGTTGTTTTTTGGGCAAATATTTCCCTGTGCTCTGATTACCAAGGTGTTAGAAGAATTTAAAATGTCCTCTCACCCTCAGGTTTAAAAGGCTGTGTGTTTGTAAGGGTCAAAGATGACGTAAATGTTCACCAAGCCCAGTGGTTTTCTCATCATGACACCTTTCTTCCTCCTCGCTTGTAATATAAGAAAACAGAAGCTGACATTTGTCATGTTCAGAAATCCTTGCGTGAAGTGTTTTAAACCAACCAAGTATGAGATTAATGCTGTCTCCTCATCACTACCTTTTGGTGCAGCATAATGATTAAATAACAGTTGTGCAATGCATTCTAAAACTGAAAAGTTTAAACCTAGACTTCATTAGAAGTCATTGGACTAAATCTGAAATGTAAACTTTCAAGAGACTATAATTGAATAGATTTAACCTAAACTTATGAAAAGGAGAAATCTCTAGGTGATTATCTTTTTTTCCTTCTCTCTAAGGACCTTTTTCCTAAACTCGGCAGGTCTCTTGTCTGTTGACTTGATTAATGAATATTTTGCCCACTAAAATTGGCCATTAATTATTTTCTTGGGTTGCGGCAATAATTACATCTTTCAAGTAAAATCTCATCAGCATCGTAAGCAGAAACACCCTGCCAGGTGATGTGGGATTGTGGGGAGCCAGCTAGTTACCACCAGGGATAGGGGATTCACCACACAGTAAGCAGCAGTTGTCTCTAGCTGGATCCCAGCAGCTACATGTAGAGAAAATTGACTAGATCACCCCAGAATGGGAATTCAGATGAAGCAGCTCTGTAGACACTCTTGTTAGAAAATACTACCTACTGGCATGTAATTGTGATGTCATCTAATAATTGATAATCCTCTTACCTTTCATTCATTTATTCTTTTATTGATCATGATTATTTGCCAGCCCTTGTGCTAAGTGCTAGGGACAGGAGGGAAACAAGTTGCTAGCTTTTGGAGAAGCTGAGTCTGTTGGGAGCAAAGCACTTTAAAATGTAATCTATCTTTTTAATATACCTGACTATTAAGGCAGATTCTACCATGTAGCTTCATGGAATGTTTTATAGAGGAGGTGACTTTTATAGTGGACTTTGGATGATGGGTTTGAGGATGACCACAGAGAAGCAGGTGAGGACAGGGTGTTCTGGGTAGCATGGCATATCATTCTAGGCCCCCAAATAATAGAAGAGGGTTAAATATGGGGGCTATTTATAGGGGTCTGGCAGGGTAGGAGATGTTGAGGCACCCAGGACCTAGCAACAGCAGAAAGCTGCAGGGAAAGGGGAGGTGATGCTGTGAACAGAACCTGGAGAGTGGCAGCCTTGGAAGGGGGACAGCCGCCATCCAGAGCTGTGGCCCTAGGTAGAGCATAGCAGCTGCTTCCAAAACCATGCCTAGCTGGGAGGGAGTAGGAGAACAGATACTGGACCACCTTCTCCTTTCTCCCCCTGATTTTCTCTGAACCTAACCAGAGGCAAGAGAGACTGTGTAAAACAGTACTTGGCACACAGAACAGGACACAGAAAGGCAAACAGGCTAATCAGAACCAAAGGTATAGAGTGTAGACAAGGTATGTGCAGAGGACAGGAAGAAGTTAGGAGTTGCTGGAGTGTAGGGGGCATGTAGAGAACTAGAGATGACTTTGGAGAATTTGATTGAGGGAGCCAAATTGCAAATGATCTTTTATGTTTTACCTAAATCTCTTATCATGTAAGCAATAAAGAGCCATGTGTAGGAGTGGGCT
>NW_012101209.1:4888010-4889552 GCF_000951045.1 Mandrillus leucophaeus
TAAAAAAGGAAAGAAGCATGATTCTGACCTGTATGCTTTCCCATCCAGCCAGTCACCTGGTCAACTTGTATTGATTCCTAACACCATGGCAATGAGGCCAAAACCAACTGCTTAATTCAGAGAGCTGCCTACCAGCCCCAAGAGCAACCTTAGTGTCCAGAAATAATTTTTTTTTTTTTTTGAGATGGAGTCTCACTCTGTTGCCCAGGCTGGAGTGCAGTGGCATGATCTCGGCTCACTGCAACCTCCTCTTTCTGGGTTCAAGTGATTCTCCTGCCTCAGCCTCCCCAGTAGCTGGGATTACAGGTGCACACCACCACACCTGGCTAATTTTTGTATTTTTAGTAGAGATAGGGTTTCACCATGGTGGCCAGACTGATCTCGAACTCACTACCTCAGGTGATCTGCCCACCTCACCACACCCGGCTAATTTTTGTATTTTTAGTAGAGACGAGGTTTCACCATGTTGGCCAGACTGGTCTCGAACTCCTGACCTCAGGGGATCTGCCCACCTTGGCCTCCCAAAGTACTGGACATGAGAAATATTTGGGTCCAGAAATGATTCTAAGCCTAGAGTCAGACATGGGCAATCAAAAACATAAACTTTATTGGAAAGATCAGGAATACCATACTTTTACCTGCTCCTAAGATATAGGGCTGCTGACATCCCATTGCAGTAGCTGGATAGCACTTAAAGAGTGGGAATTGGGCAAGGTGGGGTGCCTGCAAAGTGTTCCACATGCTTCTGGGGATATGCGAGATGATGTTAGGTCATACAAGAACAAAAATGTTTTATGCTAATAGTTACATAATGCTTATTTTAATTTTGTTATAAAAAATCCATGTTCGTTTCTGGAAGAGGTATAATAAAATCATCTTAAAAGTTAAAATACAAAGGAAAGGCCACCTGGCAATTTGATTTGAGAGCATTGTTACTGAACAGTGTTGTAGAGCTCCATACTGTGAAACAAGTTATTTCTGCTCAGGGGAAGCAGCAAGTGTGGTCAAATAGCACATACTTTGAAGTCAGACAAACCCAGATTTAAGGCTTTATCTCCTGGTCATGTGATTTGGGGCCTTCTCTGAGCTTTGTATTTTCCTCTAGGAAGCGGGGTGGGTCAGGAGATATCTCCCTTCCAGGATTTTTATGAGGACTGCACACGGAAAGCAATTCATTTTGTATTGACCCATAGTGGACACTCAGTGATAGTAATAATACCTTTATTATTAGTTATTATTGCTACTTGAGAACTATTGATTGCTCACAAATGTAGTCCCACAACGTAAGCACTAAATGCTTTCAGACCTTACTACCTAAAATAATAATAGTACCTAGTGGGTAAGTTTTTGGTTTCTTGGGGTTTTTTGTTTGTTTGTTTTTTTGAGACACAGTCTTGCTGTCGCCAAGGCTGGAGTTCAGTGGCGCAGTCTCGGCTCACTGTGGCCTCTGCTTCCCAGATTCAAGCGATTCTCCTGTCTCAGCCTCCTGAGTAGCTGGGACTACAGGAGCACACCACCACGCCTGGCTAATTTTTGTATTTT
>NW_012101209.1:4896187-4897444 GCF_000951045.1 Mandrillus leucophaeus
AGAATGGCGTAAACCCAGGAGGCGGAGCTTGCAGTGAGCCGAGATCGCGCCACTGCACTCCAGCCTGGGCGACAGAGCGAGACTCCGTCTCAAAAAAATAATAATAATAATAATTCAGGTTTCTATTTTAGTGTATAGTTTAAGCCTTCTCTTCCCAGAGGTTATTTGCCAGAGAGACTAGTAAGTTAAGACATGGCTGCACTGGGTTATTCCTGCTGGAGAGACAATGACTCTGAGGCCACCTTGTCTTGGCAGCTGGGATAGGACCTTAGAATTTATACTGGAATTGACCAATTAAAATGTGTGATTCACACAGTGGCTCACGCCTATAATCCCAGCACTTTGGGAGGCCAAGGTGGGAGGATCACTTGAGGCAGGGAGTTCAAGACCAGCCTGGTCAAGACCACGTCTCCACAAAAAAAAATTCTATTTTTAATTCGCTGGACATAGTGGTACACACCTGTAGTCCCAGCCTCTCAGGAAGCTGAGGTGGGAAGATCTCTTGAGCCCAGGAGATTGACATTGCAGTAAGCCATGTTTGTGCCACTGTATTGCAGCCTGGGCAACAGACCCTATCTCTAAAAAAATAATAATTAATTTTAAAAATAAATAATTAAAACGTATGATTCTCACTTAAAGCTTGTGAGGGAGTTGGTGCATATATATCATTATCTCCTTTTCACAGGTAACCGACTTGATGAAAACTCTAAGCTAGAAATAGTTAGACCCTGGACTAGAACCTCTGGTGTTTTTTAAGATCAGTCACCCAAAGGAGAAACTTAACAAAAGATGCAGGTGCGGTAATAGTGTTGCAGCTGCTGTCATGGGTTTTAATTTCCATCTGAATTTGTCTAAATATTTCATCCCAGTGCTTCCAAAGCATTCTGGCATTCTATGAAGCACTTTTTAGCAAGGAAAAAAAAGAACTCTAGTGGGGAATGCTAGTAATGGGAGAGGCCATGCATGGGGCGGGGACACAAGTATATGAGATATCTCTGTACCTTCCTCTCCATTTTGCTGTGAACCTAAAACTGCTCTTTTAAAAAGTCTAATTTTTCAGTCTTTTTTAAAAAAGGAAAGAAGCATGATTCTGACCTGTATGCTTTCCCATCCAGCCAGTCACCTGGTCAACTTGTATTGATTCCTAACACCATGGCAATGAGGCCAAAACCAACTGCTTAATTCAGAGAGCTGCCTACCAGCCCCAAGAGCAACCTTAGTGTCCAGAAATAATTTTTTTTTTTTTTTGAGATGGAG
>NW_012101209.1:4903149-4904088 GCF_000951045.1 Mandrillus leucophaeus
TGAAGTTTAGTAATGTTTTGTGAAACTTTCATATGTTTGTGTCTGGAGCGGTGTACTGGTTATGATTTAAAATGTATGTTTTACTGTGAGTTGCATCAAAAATATTGTAAAAACATTGAACTGATTGGCTAAAGTAGGAAGGTGTGGGCTGAAGGGAGGAGAGATTGACAGGCAGAATGGTTGTAGATACTCAGCAACTACTTTTTTTTTTTTAAGTATGTTATCTCTGCATTCCTTTTAAAACCAAGCCATAGAAATGAAGACGCAGTATCTTTATGATATTGAATCCATGTCTAGAGTATTAAACCTCATCTTAAGTAAGCCTAGAAAATCCATCAGAGTCTCTGCCTTCCATTTGTTGAAACTCAGCTGATAGTAACATTTACCAAATCCCAGAAGTCACCCGAGCTTCTCTGAGGAATCTGATGTCTTGTGTTTACCTTGATAATGTCTATTTTACTAACCATGATAGAAAGTTTTGCATTTGGCTTGAATGTGTGATAAAATCATTTAAATGTATCTTGGTTTTATAAATGGAAAGGCTTTCCTTTTATGTATGAAACAAGTTAGTTGATCACACAGTTTGTAGTGAATCAGAATGGCTTTTAATAAACTCAGCTTAAAGCTAGCCAGAAGGTTTTCTGTCTCTACTGAAAAGTCACATGGCTCTTTGGAAGAACTTTTGAAGAACTTTTCTGATACAGGTCCCTACTCTTGCAAGAGAAAAATCATAATCTGAGTGCATGTGTGCACTCAAGTTCCAAGGATAGAAAAGTAAAATGAAATCTAAGTTCTTTATACCAATAATTCAGGTTTTAGCCGGGTACGGTGGCTCACGCCTGCAATCCCAGCACTTTGGGAGGCCGAGACGGGCGGATCACGAGGTCAGGAGATTGAGACCATCCTGGCCAACACGGTGAAACCCCGTCTCTACTAAAA
>NW_012101209.1:4906903-4921521 GCF_000951045.1 Mandrillus leucophaeus
CTGCCACTGCCTCCCAAAGTGCTGGGATTACAGGCGTGAGCCACCAAGTCCGGCCCCTAGTGGGTAAGATTTATTAAGTATTTACCATGTACCAGCCACTGTGCTCTGTGCTGTCTATGGCTTATCTCTTTTAATCCTCATAATAACTTCATCATGTGTAGGAGCCATGAGTCACTGTCGTCTTTATCTGCTGAGAAACTTGCTCAAGTCACACAGAAAGTAGCAGAGTGTCAGTAACTACCATCTTACATTGTCTAAAGAAATTTAAGCCTTTTTTTTTTTTTTAAAGCAACAGAGAGTCCAGAGTTAATTCCCAGAAGTCCTTCCACAGAAGCCAAGATTGTCAGGAGCCATCTGCCAAGTGCCAGATAACTGAGAAGGTCCAGGGACTTCCCAGACGCCCAAATTCACACCTGCAGCGAGATCAATCTGAGTTACAGCTCAGCTTGCTCCCCTACTCATTAGGAAGCAGAATGAATACACAACCTGCGCAGAATCAGGAGCAATAAATCCCCAGCTAGCACGTAACCTCTGTGACCCACGAGCCTGAACACTGTGTTCCTGGCTGCCACCTGGGCATGGAGTCGGCATGCATAATGCTCTAGCCGGTCAGGCAGAGTCTCTTGGACCAGAATTTGACCTGAGTAAGCTGTGACCTATGTACACTTACATTTGATAACTGTTAGGTAGAGCCATCCAGTCAGTCTGGGTCCAGATGTTCAGCTCTTTCTCCCTGTGGCCTTTTTTTTTTTTTTTTTTTTTAAAGCAGTGATTCGGCTTCCCTGGGAGATAGGATGTAACAAAGGCAATTTCTTTTGCCAAATCCTTGACAAAACTGGCTTCTGAAATACAAAACTAATATGCCTGGATATGGTCTGATTTATTACTGAGGTGAATAATAACAGCACAGGAAAACCACACTGGTTCTGGCCCATCTGACTTACAGAAAATTTTGAACCGCAGAACAGCTAAAGTGATGTGGTCTTATTAATTGTAGGCGCATATTGTGGAGAAAAATAAATGGTTCCCAGTCAGAGGTCTTGTCAGAACACTCTTACTGAATAGATGAAAACCACTCACAAAGACTGTGATTTGGTTTTAGAAATACACGAAAACATTAACTTGTCTACATAACTTCTAAGCTTAATACTTTCTGTATAGAAAGTGAAAGCGGGGGGAATAAACCTGAGTCCCAAGTGAAGTCAGAATTTAATGATTTCAGGTAGGTCTTGTGGTTCATGCCTGTAATCCCAGCACTTCAGGAGGCCGAGGTGGGCAAATCACTTGAGGTCAGGAGTTCGAGACCAGCCTGGCCAACATGGTGAAACCCCATCTCTACTAAAAATACAAAAATTAGCTAGGTGTGATGGTACACACCTGTAATCCCAGCTACTTGGGAGACTAAGGCACAAAAATCACTTGAACTCAAGAGGCAGAGGTTGCAGTAAGCTGAGATCATGCCACTGCATTCCAGCCTGAGAGACAGAGCAAGACTTCATCTCAAAAAAAAAAAAAAAAAAAAAATTTAATGATTTCACTGGATGTCAGACTTATACAACTTTTAAATCACTTCCAGTAGTTCCTTTCCAGTTTCACAATTGCCTTTTTAGTTTGGGAGGGTGAGAGGGATGCAGATTGGTGTAAATAACTTTCCCAACCAGTTCTCTATCTCTTTTCCAGTTTCTGAGCCTTCTCAGAGTTAAATAGTAATTGTCAACCCTGATTGCATATTAGAATCTTTAGGGATGGGTCCTTGGCATCAGGCTTTTTTTTTTTTTTTTTTTTAATTACCCAGGTGATAATCATGGGCAGTTCTGGCTAGAAACCATTGGCCTCTAGGCTCTTGTTGATTTAGAAATGGCTGAAACCACAGGAGACAGACTCACAGATGGATTCATAGGTGTCAGGTATTAGGCCTCTAGCATGGGTGTTTCTTCTTAGCTTGGGAACACCTGTTCCAACTGGCTCGTCAGGTCCCCCACCTCTTTGCAGTCATCCCTGCCATTTCTCTGAAGTCTAGGTACTTAAATCACAAAATATGCAAATAGTGGTCTTACACTTTATTAGAAAAGCTGATACTTCTACACTAGATTATTCTTAGATCAATATAAGACACTTCCTCTACAGGCCAGTCTGCTTGAGAGCTGAGACCTTTTTGTATGTGTGTTGGCAGGGGTGGGTAGGGGCAGGCAGGGGGACCTTCGATGCCTAGCACCCCATACTTGACGTATATATTTGGCCATCTGTAAATATCCATTATTGATTATTTTCATCTTATTTTGTGTTTTCCTGATTGGGCTTACTACTTTATCAACTTCGTTTCCTTGTAGAATCCAAGCTTGTCCTAAATTTATATTTGAGTCAAGGGAAAGGGAGGAAAATTTCTTTCAGTGCAGATAGGAGAGATGTCACGGTGCATGTAGGTTTCAGGTAAATGCGATGCATGATGTCAGAGCTGCCCTTTAAAGCAAAAAAATTTTGGCAGGTGGGGGTGGGATGGGTTATAGGAAAAGAAGAGGAACAAATGGGAACAGATCTGCATTAATAAATATTCAGACTGAGCCCCACTCCTATGTCAGTGTTTGTAGGTGGTGTTATTACATGTAGTATTGGGTGATGGAAGTTGTGCACACTCTCATTTTTCACTTTAATTGCCTGCCTGAAAAGATCCTGACAGCTTCAAAGGTTACTGCTGGTTGTATTGTTCATAACTCAGAAGTAATATGCATGTGCAATTTGCCTCATTATTGCCCACTAATAACTAATTCTGGAGAAAGTCTTAAAACAACCAAAAGAGCCATAATTTGACATGATGATTTTTTCCTCTTCTTTCTCCCATTCTTTAACCATCCTGTTTAGAGTTAGCCACAGAGGCTGTGGTGATTCAGGTGTGATTTTGCTCTGATTTTCTTTCCATGCACTTATTATGATACATTTTTAAAGAGTTTTTTTTTTCTTTTAAATCCAAGAAAATAAAACGAAACATGAAATATTTCATGTTTCAGATGAGAGTTTCAGGTCCAACAAAATAAACCAGAATTCCGGTGGTTTTGTGTTTCAGTCAAGTTTTGGTTTGGCTTCACATAATTGAAAAACCTTCAAATAATGGCTTAATTGGAAGATAAGTTTATTTCTCTCACTTTAAAGAAGGCTGGAGGTGCTCAGTTCAAGAGTAGTGTGGAGCTTCACCCAATCAGGGATCCAGACTCCTATTGTGTTGCTTCACCATATATGACTTCCATTCACAAGATTATCTCATACCCAGTATTTCTTTCAGGCAGCCTGAAAGAAATCTACCATATTAAGGAGGCTTCCTGAGGCCTCATCCTGTTGACCAAGACTTAGTCACATGAATGCTTCTGTCTCAAGGAAGGCTGGGAAATGTGGTTTTTATACCAGGCAGCCATGTTTCTAAGCATTATGGAGGGAAAGAGGGGAAAATAGCTGTTGGGCAGCAGCCAGCAGTCCCAGCCACACTTATGTGAGTGATGAATTCTTAGATTTTCTATGTATCATTATGCCACATAAAATGGAAATAATCCAGAACAGTGCAAATTTTAATTTCAAAATACCTTATGGACTAAAGAACTGAGCAGTAGTTATACTTAACATGCTTGCTAATTTAATCCACATTTCAACCCTAGGGTGAAAGGACTATCCTTATCAATTTCTTGTGGATGAAAAAAACTGAGGCTTAAAGAAGTTACACAGCTAGGGTTGAATTGAGGCAGTTTGACTTGTATGCAACACCAAATGTGCCAATGAGAGGTTGATTGTCATAGTGAGCCTTGGAGACTTGGTTACCAGATCAAAACTGAACTTAGGGCCAATTTTTATTCTATTCTTTTTTCCCCCCAGTCTGTCATGCTCATCTTTTGTGAAATTTACCATTCAGTTGGTTTCAAATGCAGCACAACCTCTGGCTTTTAAAAAATCCCTGCTGGAATTCCACTGGGCCTAGTAGGTTCTCAGCCAGTATTTGGCCAAGTTATTTGATAACTGAGTTTTTAATCAGCGTAGTTGGGGTTTTATGGAATATCATTGTTTTGTTTTGAGAGACATGCTTTGGTTCAGTTGCCTGTTGGAATGTGTGGTGTTATGATGGGATTCTTCAGCACTTCACTTCCTATCTATACCATGAGTCTTTTATCTGCCCTTTGAGTTCCAGACTTCTTGGTTCTGCAGAATGTCTTACCACACGTCAGAAGCAGACCTCATATTCTTGTCTAGCAAACTCCTTTTCACCTTCTAGTTACTTTTTGTTTTTGTAATGAAATACTCAGATCTATAACGTAAGAAAAATCTTCTATTTCCAGTTCTTTTTACCAAATCTTATATTTCTACATCCCAGTTCCCCACCCCGCCCTCCTAGTCCTCCCTGCCACCACAGGTTATTTTTCTAAAACATGGGCTTTGTCAGTTTATACCTTCAGTGCTCTGCATCGTCTGCACAACTAAGTTTGATGTCTTGGAAAGCATTGCAAGTCTTTTGCGACGTGACCCAATCTGCATTTCAGGTCTCTTGCTGAGTTCCAGCCCCACTGACTTCTTGCCACTCCCTGCTCCTTTCTATTAAATACTTCTGTTTATCTGCTCAAACTGTGTTCTATTCAGACTCATCATTTTCTCATCGTTTCTGAACGTAGATTTAGTTCAAGGCTCATGTAAATTTTTCTTTCAAAAAGTTCCCCTGAGTAGCACAGAGAATCATGTTTTGTTTCTAGAGTAGTTAGTATTTTCCTCTGTATTGACAAACATTGTAGTCTGTCTTAGATTATTGGGTTTTTTTGTTTAGGTTTTTGTTTTGTTTTGTTTTTGAGACAGGATCTCACTCTGTCACCCAGGCTAGAATGCAGTGGCGTGTTCTCAGCTCACTGCAACCTCCGTCTCCTGCGTGCAAGTGATTCTCATGTCTCAGCCTCCCATGTAACTGGGATTACAGGCACGCCACCATGCCTAGCTAATTTTTGTATTTTTAGTAGAGGCAGGGTATTGCCAGGTTGCCCAGGCTGGTCTCGAACTCCTGACTTCAAGTGATTCGCCCGCCTTGGCCTTCCAAAGTGCTAGGATTACAGACATGAGCCACTGCGCCTGGCCAGATTATTGTTAACTGTGAATTCTGTTCATCTTTTTTGCTCAGTTGTGAACCTACTGATTTAAAGTTACCCCTAAGCAACTAAACATGGCAAGAATTCAATGTCTTTTAAATGAATTCAATTTATTTGTCTCCAGTAAGAAAATAAGAACTGGCTAGGCACTGTGGCTCACGCCTGTAATCCCAGCACTTTGGGAGGCCAAGGCCAGTGGATTGCTTGAGCCCAGAAGTTCGAGACCACTCTGGTCAACATGGTGAAACCCCATCTCTACTAAAAATACAAAAATTAGTCAGGTGTGGTGGTGGGTGCCTGTAATCCCAGCTACACAGGAGGCTGAGGCATGAGAATCACTTGAACCCAGGAGGCAGAGGTTGCAGTAAGCTGGGATCCCACTACTGCAGTCCATCCTGGGTGATAGAGCGAGACTGTCTCAAAAAAAAAAAAAAGAAAAAGAAAAAGAAAATAGGAGCACTTATCCAGGTCCAAACAGCCTCTGTGTTACTCTTCTCATTGCCTCCTCACCAGCCTTCTGGCCTCTTGATTTAGACTGCAGAAAACAACAGAAATTATAACCTAGAAGCAATCTAGGAGCAATAGCTCTGTTTCTCATAATCGTATAGTTTTAAAGCAGGGTTTCTTAACCTTGACATTATTGACATTTTAGACCAGATGATTCTTTGTTGTAGGCGCTACTTTGCGTGCGTATGTAGGGTGTTCAGCAGCATCCCTGACCTCTACCTGCTAGATACTATACTTGAACCCTCCCTCCAATTGTTAGCAGACTTTGCCAAATATCCCAGGGCAGGGGTCGGGGGGTGGGGGGTGCTGCAAAATTGCCTGCAGTTCAGAACTACTCTTCTAAAGTATCTCTATAAGGTATCTCTATAAATATTCTACAACTAATACTAATACTACAACTAATACTCTTCAACTCCACTGCTTTTCCACAGTATCCACGGACTTCTCCCCTGTGCTATTCTTAGGTTTCCCGCCCTCACCTGTGAAGATTCCCTACGCTCATTCCCTTCAAAACCTGGCTCAGTTCCCATTCATCAGTGAAGCCTTCCCGGATTAGCCCTATCTGCCCTCTGTCCCTTGTTATTGTGAATTGTACATCATTTTATAGCTCTCTGAACATCTGTGCTTGGTGGGATGTATTTTGATGGAAGTATATATCCTGGTAAAGTCATTTACTATTCCCCCCCTGTTTGCCTGACTCTCCAAGGCAGAGCTGTCTGAACTGAATGCTTTTGTATCCTCTGTGGTACTGCATGTTCAGGGCATTCATTCGTGTATTCATCATATATCATCATGGGCACTGATTATTTACAGAACACTGGGCTTAGGATTTGTGGCCTCTAAGATCTGGTTCCTTAAGGAGCTTCCATTTTAATGGACTGATAAGACATATTTGCAAATATATATGGTATAGTGCATGCTGACAGTACTATATGGGCCAAAGCCTTGGAAGATGGGTAGGATTTCCTTGGGCAAACAATGTTAGGCAGAAGGAGGGGAAGGTTTCCTTTCCATAAACAGGTTTTTGCCTTCCAGCCTTCAGAGACGAATTCGAGAGCCTCATGTTCCTGCCTTTTCTTTTGTCACTAAACCTCACTCACAAGCAGCTGTCTTCTCTTCCAGATACCTTCTCATAGGCTCTTTTCATGGGCAGGGGAGATGTAGCAGCTCCTTTATGATCTTTCGCGTTGCATGCTGCTTGGATCTGTCATCAGGTTCATTTCTGGAGAAGGCAGGCATGTATATTTATTTGTATGTGCACACAAATTAACTTGGTCCCAGGATTAAATGGGACCAAATTTTGGCCTTACTCTGGTTGGAAAGAATTTTATTGTTATTTAGTCTCAGCACCCCAGTTTCCAGGGCTGCTGTAGACAGATGTGCAGGTTGTATACTTTACAAGCATATCTTGCAGCCATTATGGTTTCTGGCAGGCTCTTTTCTCACAAGTAGCAAGGCGAGAGCTTGAGTGGATAAAGCACACTCCATCACCACTGAAAAGTGTGAACTGGTAGTGTCCTTTTCATCGATAGAAAGACTATACATCTTATACTTAAGGGAAAATTTCAGCAGTCATTGATGATCCTAGAAGCTTGATAGATTGGTAAAGTTGGGAAGTATCCTAGTCAGAATTATTTTTGATCATTTTAACCCTCTGGTCTGCCAGGAATAGGGAAAGTTGCAACAGCCAGCTAATTTAGCCTATGGAGTATTGTCCAAACAGTTCTTGGTTGAATAATGTTTATTCATTCACTTGTGGTGGGAAAACTCGGGCTACAAATGTGAACATGAGTGC
The DNA here is from genome assembly GCF_000951045.1 of Mandrillus leucophaeus. Lineage (NCBI taxonomy): Eukaryota > Metazoa > Chordata > Mammalia > Primates > Cercopithecidae > Mandrillus > Mandrillus leucophaeus. Next base: position 4,914,314 of record NW_012101209.1, read on the forward strand.
TTGTTTTAATAGATGGTGTTATTGTGCTGCACAGTGTCCCTGACTTTCAGATATTTAACTCATAAAGTTTACAGCAACACTTAACCGCATCTGGATTTCACATTGAATTGGGGAAAGCCAGCATCTCACTGATTTGCACTGACTTCCCTGTAATGGAAATTATGGCTTGGGAAAAGTTTCAAATGACGTGTCTATAAACTAAGGAAAAGTTGATCCATTCAAAGGCTGGTTACGTGCAATTGTAGAATTTTTTTTTTTAAAGGGCCATTGCCAACAAGAATTATTTGTTTCAGCAGCTGAAGTAAACTAGCCATGAACTAAAAGTTGGTCTTTGTAAATTGTTGATGCAACAAATTCAGTCTTCAAAGTGGACTGAAAGTTGCAACCAACAGAACTACGAGGCTTTTAAGAAAGTATAAAAAAGATTATCTATATGGAGTCCAGTGTTACAACTGGATGGTAGCAATGAAATGTCTTTAGAGGATGAGCAGCATTTTTAATAGTCCAAATGCTGGCCCAATAAGACTTAGGATGCAGGGCTTCTGGTCCTAGCCCTGCCAGTACCGAGTTTGTGTAAGTAGACATGTCACTTACAGGCCTTGATGTGTTTGTTCCTTCGCTCATGTCTACCTGCCTTCCTTCCTTCTTCCCCCCATTCCTCTCTTCTTCCCTTCCTTTTTTTCTATCCTCCCTCCCCATTTGTTTGTTTTGGTTTCTCTCATTCACATTTAAGACTTTTCCTCCAATGTCTAGAGACAGTTTCTTGACTGTTCTTGGCTCATATTTAAAACCAAGGCAGGCTGACCTCGGTGGCTCATAACTGTAATCCCAGCACTTTGGGAGGCCGAGGCAAGAGGATTGCTTGAGGCCAGGAGTTCAAGACCAGCCTGGGCAATATAGCAAGACCCCATCTCTACAAAAAAAAAAAAAAGAAAACTTGCTCAGCTATGGTGGTGCACACTTGCTGTCCTATCTGCTCAGGAGGATGATGCAAGAGGCTCTCTTGAGCCCAGAGTTTGAGGCTGCAGTGAGCTATGGTCTGATTCCACCACTGTACTCCAGCCTGAGCAATAGGGCAAGACCTTGACTCTTAAGAAAATGTATCACAGCAAGAAAAAACTGCTAGGAGGCTCTCGATGGAAGCATGGATGGAGCTGGTTGACCATGCACTTAACTGTAGGGAGATCGTTTAATTAGGGAATCACCAGATGTTGGCATTGGCAGTCTTTTCTCCACACCCACTTAACTGAATCAGAGAAGAATCCTTCTGACTGGTTACCATTGTTATTGGGAGCAGTGGAGTTGGCATATTTCCGTTTTAACTCCCCTATTTTCAGCCCTGCGCTCTCCCTCTCCTCTCTCCACTATAATTGGTGTCCTGCTTTAGTGTCCCTGGATAATCAACCTTTTAAACAACCCCCCTATTTTCAGGCCTGAACCTTCCCCCACTTGCCTTTTGCCATACCTGACACCTCTAAGTCTGGGGCCTCAGGGTTTCTGTAGGGGCTTCAGATCCTGGCTCTGGGTCTCCCCCACTGCAGGTACTTGAGACTCTATCTACTCTATGTCTTTGTCTACTCCTGTATGGATTTTCCACCTTCCAAAATACCGGTTGAAATAACTTATTTCCTGATGCCTCTGCTGCCATTCTTCTATCATTAATTAGTTGTTTATTCATTTATTTCTATTTTAGGGGGCTTTGGATAGTGAAGGAAACATGCCCTTGATGAAGCTGCTACCTATAAGCAAAAGCCTTCAATTTTCTCATTATAAAACTAGTGGAACAGTATATTCATTCAGCAATTACTTGGCATCTCCTACATGCAGGGCACTGAGCTGAGTGCTAGAGAAATGAAAGAAGTTGAGACAAGTTTTTCACCTCTGAAAAGTGTGGAAGGAGGAGAGGAGATGCCTGGATAACATCCCTCCAGGGGCGTAAGTGCAGTGCTAGCACTAGGAATACAGTGGTGCAGCTAGGAATACAGTGGTGCAGAATGAGGAGGAGGAGGATGCGCAAACTCCACACGGAATGTTGTGGAAGGCTGTGCTGAACGAAGTCTACAACTCTGTGACTTCACAAGTTGGATGGCTGGGGGAAGGCCAAGAACAGACAGCACCCATTAGTTGTTGCTGATTCCCAAGAAAAGTGGTGTATCCAGCCCAGATCTTCAAAATCACTCATCTGGCTGGGTGGATATTCGCCTCCCCAGGGTCTTCCAGCACTGCAAATCCTCCACCCCTTCCCACCCACATCCTCTCAGGCCTCCCACTGTTGCTGTACACAGTTAAAAAAGAACCTGGTATTTGGAGGATATCGAATTTGAACAAGTTCTCAAACGGCATGATATCACATCTTCCCCACCCTGCTACCTCCCAGCCTGCGAATAGCACATTGCCCTTAGAGGCCTCCTTAGTTTTGTTGAGACGTTGTGCGTCTGGTTTCTGACTTTCTAAAATTATAAGTAATCCAGGTTATAAAATGTAGACTAGCTAAAGCATAGCCAAAGCCCAAGAGCTCATTAATTAGCCTCAGTTGACCAGGTAAATAACCCTGATAAAGTTTTCGTTTAGACTCGACAAGAGCACTGCAAAAGGCTATTCTTCAGAACTGTGGCAATCCTGATGCTTGATGGCTGTTGGTTCCAGTGCTAGAGACAACAAAGCTGATCAACATGGGCTGCACAGAGACAACGAGGTGATCTGTGGTGTTCGCCTTTCCTTGGTCACGTTGCAGTTCCAGTTCCTACTAAGGGTCTGAATGCTGTCCTTTCCTTATTTCTGCTATCTACCTTGCTGTTTCCTTGCCACTTGAGAAGCAGTGGGAGCTAGTACTGTGACCCCCAGCCCTTAGCAATGTAATTGAGTCTATAAAACCATAAGTTACTAGGACCACAGGAGCTACAGAAAACTTTCAATTTGTACCTGTGTCTAGTGTTACATAGCGAAGTCCTTATTATAGAGCTGTGCATTCAGAACCTCATCCCCTGAGATAAAGATAGACACACTGCCATCTACTTTCAAGAATGCTATGTTTTAGAAACTTTGAAATAAGCTAGTGTAGGTGTTTATCACTCGAGTATTTTAAAATATATTTTAATATGTGAATTATTTTAGCCTCCAGTCTACCTGAAATCTGTGAGTATGCAAGGGACTGTGCAAGGAGTAGTCTAGGGTGGAACACAGTGTCATAATCTCTGTTGGTGCTGTGTTTGGCCCTACCCTGCCCTGCTAAAAAAAAGTTGAAGTTTGAGTTTATCTTCCTGTCACTTCTTAGTGATATGAAAGAGGTTGAATGTTGTTATGTGGCTGTTGACAGCCATGTTATAGAAATACTTATTCTCTTGCCAAATTACAAGCTTAAGGAGCCTCATGTGGTTATGAAAAACCAAGTACTTTTATTCCATAGACCATTTGCTGAGGTGGATCATATCTCTGGGCAATTGTAACCAATGTTCTAGTTCCAGATTTTTATCGGCACCATAAATGTGTGCCATGGCCATCTCATTTCATGTTATATTCCTTCGTGTAGCAATTTATCATGTTCAAAAAAATTCTGAACAATGTGGCATATTATAAGGAAGTTCTTCCTGTTGGATTTAGTAATGTTTAGTGAACAGTGTTACTCTTTCCAGTTTGTTCTGATTGTATCCCTTCTGCCCTCATATAATCCTCATGAGGAGTATGTCATTGAGCAGGACCTGGGGATCTGTCCTGCTCTGAAAACCTACTCTCTTTTCTCTCTCTTCCTATCCTGTGGAGAGTTTTTAGCATCAGACAGTTACATTTCTGTCAGGGAGGGAGAAATAGTGAAGGCAGCTATTATACTTTTACTGAATGTGAAGTGCTCAACAGCATAATTAAATCCGTAAAATGGTGAGTCATAATCCCCACACACCAGCCAGCCAGGAAGCAAGTGACAGAACCGACATTTATTTGTGACCAGCAGCTGATGTTACTCCTCCGGTGGCACTGGTGCAGGCCTCTCCTGATTTGTGGGTACCAAGTGCCTAATTTCATTTTAAGATTTCAACGCTTTAATGGATATTCTAAAGGTTGCCCAAGGAAACATTTAGTTTGAAAAGGAGATTTGGGGACCCGGTGGATGTCTGTCAAGAAGTTCTGCTGTCTTGTTGGTTACCAGAGTACATTCTAGAGAAAGTAGAATCCTACCTGAGGTGCTTCCAAATGGATTTTTTGTGATGGAGAGGGTGGTGTTTGAAAGCTTCCAGAAGTCTGTTTCCCACTTACAATTTGAGGATGTGTGAGCCTAGGTCTAGAATAGGTTATGGAAGATGATGAAGCAAATTAAGAAAACAAAACTTTAAAACCTTGCTTTGCAAATAAAGTGCTAAACATTCTTGATTTTTTGTGAATCAAGATTACAGGATGCAGTTTGTGTGATCAGCAGGAGCTGACGCCATCTATTTGAGCATCAAAGTTGTAGAGTTTTATATAAGATACTTCCTTCCCGTTTTCCAAAGAGGTTCTAGAGCTTGAGGAAGGAAAAGGGTAATATAAATGTATCTTTGTACACATATACATGGGAAAAAATAAAAATCAAGGTAGTCTGGAGAGGTAATATTTAGAACATTTAGAAATTATATAATTTGGGAACAAAGGAAAGCTTTAGAAGATGGTTTGTGGGAATATTGTTAGGTTGGGGAATGTCAGTTATAGGAATGAAGACAAGCAAAAGATTATAAAAATGTTTTTGGGCCCCTTTTCCCCTTTATACACAAATTTGAGACTCTGAATGGTGCCCTTTTCTTTCAAAATAATACACCTTATTAAATCATGCACCAGATACCTCTTTGAAGGATGGTTTTTAGCAATTCAAGTTAAGGCCCCTGCGTCAAAAGCAAAGCCCTTTAATCGTCAGTACCTAAACTTGAGGTGAAACTATTTTGTGAGCACTTGAGAAATTTTCTGCATTACCCTGTTCTTTCTTATCTTCCTCCTTTCTTTTCATTTTCATGGTTTTTATCTCTAATTTCTTGTTTCTTACCTCATTAAGCACCTAGAAAGACCTTGTAGGATTGGCATGTCAGTCACCATTTGCACACATGGCCCACCCAGCATACCAGTGTGCCATTTCTTTGGACAAAACACCTTTCCCTGTTGAACATTGTTCTACTGACTCCTCCAGCGAGGATCTTCCTCTCAGAAGCATGGATATATGTTGGGATTACAGCAAATTTAAATGAGTGTGAATAAGAGTTGCATGTGAAAACTGCGTTTCCCCTTGAAGAGTGGTTTTCTTGTATTTAGAGAACCACTCCTTTTATCACTAGGCCAGAGATGGAGGATAGCCTCAGTTGCATATGTACTCATTGTAGGAGGGAGGAAGCGCAGAGCTACTGATCTGTTCTCATTTGCACTGCCAAAACCTTCAGACCCGACTCGATGGAGCCATTCAGAGAATCTTTGTCTCTTGTGTCAGAATTTGGCTTTCAAGGACCTGCAGTGGCAAAGACCCAGGAAGCAGGATTTCTGAATAGTGTCTCCCTGAAATTCTTGGCATAGAAAAAATCATAAAGTGAACATGAGATTCTTAACTTTAACACCACGAATAAAACCGGTACTACTGTCCAGTTTTAGTCTGGGAGTTAAAAGCATTGTAAATTGATTTTTATGCTGTCATTGTTGCCACCCGTGTTCTCTGCCACTGTATCTCCTTCCCTCCCCCCATCACCTGTTCATGCACTTTGGAGTTAGTGGACATAGCTTACATCTACCATGTGCAGTAAACACTTCCTGTGCAAAGGTGCTGGAAACAACATCTGTCATTACATCAAAGAAGGGGTTACTGCCAAGTGCAGCTGTAAGGTTTCTAATAATGAGATAGTTTTAAGTGAGGTTATAATGAAAATAAATCTATGTGAAGTCTATGAACCTTTTTCTAAGAAAACAAAATTGTGTGCTTGTTTTCTTCCTATTTCCTTATTACATAAACATTGTTTATGCATATATTTATACAGTCATTTCTCTATGTGAGAAGTTTGAGAATACATTTCTGGTTGTGAAAAGTATCTTCTTGGTGCTGTGCTGGAGAAGCACCATTATAAAGCGTTGCTATGGTGTTGAATTCTGTCTCTTTGAGGGGAAAAGTCCTCTGGTGAATGTAGTGTTTGTTGACTCTGAACCAGTGTGAGAATTTCTGATTGAGAGTCTAGAAAAGTTATAATAAACTCATACATTTTAAAAAGAGAAGAACTGCCCTCCAGAATATGAATCCAAATGCAGAAAAGTGTTTCATGAACAAGAACAATACTCAGTAGATTTTCAAATTGATGGAGCTTTCCAATGGAAACTAATTTGTTCCAGCATTGAAGTGAGCATAATTAACAGAGACTTTCTTTCTTAGGCCGATTAACCACCAGAAACCATGCCAACATTGTAACTGTAAGCAGTGAAAACCAATATTTATGAGGGGGATTGTGCAAGAGTTTCTGTGACAGATGGACATTTTATCACTGTTGGTGTTTGGAATTCCCTTGAAAAGTAATGCAATATCTTGTTATTTATGAATGAATGAACAAATGATTGTGCTTTGCCGACTGAGTTTGCTTTAAAAAGTGGTGTACTAAATTAATCTTTTTCTCTGCTTAGCCTCTGTTACTTTGTGTTAGGTAGCCTCATATATTCTAATGCAAAAATCTAAAAAAATCATAATTTTATTTTTATTACAGATACAGATCCACGGGTTTTAGAAAAACAAGAATTACAGCAGCCAACCTACGTTGCCCTGAGTTACATTAATAGGTAAGCCATTTTCAGAATTTATACCAACCTCATATCTGCCGCTTATTGACTTTTTAAACACGTCTTTTTTAACAGAGTAGAAAAATGTTTTCAGTCTTAAAATATTTGCATGAAACTATTTAAAAGCAACCTGTGTATGGAATGCTCTTGTTTCTTTGTTAGGGAGAAGTCAAATTGTAATGCTCTGTGCATATGCTGCAAACATGACTGATTTATAAGCTCATTTTGGAAGTATTTTATATGCATAGTTAGAATATGCTCTTTTGATTTCATAGGACGATTTGGGAGATTAATGGATTCATGTTCGAGTGAACCTTTTAAATCCTGAGGTGAAGAAGTACTTTATGAATTCAAAACATTGTTGTAATATCAGAATATAATAAAGTGAAATAATTTAGTATCAGAAAGTTATTTAGTAGCAGCTCATCTTTTAGTAAAAACATTCT
>NW_012101209.1:4921571-4924895 GCF_000951045.1 Mandrillus leucophaeus
TACAGCAAATTTAAATGAGTGTGAATAAGAGTTGCATGTGAAAACTGCGTTTCCCCTTGAAGAGTGGTTTTCTTGTATTTAGAGAACCACTCCTTTTATCACTAGGCCAGAGATGGAGGATAGCCTCAGTTGCATATGTACTCATTGTAGGAGGGAGGAAGCGCAGAGCTACTGATCTGTTCTCATTTGCACTGCCAAAACCTTCAGACCCAACTCGATGGAGCCATTCAGAGAATCTTTGTCTCTTGTGTCAGAATTTGGCTTTCAAGGACCTGCAGTGGCAAAGACCCAGGAAGCAGGATTTCTGAATAGTGTCTCCCTGAAATTCTTGGCATAGAAAAAATCATAAAGTGAACATGAGATTCTTAACTTTAACACCACGAATAAAACCGGTACTACTGTCCAGATTTAGTCTGGGAGTTAAAAGCATTGTAAATTGATTTTTATGCTGTCATTGTTGCCACCCGTGTTCTCTGCCACTGTATCTCCTTCCCTCCCCCCATCACCTGTTCATGCACTTTGGAGTTAGTGGACATAGCTTACATCTACCATGTGCAGTAAACACTTCCTGTGCAAAGGTGCTGGAAACAACATCTGTCATTACATCAAAGAAGGGGTTACTGCCAAGTGCAGCTGTAAGGTTTCTAATAATGAGATAGTTTTAAGTGAGGTTATAATGAAAATAAATCTATGTGAAGTCTATGAACCTTTTTCTAAGAAAACAAAATTGTGTGCTTGTTTTCTTCCTATTTCCTTATTACATAAACATTGTTTATGCATATATTTATACAGTCATTTCTCTATGTGAGAAGTTTGAGAATACATTTCTGGTTGTGAAAAGTATCTTCTTGGTGCTGTGCTGGAGAAGCACCATTATAAAGCGTTGCTATGGTGTTGAATTCTGTCTCTTTGAGGGGAAAAGTCCTCTGGTGAATGTAGTGTTTGTTGACTCTGAACCAGTGTGAGAATTTCTGATTGAGAGTCTAGAAAAGTTATAATAAACTCATACATTTTAAAAAGAGAAGAACTGCCCTCCAGAATATGAATCCAAATGCAGAAAAGTGTTTCATGAACAAGAACAATACTCAGTAGATTTTCAAATTGATGGAGCTTTCCAATGGAAACTAATTTGTTCCAGCATTGAAGTGAGCATAATTAACAGAGACTTTCTTTCTTAGGCCGATTAACCACCAGAAACCATGCCAACATTGTAACTGTAAGCAGTGAAAACCAATATTTATGAGGGGGATTGTGCAAGAGTTTCTGTGACAGATGGACATTTTATCACTGTTGGTGTTTGGAATTCCCTTGAAAAGTAATGCAATATCTTGTTATTTATGAATGAATGAACAAATGATTGTGCTTTGCCGACTGAGTTTGCTTTAAAAAGTGGTGTACTAAATTAATCTTTTTCTCTGCTTAGCCTCTGTTACTTTGTGTTAGGTAGCCTCATATATTCTAATGCAAAAATCTAAAAAAATCATAATTTTATTTTTATTACAGATACAGATCCACGGGTTTTAGAAAAACAAGAATTACAGCAGCCAACCTACGTTGCCCTGAGTTACATTAATAGGTAAGCCATTTTCAGAATTTATACCAACCTCATATCTGCCGCTTATTGACTTTTTAAACACGTCTTTTTTAACAGAGTAGAAAAATGTTTTCAGTCTTAAAATATTTGCATGAAACTATTTAAAAGCAACCTGTGTATGGAATGCTCTTGTTTCTTTGTTAGGGAGAAGTCAAATTGTAATGCTCTGTGCATATGCTGCAAACATGACTGATTTATAAGCTCATTTTGGAAGTATTTTATATGCATAGTTAGAATATGCTCTTTTGATTTCATAGGACGATTTGGGAGATTAATGGATTCATGTTCGAGTGAACCTTTTAAATCCTGAGGTGAAGAAGTACTTTATGAATTCAAAACATTGTTGTAATATCAGAATATAATAAAGTGAAATAATTTAGTATCAGAAAGTTATTTAGTAGCAGCTCATCTTTTAGTAAAAACATTCTCAACAACTGACCCCATCTGTAAAGTAACATAGTTTTTACTTAAACTGAACGTGTGAGCCCAACTTTAGAGCACCATTTCAAACTTGATATATCAGGTCTAAAAGAGGACTTAGTGTTTCAGCCAACTCAAATAATTAAGGAGACAGTAATATTTGGAGAGAAACTGAAATCAGCTTAGGTTAAGAAAACATACAGTCCCAAAGCAAAAAAGACAAAGTAAAAGCAAAACTGGTTTTTAATGAGAATGAGAAACTCTCTGCTCATAATTCAGGAAATGAATTTCTATTGATAGGTCTTTTAATAGTTGGTGAGGAGTGTTTTTAGTCTCTTGGTACCAGAGCTGAGGTTCGGGGTCTGAAGTGGAAAGCTGGGAATGAATTATCTGTACTGTTTCATTTGAGTGCCTTTTTAGAAAACTTATTTGATTCTTGCCCAGATGGTGCTGTGAATTAGAGATACCTGTTGTTCAGTTTCAGGCTCTTCTATGAAACATGTTTTTAAAAGGATTTATGGACAGAAATATCTATTTGCATACCTCCCTTGGATTTCTTGCTTATCAGCCTTCCCAAGAAGTGAGATGGAATATCTGCAGTTTTTAATTACCCATAATATTTGACATGTGTTAAATAGAACACCTTCAAAATTACATCAAATGAAAATAAAGACATACAGTTTTCTGGGTTTCTTACAAAGTCGGTATTGTTTTCTGTAATTAGCAAGGGTTTTAAAATTTTTTAATTATATATTAAAGTTATATGAATATAACCAATAATATTAGCCTCCTAATATTGGAGAATATGATGAACAGGCATATAGATTAATTATGGTACTGAGTAGGACTTGTAATACTGTGACTGTCACTTTGGGTAAAATATGTCACCTATGTGTATGGAAATTTGTGTAATACTAAGCCACATTCTAATAAGAATCTATGAAATTTTCACCTTCATTGTTTGTGTTTATATTGTCAGCCATGTTGGACAGCAGGTAGCTACTAATTATATAGGAGTTTTTATTTTATTTTATTTTTTATTTTTTATTATACTTTAAGTTCTAGGGTACATGTGCACAATGTGCAGGTTTGTTACATATGTCTACGTGTGCCATGTTGGCGTGCTGCACCCATTAACTCGTCATTTACATTAGGTATATCTCCTAATGCTATACCTCCCCTCTCCCCTCTCCCCTCACCCCATGAAAGGCCCCAGTGTGTGACGTTCCCCACCCTGTGTCCAAGTGTTCTCATTGTTCAATTCCCACCTATGAGTGGGAACATGGAGTGTTTGGTTTTTCTGTCCTTGA
>NW_012101209.1:4924945-4926647 GCF_000951045.1 Mandrillus leucophaeus
ATATGGCTAGCCAGTTTTCCCAGCACCATTTATTAAATGGGGAATCCTTCCCCCATTTCTTGTTTTTGTCAGGTTTGTCAAAGATCAGATGGTTGTAGATGTGTGGCATTATTTCTGAGGGCTCTATTCTGTTCCATTGGTCTATATCTCTGTTTTGGTACCAGTACCATGCTGTTTTGGTTCCAGTACCATGCTGTTTTGGTTACTGTAGCCTTTTAGTATAGTTTGAAGTCAGGTAGCATGATACCTCCAGCTTTGTTCTTTTGGCTTATGATTGTCTTGGCAATGCGGGCTCTTTTTTGGTTCCGTATGAACTTTAAAGTAGTTTTTTCCAATTCTGTGAAGAAAGTCATTGGTAGCTTGACAGGGATGGCATTGAATCCATAAATTACCTTGGACAGTATGACCATTTTCACAATATTGATTCTTCCTAACCATGAGCATGGAATGTTCTTCCTTTTGTTTGTATCCTCTTTTATTTCATTGAGCAGTGGTTTGTAGTTCTCCTTGAAGAGGTCCTTCACATCCCTTGTAAGATGGATTCCTGGGTATTTTATTCTCTTTGAAGCAATTGTGAATGGGAGTTCACTCATGATTTGGCTCTCTGTTCATCTGTTATTGGTGTAAAGGAGTGCTTGTGATTTTTGCACAGTGATTTTGTATCCCGAGACTTTGCTGAAGTTGCTTATCAGCTTAAGGAGATTTTGGGCTTAATCTCCTTAAGACGATGGGATTTTCTAAATATACAATGATGTCATCTGCAAACAGGGAGAATTTGACTTCCTCTTTTCCTAATCGAATACACTTTATTTATTTCTCTTGTCTGATTGCCCTGGCCAGAACTTCCCATACTGTGTTGAATAGGAGTGGTGAGAGAGGGCATTCCTATCTTGTGCCAGTTTTCAAAGGGAATGCTTCCAGTTTCTGCCCATTCAGTATGATATTGGCTGTGGGTTTGTCATAAATAGCTCTTATTATTTTAAGATATGTCCCATCAATACCTAGTTTATTGAAAGTTTTTAGCATGAAGGGCTGTTGAATTTTGTCAAAGGCCTTTTCTGCATCTATTGAGATAATCATGTGATTTTTATCTTTGGTTCTGTTTATGTGCTGGATTACGTTTATTGATTTGGGTATGTTGAACCAGCCTTGCATCCCAGGGATGAAGCCCGCTTGATCATGGTGGATAAGCTTTTTGATATGCTGCTGGATTTGGTTTGCCAGTATTTTATTGAGAATTGAGAATTTTTGCATCGGTGTTCATCAGGGATATTGGTCTAAAATTCTCTTTTTTTGTTGTGTCTCTGCCAGGCTTTGGTATCAGGATGATGCTGTCCTCACAAATGAATTAGGGAGGATTCCCTCTTTTTCTGTTGATTGGAATAGTTTCAGAAGGAATGGTACCAGCTCTTCTTTATACCTCTGGTAGAATTCGGCTGTGAATCTGTCTGGTCCTGGACTTTTTGGTCGGTAGTCTATTAATTATTGTCTCAACTTCAGAGCCTGTTATTGGTCTATTCAGAGATTCAACTTCCTGGTTTAGTCTTGGGAGGGTGTATGCGTCCAGGAATTTATCCATTTCTTCTAGGTTTTCTAGTTTATTTGCGTAGAGGTGTTTATAGTATTCTCTGATGGTAGTTTGTTTCTCTGTGGGATCTGTGGTGATATCCCCTTTATCATTTTTTATTGCGTCTATTTGATT
>NW_012101209.1:4930732-4941819 GCF_000951045.1 Mandrillus leucophaeus
TATCTTTGTGGCATTCTCTGTATTTCCTGAATTTGAATGTTGGCCTGCCTCGTTAGGTTGGGGAACTTCTCCTGGATGATATCCTGAAGAGTGTTTTCCAGCTTGGTTCCGTTCTCCCCGTCACTTTCAGCTACAACAATCAGACCTAGATTTGGTCTTTTCACATAGTCCCATATTTCTTGTAGGCTTTGTTCATTTCTTTTTACTCTTTTTTCTCTAAACTTCTCTTGCTTCATTTCATTCATTTGATCTCCAATCACTGATACCCTTTCTTCTAGTTGATCGGATTGGCTACTGAAGCTTGTGCATGCGTCATGTAGTTCTTGTGCCATGGTTTTCAGTTCCATCAGGTCATTTAAGGACTTCTCTACACTGTTTATTCTAGTTTGCCATTCATCTAATCTTTTTTTAAGGTTTTTAGCTTCTTTGTGATGGGTTCAAACATCCTCCTTTAGCTCAGAGAAGTTTGTTATTACCGATCGTCTGAAGCCATCTTCTCTCAACTCGTCAAAGTCATTCTCCATCCAGCTTTGTTCCATGGCTGGCGAGGAGCTGCATTCCTTTGGAGAAGAAGAGGCGCTCTGATTTTTAGAATTTTCTGCTTTTCTGCTCTGGTTTCTCCCCATCTTTGTGGTTTTATCTACTTTAGGTCTTTGATGATGGTGATATACAGATGGGGTTTTGGTGTGGATGTCCTTTCTGTTTGTTAGTTTTCCTTCTGACAGTCAGGACCCTCAGCTTCAGGTCTGTTGAAGTTTGCTGGAGGTCCACTCCAAATCCTGTTTGCCTGGGTATCACCAGGAGAGGCTGCAGAACAGCAAATATTGAAGGACGGCAGATGTTGGTGCCTGATCCTTCCTCTGGAAGCTTCGTCTCAGAGGGGCACCCGGCTGTATGAGGTGTCAATTGGCCCCTACTGGAGGGTGTCTCCCAGTTAGGCTACTCAGGGGTCAGGGACCCACTTGAGGAGGCAGTCTCTCCGTTCTCAGATCTCATACTCCATGCTGGGAGAACCACTACTCTCTTCAAAGCTGTCAGACAGGGACATTTAAGTCTGCAGAAGTTTCTGCTGCCTTTTGTTCAGCTATGCCCTGCCCCCAGAGGTGGAATCTACAGTGGCAGGCAGGCCTCCTTGAGCTGTGGTGGACTCCACCCAGTTTGAGCTCCCTGGCCACTTTGTTTACCTACTCAAGCCTCAGCAATGGCAGACGCTCCTCCCCCAGCCTCACTGCCACCTTGTAGTTCAATCTCAGACTGCTGTGCTAGCAGTGAACCAGGCTCCGTGGGCGTGGGACCCTCCGAGCCAGACACGGGATATAATCTCCTGGTGTGCCGTTTGCTAAGGCCATTGGAAAAGTGCAGTGTTAGGGTGGGAGTGTCCCAATTTTCCAGGTACCGTCTGTCATGGCTTCCCTTTGCTAGGAAAGGGAATTCCCCGACCCCTTGCACTTCCCGGGTGACACGATGCCCTGCTCTGCTCCATGGGCTGCACCCACTGTCTGACAAGCCCCAGTGCGATGAACCCGGTACCTCAGTTGGAAATGCAGAAATCACCCATCTTCTGCGTCACTCACACTGGGAGCCGCAGTCTGCAGTTGTTCCTATTCAGCCATCTTGGAACCTTCTCTATATGGGAGTTATACTCACTAAAGTAATAAATATTCTGCCAAGCATGGTTTGGGACTACAAAAGAAGTCAAAGAATAGGGATGGGGCCACATAGAGAAACCACCAGAGAACTTGAATCAAGTGCGGTGGTTTGGCATAAACTGTCAGTAGGATGTGCTGGAATTCTAGAGTCAGGGCATGATCAGTGGGTGTGAAATTTCTTGGATAAGTCATCTCAGAGAAAGTGAGTAATTTTTAAAATAACATTTTATTGTTACAGCCACCTATAGGCATTATAGAAAATTAGAAAATATAGTCAGACAAAAATGTAAAAACAAATTAAAACATCACATTCCCACCACCCAGGTATCACTGCTACTAAAACTTTAACTCATATTTTTCAGATCATTTTATAAAAATACATAAATATATAATTTTTAATCAAGAGCTGTACATACTACTTCATAATCTACTCTTTTTAGTCATTCATCTCTACTTTTCCGTTTCATTAAATTGAAATCTTATCTAATACACAGATTTCTAATCTAATATTCAGATTTCTCCAGGTGGTCTAAACATGTTCTTTATTACTGGTCAGTCTAGTCTAGCATCCCAATTCAGAGAATCACATTGCACGTGGATATTTTCTCCCTCAAGTTTTTTTTTTTTTTTGATCTGGCGCAGTCCCTTTTATTGACAATAACTAGTTGAAGAGATAGGCTAGTTGTCCCACAGAATGTTTCTACTTTCTGGATTTTCTCTTGGTTGTTTCCTCTAGACGTCAGTTGATGGGTTCCTCTGTCTTCTGTATTTACTGTAAATTAGAAATTGGATCTGGAGAAGGTGGGTCTTGAACTGGGCACCTCATTGTAATTACAAACCTGAGAAAATAGGGAATTTGACGGATCAAATTCTGACTGGGAGAGAAGTGGACATGTATAGTGGATCAGTAAGTTTACCAATTATTTTTAAGTGAAGAGAAAGATTGAGTGGAAGGTTGCCCAAGTTACTACCACCTCCACTCATACCAGATTTCTAGTGCCATATGCCAGAGCATAAGTTTATGCCAGAGCATAAACTTACCACACAATAGGCACTTTGGATATGTATCTGTAGGAAAGTAGTAAATGAAAGAGAGTGCCAAGCAACAGACAACTACTCACCTGGCCATGGTAGAAAGATGACCAAAAGGAATCTTGGTGACCTTTGATAAGAGAAAGGAAGCATGCAGTATCAAAATTCAGATGAAGCCAGTATGCATTCAAGATGATAGTAATACGGGTTAACTCATGTGAAAGAAAATCAGCTTGACAGCAATAGGCTAAATATGACAGAAGATAATGCTTTTTTAAAAAAATGAGGTTTATACAAATAAGAGATTTTTATTTCCTCTCAGGGGAAATAAGCTCTAATTTTTCTGAGCAGTGAAGACTGGAAAAGAATGATGATTTTCTGCTCAGATATATGTTTAAACAACCTTGATAGACATTTGGCCGTCTCAAAATTGAGATGAAACTTTCTTTGGCAATAACACTGACTAATCAATCAACAGAGGGTTAGGTTCCTTAAAATGGAGCTAGCTTTTTGGATTATAAAAGAAAAAAGAAAACAGTTAAGTAAAAATTGTTGCCTTTATATACCTATTTAAAATTACTCTGCACTCTTGAACATAATATGTTGAACATAATAGATATTTACAGATAGGAAAAAAACCTTTTATTTTCTTAAAAGTGGGCTTTTTAATGACTTAATGGACATCAGCTGGATTTTGGATTTTGCATCCAATCTGCTGCAATGCTATATGTCATACAACCTCTGGAAAACCCCACAGTACACCTATGAAAAAATGAGAATGAAAAAGGCAAATGATAGTACACAGTGAGGCATTGGGTTCAAACCTGCAAATGATAGTACACAGTGGGGCATTGGGTTCAAACCTGCACAGTTAGGCTCTAGACTCTAACCACTGTGTAGCTTGACCTGTTGGGATATCAGAGTTGGAAGTTAAGTATTAGAGGATAGAAAAGTAAGAGGAGAATTTGAAAGAGTATCTAATATTGGAAAAATAGGGTAGGACACCTGGGCAGAGGGAACAGACATAAAAATAATATCAGAATAATTGCTGTGTCCTAGATAATTAGAGGTTAGCAACCTGATAAGATGAAACAGTAGGAGACTGAAGAAGCTGGAAACGCTACGAGAGAGGTAACCAGTAATTCCTATATGATAGATAGCTACCACCGAATTAGGTTGACTGTGCAAGGGAAATCCTAGCATAACAGGCCTCAGCTATAATGGATAAGGACACCTTAGCATCTCCAATCAATAGGAAAGAAAGGGCATAGCACCCAGGAAATCATCCTCCATCATGACTCACCAATGAGGCAGGGGATAGGGGAGCTGCAGGGCAAAGGCAGGTGAGTCTCCATAAAAAGGTTACTGAGAAGCATGGGGCTGTCCCTCGGTGTTTCCTTCAGATTATTGTCAGAGTAGTTCAGGTAGCTTAGTAATAACTTGTCAGTCCCCAGAAATGGATAACTGACAAAACTTAAAGATATGATCCTAGGGACAGTGACTCACACCTGTAATCTCAACTATTTGGGAGGCTGAGGTGAGAGGATTGCTTGAGCCCAGGAGTTCAAGGCTGTAGTGAGCTATGATGGCGCCACTGCATACCAGCCTGGGTGATGGAACAAGAACGACTCTGTTTTTTTTTGTTTTTTTGTTTTTTTTTAAAAAGAAAGAAAATAAGACATGGTAATGTACATGGCCACAGCTGTTAATTTTACTGTATTTTCTGCAAAATATGCTTTTATTAAAATAACATAAATTGGAGTTTCCAAATTAACTTTAACTTAAAAATACATATATAGCATTTAGTATAAGATGTAAAGAATTGTCATGCCTAGGCACAAATTGGCACCTTTTTATACTCGATTCTTTTCATTTACTACCTAACAAAAATATACTATGTTCTTACAAGTTAGTTACAGATCTACCCTCGTTCTCTTTGTAGAACTTCCTGCACTACTTGGTGCAGTAGTGGTAGGCTTGACCTCTAAAAGTAGTTTTTATTTAGCCTAGTATTTGCTGTTGATATTAGATAGCAAATTCTAAAATCTGTTTCATAGAACAATAATTCCAAGGGGTATTCACCGGTTTCACATGTACTCTCACACTGTCTCTCTCTCTCTCTCTCCGGCCTTTCTCCCCCTAGACACACACACACACACACACACACACCCCCTCACACACCCTCACACCCTCACGCACTTACTCACAGTAGGGTACTGTGGTCTTTGTGTTTGGGAGATTTTGAGTTAAATGGTTTTCTTTACCCTACGATTTATCAGATCCTCTGCTATGCTGATAGGCATTTTAAGTCTCCAAGAGGAGTAATATAATTCTTATATGCACCTGATCCCAGAGCACTTTTTCTTGAAGCATTTGATGGGAATAGTGTTCTGTATATAGTTTGTGGTAATAGTAATATCACTAGAGTAGTATCACTTCCACCTACTTCCTCAACTTCCCCAAGGAACCCTGAAGCCTTTTATTCAGAATGGCTTTTTATTTTTTTTCTGATTCAAAAGGTAGAATACTCTTTTTACTCATCATCATCTTGGAAGAACAAGGACAAAATTTTGCCCTAATGGTATAACTCAATCAAATTATCCTCTTGTGCCTCTTTTAGTGGTATTCCCACCTACTTCTCATAACCTGCTCAGACACCAGGCTGGCTTCTATTAAAAATATAGCTTCCGCTTTTTTTGCTCAGAAACTATCACTTTTTTTCCCACATTTCCAATGTATTTCTCCTGTCTTTGAGAAGTAGAACAATGTAGTGGTTAAGAGTATAGGAGCAGGAGTCAGACTTGTTTCAGTTCAAATCTTGTCTCTGCCCCCAGAACACTGTCTGTCATATACAAGACTCTCAGTAAGTATTTATTCAATGAATACGTGAATTTGTTTATGAAAGAATAAGAATGAATGATCTAAGAACTCTAGGGGGCCGAGCGCAGTTGCTCAAGCCTGTAATCCCAGCACTTTGGGAGGCCGAGGCGGGCGGATCACGAGGTCAGGAGATCGAGACCATCCTGGCTAACATGGTGAAACCCCGTCTCTACTAAAAAATACAAAAACCTAGCCGGGCGAGGTGGCGGGCGTCTGTAGTCCCAGTTACTCAGGAGGCTGAGGCAGGAGAATGGTGTAAACCCGAGAGGCTGAGCTTGCAGTGAGCTGAGATCCGGCCACAGCACTCCAGCCTAGGCGACAGAGCGAGACTCCGTCTCAAAAAAAAAAAAAAAAAAAAAAGAACTCTAGGGACACTTTTATGTGAAACCAGGAGCCACTACTGCTACTTGCATTGAGAGAGCTGTGTGGAATGTTATTGCAACTTCTATTCAACATTCATATGGCATGGAGCATAAAAATATGTTAAATTGCCATCATGATTTCTCTCACCATAAACAACTGGACAAATGTACAACATAATGGTTTCAGGCTGTAGACAATAAGTAGTACAAGACCATGATCCCTGAGAGAAAGGAAGCTTTGGAGGTGAGCCCCATGGTCACCTACCTGGCCCTCACCGTCTGAGGATAATGTCCTTACTGCAATGGAGTAAGCTAGAGTCCAGGCAGAGCGCAGCAGCTTCACTGAACTGAGGAGGCAGAAGTCAGAGTTGGCACAACTAAAGCCACTGAAATCTGCCTGTGTGTATATGTGTGTGGAGGGAAGGGGGGTGCAAGTGAAGATGAGGGATCTGTGAAGACTTTCCAAAAATCTGTATGAGGATCCTCCATGAGTCCATGGCTGAGGGTGGGTTGCTGTTGTTCAGGGTAAGACCGTGAGTCTTATCAAAGAGTGGCTGCCACAAGGGTGAGACTAGAATAGAGAAACCATGTTGCACTCCAGCCCAGCCAGTATAGAAACAATTTGTGGACATCTGGTCATTCAACTGAGATACCAGAAAGACTTCAGATTGGGAATAAGGACTTTGCTCTAAGGTATGACTTGCTCTAAAAGCACCCCAACGATCCCCTAAAACCAAACCCACGTAAGATTGTCAGAGGAGACAGAATTTGGAGTCCTGACAAGTTAAAGGGTCTTGGGAAACATTTTGGGCTTTTAAGAGATGTGTTCTAATAAAGTATAAGTCTCGACCTTTGCAAGTTTAACATGATCAGCGTGAAATTGAACTGCCTGCTAGAACAAAACTCAGTATCTTCACAGGAATGGATCAGATATCACAATGTCTAATATATAATTAAAAATTACTAGACATGAAGGAAGTAGGAAAATCTTCCCTTAGACAAAACAAAGCAGTCAATAGAGATCTTTTCTGAGATAGCCCAGATGTTGGATTTAAGAGACAATGACTTCAGAGTAGCCGTTATAAACATGTTCAGGGATTTAAAGTAAAAATGTATGGAATAAGAGATTGTTTTGAATGAAAATAAAATCAGTCTGGATGCTTTTTTTCCTCCTTCTACCAGAATGTGAGCTGCTTAATGAAAGCTTTCTTCCTCTTTCCCACATTTCTTCCCACTCCAAAACCTCACCTAATCCTCCCAAACTCTCACTCTTGCTATTTCAGTTGGACTCATTTTTGCCAGATTTTAGTCAGCCATAGCCTCATAAAAAATGCTATAATTAGCTGAGTGTGTACTGGCCTTCTATTTTTTTAATACAAACAAGCCTGAAGCATTTGATGTTTTTTAAATCTAAAAGCAGTGACTTTTTTATTTTTTCATGAAACCACCTGTTTATGGTCTTCTGAGAGCAGTCATATTTATTGCAGTACAAGGCATGCCTTCCTATTTTCCTCCCTTGTCTACTAGAACTAAGGTTCTGCTGTGTGCCTCAGCCCCAGACTGAAGTTTGTGGCCTCATACATGCCATAATAAACATGCTGCATGCTGTTTGGTCTCAAACACCAGGCATTGTGCTACCATTTTCTTACCCTATATTTTTATGGACATTAGTTGAAGAAAAGCTGAGATGGCTGCCTGCCAGATTTTCCTTGTAATATCTGTAACTTGATTTGGTGTGCTCATTGTGTTCCAGAAAGACCATATATTCTTGAGGGACACTGGGAAGCTGGAAGGACAACCCTTACGTGACATTTCGGCTTGCTCCAACAGAATTAGTTTGCATTGCTCACACAAAACACTTGGTAGGAGAGGTGAGTCTTGGCACAGTTGGGTGATGTGATTCATTTGTTAGGAACTGCACTTCCAGCCGTCTACAGTTCATTCTTAGGACACTCTGTTTTAAAAAGGTTGCTTATACAATTGAAATCACATCAGACCATTTTAAAAAATCTTTATGTCCACTCATCAGTATTTATGACCGATCTTCTTCTTATGCATCTTTGAGCCCAATTCAAAGCTGCTTTATAATTTTTCAAAATTTTTAAACTTGTTACAGGTCAGTAGAAATTCAGTGATATGGAAACTCTCTCGAAATAGACTTGGATTTCCTTTTTCTTTTTTACGTAGAAAGCGATGTCTTGGACTTTGTCATAAGCAAGACCTGCTGTACTTTCATTATCTCAAACTGTGAAGTTGACCTATTGACCAGAGGCTCCAGTGCTTCCCCTGCTGTGTCCTCTCCTGGGTGCCACATTTGCCTTGAGACCTCTAGGGTCTCAGCCCGTCCTTCCTTGACACGTGATATAGCTTAGATGTCTACTCCAAATCTCATGTTGAGAAGTAATCCCCAGTATTGGAGGTGAAGCCTGGTAGGAGGTGATTGGATCATGGGGGTGGAATTCTCATGACTGATTTAGCACCATCCCCTTGGTGCTGTCCTTGAGATCATGAGTTCTCACAGGATCTGGTTGTTTAAAAGCATGTGGCACCTCCCCCTCCTCTTGCTCCTGCTTTTCACATGTGATACGCCCGCTCCCACTTTGCCTCGACCCTTGAATGAAAGCTCCCTGGCTGGGCGTGGTGGCTCACACCTGTAATCCCAGCAGTTTGGGAGGCCGAGGCAGGTGGTGAATCACAAGGTCAGGAGATCAAGACCATCCTGGCTAATATGGTGAAACCCCATCTCTAATAAAAATACCAAAAACTTAGCCAGGCATGGTGGCACGTGCCTACAGTCCCAGCTACTCAGGAGGCTGAGGCAGGAGAATGGCTTGAACCCAGGAGGCAGAGGTTGCAGAGAGCCTAGATCACAATGCCACTGCACTCTAGCCTGGTGACAGAGCGAGACTCCATCTCAAAAAAAAAAAAAAAAAAAAAAAAAGCTCCCTAAGGCCTCCCCAGAAGCCAAGCAGATATTGGCACCATACTTATACAGCCTGCAGAACTGTGAGCCAGTTAAACCTCTTTTCTTTTCTTTATAAATTACCCGGTCTCAGGTATTCCTTTATAGCTTCACAAGAACAGCCAAACACAACTTGCCTTCACCCAGTTGCTAAATTCAACTTTGAATTTATCAGTTAGGTTAATTCCCTTGTCCCCTTGACCTTGCCCACTCATCATCTCCAGTCCTCAGCCTCAGATAAACTTAATACGTGCCTCTCTACTTAGTGGCCACGGAGAATTGCTACATAAAAGTATATAGTGGGATGATTCGTCCCACTTCAAATGCAATCTTTCCAACCTCGGCTGGACCCTCAAGATTGACCTGTAGCAGTCTCAGTTACTGCAGTCCAGTTTGAAGTGTTTCATACTGTACTCAAGTTCCTTAAGGAAGTCCCCATCCCCTTGTCGGCAGTTGCTCTCAGTGCTAAAATCCTTTCTTCCTTTGTGCCCATTAGTTTGTTCTGTCCTGGTTCTTCTACTTCTTTGCCATAAAAGCGGTGGCCTCTCCCTAAGTTTTGTCTCTAGCATTTTGTTTTTCTGTCTGTATTTGTTCCATGCCTTGACCTTGGCTGTTAACCTATGTGGAGAAGACCCTAGTCCCATGCTTTGTTCAGCCCCCATTTTTAACCACCCCACTACCTGTGGGTTTGGGAATGTTCAGTACAGGCTCAGCTCATCTAGTGCCAGGCCCGTTATTTCACATCATTCTCCAGAATGTCTCCTCTTTTTTTTTGATTCATATTATGTTAATGGCACCCACCCATTCACTAGTCTAGGAAGCTTGGAATTAATTATATTCCAACCATCTCATTTCCTCACTCCTGTTTCCAAACAATCAAGCACCAAATGTATAACCTTTGCATCCTCATCGCCTCTTGAATGCTTCCCCTGCTCCTGTCCTTACTTGAAGCGCTAACTTCCTGTTTGGGATTGTCCCAAGAGTTCACTGATCACAACACCCAAAGCCATACAGCAAATGAATGCTTTCTCTGCCTCCATTCTCTCCACTGAAACCCTGTCCACCAGCTGCCATCACAAGATCTGTGGAAAGCATCAGTCTGTTAGTGCCATGAATGAAAACCTTCCATTGTTTTGCCCTTGACTTGCAGCATCCTCCTTCTTGTCTCTACTTCTTTCTGGCTGTGATAATCCTGTTCTTCGAGATGGACGTTTAACACTATCTATATTACGAAGATTCCCCAATCACTGAGAATAAATTGTTTAAATATTTGATTAAGTGCCTTTTTCAAAATCATACACCCCCTACCAGGCATGGTGGCTCACACCTGTAATCCCGGCACTTTGGGAAGCCAAGGCAGGAGGATCACTTGAGCCCAGGAGTTCAAGGCAAGCCTTGGCAACAAAGCAAGACCCCGTCTCTACAAAAAATTTTTAAAGTAGCTGGGCATGGTGGCATGAGCCTGTAGTCCCAACTGCTCAAGAGGCTGAGGGAGGAGGATCACCTGAGCCCACAAGGTCAAGATTGCAATGAGCTATAATTGCATTCTAGCCTGGGTAACAGAGTGAGACCCTGTCTCGGAAAATAATAATAATACACACACACACACACACACACACACACACACACACACACACACACAGTCCAGCCTGGGTGACAAAGTGAGACCACCATCTCTAAAAAGCTAAAATTTAAAAAAATCATAACATTAACACATTTGGCTATGACTGTTGAATAATGTAAATTTTAAAATTGTGTACAAATATATTTAAGACTAATAGCTTCTCTCCTCTCTCCCTAACACCCCACCCTGCCCCATCCCAAGTTAATAAATGTTAACGTTGTGGCGGGTATTCCCCATGTGTGGAGATAGGTACATATATATATATAGCCCTGATTGGTTGTGACATTTTTTAAATAAAGTTGAGAGCCTAAAATAAACATCATATGTGTGTGTGTATATATACACACACACACATATATACATACATATGCATAAAATATATCTATTGCATACATATATGCATATATGTATATGTGTATATATCTCATTCCCCCCACACACTTATCTTTTGTTTTTCATGTAACATCCTTCCAGGTCAATAGAGATAGATCTAAGTCATTCTTTTTAATAGCAACACAAAGGGGCCGGGCGCGGTGGCTCAAGCCTGTAATCCCAGCACTTTGGGAGGCCGAGACGGG
>NW_012101209.1:4941869-5017600 GCF_000951045.1 Mandrillus leucophaeus
GGCCGGGCGCGGTGGCTCAAGCCTGTAATCCCAGCACTTTGGGAGGCCGAGACGGGTGGATCACGAGGTCAGGAAATCGAGACCATCCTGGCTAACACGGTGAAACCCCATCTCCACTAAAAAAAAAACACAAAAAACTAGCCGGGCGAAGTGGTGGGCGCCCGTAGTCCCAGCTACTCGGGAGGCTGAGGCGGGAGAATGGCGTGAACCTGGGAGGCGGAGCTTGCAGTGAGCTGAGATTTGGCCACTGCACTCCAGCCTGGGCGGCAGAGCGAGACTACGTCTCAAAACAAAAACAAAACAAAACAAAAAAACAGCAACACAAAATACTGTAATGTGGATATATAATTATTTGTTTTACTATTAAGTGGTGGATATCCCAGTTGTTTCCAAGTTTGCTTGCATGTGTTTGTGTTTTTCATCACTAATGATAATCCTGCAATTTGGATTAATCCTTATTTGTTCTATGGACCTATATTTCTTTGCTTGTGTTTTTATCTTAGCAGGAGCTAAGTCGTAGCTTGCCAAAGGCTTCCTGTCACACTAGGAATAAAAGTGAAACTTCTTATCATGGCCAGCATGGCTTCTGCAACCAGGCATCCCCTCACTTCTCCAGCCTCAACTCTTACCCCCATCCCCCTTCCCCCAAAAGAGTTGTCGTTCCTGCCCCTTGAGCACACCCAGCTCAGGTCTGCTCCAAGGCTCTTGTCCTTGTTGACCCTTCTGCTGGGATGCTCTCCCTCCAACCAGAGCTTTACACAGTTCATGTCCTCCCCTTCTCTTAGTCACTGGTCAGATGTCACCTGCACAGCAGTATCCTGTTCATCCCTCTCTGTGCCCTTACTCTTCTCTTCTGTTCTTCATAGTGCTTATCACTGGTTGAAATCACAGTTTATGTAATTGTCTTGTTGAGTACCTGTCTTTCCCTAAGGAATGTGGGCTCCATGGGGGCAGAGACTTTGTCCATCTTGGTCATTACTACATCCTCAGCTTCTAGAACACTGTTACACAGTAGGTAGTACACTGTTACACAGTAGTAGTAGCTCAATAAATATATTTGGGATAAATGCATGAGTAACAAGTTTACAGTTTTACATGTGTGTATATTGCATTGCCCTCCCATCATGTCTCACTAATCTTTCTATTTCCTATCTTTTCACACCTGATTGTATAGCAAGTACTTTGCACATGGTATGAAATTAAATCATAAACTGGCAAATTAAACACAAGAGATGACCTTGGAGATTTCCCTTCCACCCACCGTACACATTTACAAAATGACTCAAGGCGCTACACCTCTCTTATTTCATTTGGAAATTCAGATTGCTGGCAGTAATCTACTTGATTTATCGTTTTCCCCTTATGTGCGGCACCTCAGAGTTAATTAAGAAGGCCATGAATCTTCCCTCTGTAGCTCTAGTGCATTCCCATTCGTAGAATACTCTCATATTGCTGAGACTGTTGATTTGGGACTCAAGTTGAAACATTACTTAATTTTCTCACATTGAGGTTCATTATGCTGAGCCTAAAGACTAGTCCTGTCTTTGAAGGCTCTCTCACTGGCAAGCTTTTAAATAGCTCTGTGTTCCCAGTTTCTAAATTACTTGTTCTCATTTCCTCCACTGTGGCCAAGACCTTGCCCATTGGCTCAAAGCAGTTCAGCTAAGTCAGCGATATATCCCCTGTAAGGCGCCCCCATCCCCAGCCAACGTGGACTCATCCCCAGAGCTCTCCCGTCTGGCCTATGCAGAGGTTGTGTCCAGCGATAGCACTTTGAACTTAGAAGGAAAGGACATCCGGGTAACCATATCATCACAAACAACACCCGAAGCCATACAACAAATGAAGACAGTCAAGTCTTCATTGACTTAAATCCTTGAAATACCAAAAATGAATTGTATTGAAATTAGGAAGAATGGAAGACACAAAATAGAAATTAATTCCCTTGTCTCATTGTTTCAATGCACACTGGCTTTTGTGTGGGGCACTAGACTGTATACTTCTCTGTGTCATCTGAAATCTTCACGGTGACCCTGCATCATGGCTCTTAGCTCTCTTTGACACCTAAAGAAATGAATTCCCAGGGAGGTTGTGGGAGCCCTTTGGCAAATTCGTGAAGTCTGTGGACTACTTCCCAAAATAGTGTTTTGGAATTAACTAAAACTGGTTAAACTAAGATTCATAAACTAAAATATGTAAGATTCCAAAGAAAACCAGTTACATTAAAATGCTGTTGTCAAAATAGTAAAATTACAAATTTGTGATACACGAATGTGTGCTTCTTTAGTAAAGCCTTAAATAAGGAAGCTTAGGCACTGGGTTAGTAGCTTCCATAATTTCAATTAGTCATGAGTATAAACAATATTTTGAGATACCTGCTACAATGGTACTGTGATATCAAAATATCTGACTTCTAATAGGTACAAAGTCATACGTAGATACTGTGAAAATACTGTGACTCACTGCATATACTTATAATTGAAAGAAATGGTACATTTCAGTTACAGACTAGTTGAAAGTAATGATGTAAGTTTTTTGGTGTTTTCTGTTTTTGTTCAGGTTCACAGATCTCTTAAATTCTCCCCATGACCACTTTGGGTCCACAGACCTCAGGTTAAGAATGCCTGAGTAAGGTGTCATCACAGTTCTAAGTAGTCAAACTTTTAGAAGTGGGTTCTTACCCAAATTTATGTGATTCCAAAGTTTTTGTTTTTTCTTGAATATCATAGAACTTCTCCATACTAATACCTTGCTTTCTGTAAGATCTTTTATATATTGTACACGTCATCACACTGCCCTGTGTGGTAAATCATGGCAGAAGCAGTAATGAAAACCAAAATGTATATAACCCTTTCTATTTTACAAAGAACTTGCCCAGACACTTCCAGGTGTCTGGTTTATTACAAAGTCATTTGCTCAAGTGAGCCATGATTCTACTTTAAAAGATTGCTCTTACCACTATTTTTTTTTTAAACAAGGATCAGAGAAATTCAGTGACTTGCCCAAGTTTACACAGCTAATAAATGGCAGACAAGGTTTGGACTCCGAGATCTTTCTATTGTACATCCCTGTTTTTATCACTATTCTTGATTGCTCAAATACAAAGGTAAAAAGATGCTAGATGATTTCTCGCCATACTGCACGGAATCAAGGCATGGCCAAGGCAAGACCTGTGTCTCCTAATCTCCAATTCCATTGTCTTGCCTCATACACATTGCCTCTAAAAACCTGCAGCTCAAGAATTTCCACAGTGTTCTTTAACCAGACATGCAGACTGTGTGGAATTACCAGACTTGAATAATTGAAGTGCTAGCTTGTATTTTATGTCATTGTCTCCAGTTGCACATAAATCCCCTTGCTTATTGTTTGGTCTTTTCATTCCACCCTAAGCAGGTGGTAATTTAGTCTCTGGTTATTGCACTCGTGTCAGCCTCGTCCCAGGAGCTTTTTTCCCTGGCTTGATATGAGTTACTGCATTTTCCTTGACAATCAATTCACTCTACACCGTTGCTAAGGCCATAAACGTGATGTTCAACAAGCAGAAGGATTCGCAGAGAAGCTCTCCAAGCAGCTTCCACCTTCCGTGATCACCAGAATTTCCCTGCAGATTTAGGTGACAACATGGGCCCTGTGTAATTTACAGTTGGTAGGGCTGGCGTATAATCAGTCCTTGCCACGTCCTCTCTCCCCTAATGAGATATCATTCAGCACGCCAAGACCAGAAATGGGATCTGGCTTTTGGAATTGTCCCTGCCTTCTTGGTGATGTCTGTGTGCGTCTCTTCTTGATGATGCCAGACTTGGCTGAACTCACTCTTTCATTTCAAATTGAGAGAGCTAAGCAATCGTCAATAGTTGTATCTCTCAGGAATCACAGTATCACCTTGGCAAACTGTGAGTTGTCCGAGTTTACCTTTTGACCAGAGTAAGGTTAGCAGAAAAGGATAAATGGCATCACATCCTGACACCCAGAGGAAGAGTGCTATGTTACTCTCAGACAGTGGGGGCCATCTCGGTACTGTAGGCTACCAGGAAAAATACTATCTGTTATTGGTACAAACTTGATTGATCTTTTTTTTCATTTTCATTATTGGGATAAATTCATTTGGAGCAAATTAGCTGGGAGGTTGCTTAGACTTGTCTTCCTTGTGCCCATACAAACATCCCTACTTTCTTTTATTGCCCATTTTATCATGTGTTCAGCACCAACCAGATTTAGCGATGTACACTTCTCCTGGGCCAAATAAGTATGATGAAAAGCTGGTTTCTATATTGCATTAATCTTTGCTAGACAGCAGGCATATTTTTGAAAACTCAAAGCCAGAATGCTTTTAATAATAAAGGCATATTATGCTCTTAACTCATTTACTGTTTTTGAAAATAGCACTTTCTGGTCTTTGGCATACATTTATCTGAAGGGCTAAGGCATCAAAGTCTTATTTTCTACAATTTTAAAGAGGCATGTGCATATTGTATATAATAGCAAAGTCAAAGAACTCTTAATTTAAATTGGAAAACTATTATAAGCCCTGCAATTTCTGATTTCCTAGGCACAAACACCCTTGTAGCCACTGAAAGATGCTGAACGCAAAAAGACCAGGCTCAGGCTCTGGAATTCTACCTTATATAAGCATTTTTTTTCCATCTTCAAAACAAGTTCTTCACCAGTTGCTACCACCTCTCCCATCTGTTAATAAGTTTATTATGTGACTGTGAGTTATGGGACTAATTATATTATGTATAGAATAATACCTGTTATGGCAAAGCAAATTAATCTGGAATTTCAGGTGGTCTTCGTTTAACTTTCATTTAATTATGTCTGATTTCTTTTGCTCAGCATGTTTTTGAGTTTCTTCCATATTACTGCATGTGCTAGTACATGTTTTGTTGTTTGTTATATACTGTCCAACTATGTGAGTTTTCACAATTATTTATTCTCTGTTGAAAGTCTTTCACTACTATAAAGAGAGAGGTTATGAATATTCTTTTCCCAGTCTTTTTGTGTACATAGCAGTTATTTCTAATATATTACTAGAAGTGGAATCACTGGCTTGTGGTATAGATGTGTGTTCAGCTAGTAAAAACAGTCAACCAGTTAAACTTTTTAAAAATAAAATGGACCGGCTGGGCGCAGTGGCTCAAGCCTGTAATCCCAGCACTTTGGGAGGCCGAGGCGGGCGGATCACGAGGTCAGGAGATCGAGACCATCCTGGCTAACACGGTGAAACCCCGTCTCTACTAAAAAAATACAAAAAACTAGCCGGGCGAGGTGGCGGGCGCCTGTAGTCCCAGCTACACAGGAGGCTGAGGCAGGAGAATGGTGTGAACCCGGGAGGCGGAGCTTGCAGTGAGCTGAGATCCGGCCACTGCACTCCAGCCTGGGCGACAGAGCGAGACTCCGTCTCAAAAAAAAGAAAAAAAGAAAAGAAAAAATAAAATGGACCACAATGCTGTCCTGTTGGCAAGGTTTGAGACTTCCTGTTGTTCTGCATGCTTACCAACAATTTGTATTGTCAGTAATTTCAAGGTCTTATTTTAGTCATTCTTGTAGTTGTATAGTGGTATTTAGAGCAATTTATTTTTGATCCATCTTATCTCTTTTTCTATTTAAAAATAATAGGAGCAAAAATGGAAAGAAACAGCACCAGGAATTTATCAACAAATAAGATGCTTTTATATTTCCCTTCAAGTGTTTATCCACACATATGTGTAAAATTGCATTAGAGGAACTTCTTTAAATTTTGCTTTTTCATTTAACCTATGTTTTTGTAGATTGTTATTTAGTAATATATAGTTTTTAATGACCCTGATTGATCTGAATACACAAATATGGCTGGCAAGAAGACATTACTTCATCTTTTTACAACTAAAAGTGTTAGTCTGTCAGGTCCCTCCCTTTATCACCATGAGAGGGATCGGACAGTCAGAAAGCTGTAAGATGCCCCTATGTTCTGTTTTCTCTTCCCATGTGCAAGCAGAGGACCCCTCAGATTCCTTAGCTGTTCCTGTTCATGTCTCAGGGGCAGGAGTATGGCCAGAGCATGGTCCGGGGGCCCTGCAGTATCTACTCCAAAGCTCTGTCAGGTGCATCATGGGTCTGCCAGTGACTTTGACCCACTGCCCAAAACCATCTGGAGGAGTGTGCAGCTAGTTGAATTTCTTTCCCCCACCCCAAATTAGGACAGCTTTATTTTTAAAAATTAAAACCGATGTGTCTGGGATACATATGTGTATAATAAAAGCATAAAAACTGTGCTTTATGAAAAGGAGACCGCAATAAGAAATGATAGTTGGGCCTTTTCAGATCTCTTGGTTTATCACCGACGTGGACACTGACTAGTCAGTTCCTTAGACCTGTGCAGTCTGCACCATCTTGCCAAGCAACCTGGATGCCCCCATCCGTTTCTTTTCTTGTCTAAAGTTGAAGCAGCTGGAAAGTTAAACCACTACCTCATCTTTGTTGCTTATACTGCTTCATTGCAAGTTACTAGGTCAGAATCCCACACCTTTAAAGGAATTAAGAAAGAAGTAGAAGGAACTTTCTAGACAAAATTATCCCTTGAGAGTTCCCTAAGAATTTTGTTTATTCAAAGGCTTTAATATAAAAGCATGAAAAAGAAAACCTGCCTTTTCCACCAGAGAAATTTGGCCACCAGTAACAATTCCTGCAAATTTACCCTGCATCTGCTTCTCCCATGCATTTATGGAGACTCAGGAAAAGGGGAACTGTAGTTTATGGACCTCATCTCATTACAGGCATGGCCACATACACCATCAGTGCCCTTCCCTTCCTGGACTACCCCTGTGAACTTGACTGTGTCCAGGATCAGCCTTGAATTGTGTTTTTCTCACTTGTGATGGGAATAGAATTTTGCATCTCACTCTCTACCTCCATCCATTGCCAAACCACCCCAATTCCCTCATCACCACTTCAATCTGTGCAAACCAAGGTTTCATTTCTCTATTTGTAATAAAAATACTATAAATCATGTAAGGCTGGTGTAAGAAAGAGTGGGTGGGATTAAAGAAAAAACAGCACCCTCTTCCTGAGTAAAACTCAAACCCAGCATCTGTGCAAAGCACTTCCTCAGAACCTGGGGTTGTGTTAGTAGGAGAGTCTTGCCCTCATTGTAGCGTTGTGGAATGTATTGTATAGTGTTAATGTGTTGAGTGCTTTTTAAAGAGTGAATCTTCTACAGCTAAAAAGGGATGCCAGCATGCTGCTCATAAAGCATTAGCTTTTTCTAATTATATTACCATATTTTGCAATAGCAGGGGAAGGAGAATTCAGATTCTTCCAGTAGCTTTCAGCTTGAACATTCATGACAAAGTACAGAAACACATGTATCCAAGTGACATGTCACTTGACAGTCATCTTGGTTTTGTATATGCAGTGGCTGCATTGCTCATGTGTTTTTATTCATGTAGTCATATCTCTATACCCTGCAGCCTGACTCGTTCTGGAGATGGAACAAGACAAACTTCAGAAGTTAAATTCAAACAAGATGTGCAGGAATGAATTTCTTTTAGGGATAAGGGAGGAATGCCTTCTGGTCAGGAAGGATTTATGATTTTTGGCTTTGTTTTTCTCTTTCGTTTTTCATTAGTCTTTAGACTACTGAAATCTAAACTGCTGAAGATTTATAAAATACAAGGATCTTTCATTTCTTATCAGAAGTAAAGATCAAGAAAGATTAATCAGCATTTTACTGAATATGCTCAAATGTATCCCAAAAAGGTGCCTTATGTAGAAATATAACATCTTTTAAAAGAGGGAGACATTTGCCAGTCTTCTTCATGCAGTCAAATTTAAGAATGTTGTGATCCACAGTCTTGATTCACCTCAAGCAGTAATTTTGGGATGTCAGAAGACTTAAGTGATAGGCATTTATGTGTGTTAATATTAGCTATAAGGAAAACATATGTATCTATGCTTTGTGAGACAACTTGACTATAAAAATAAACATGTTCAGATCTTCTTTTAATACCTGTCACCAGTTTTACTTTCTTAGACTTCGAATATAGAATGGATGCATTTTGATTAGATGCCTGATTTTTTGTTTGCTTATTTGTGTTATAAATATCGGGGAATAGAGTATGTTGGGTGTACAATGGCTGGAAAAAGTCAGAGCAACATTTTGGTGCTGTCAAGAGTTAAGATATTTGCTTAGATTTTATGCTGAAGAACAGTATGCACATATTTTAACCTTTGTGTCTGATATATACTGAAATATGCAGTGTCAGTATCTATAAATGAAACCCTGTAGCTGTCGCAGCTGTCTTGACTTCTGAAAAACTTACAGCACATTTCTAGTCATTCTCATGCTGATAATGTTAGAAAAAAGAAACACATGCGAACATACACTTTTCTCCGTCACAGATACCACAATAAATTCCAGACCACAGGATATACTGGGAAAGTGTCTCTCTTGCTCTCTTGCTTTTTAAAATGACTTTTATTGAGATTAGTTTGCCCATTGTAGCCAATAGTTTAAGGACTAACAGATTCATGAGTTACCATTGTTGGCATCTGAGGTGACCCAACTAGCCTTTGGTAAGATTCATGACTACCAAAATATGTGGGTTCTTTTTTCCTTTGGTTTCCTTGGTCATCTTCTGCTTGGCTTCTTTTTAAAAGCATAATATACTGTGTCAGCCATTTAAAAAAATTTTTTTTCTGATTATTAGGGAAATAGTAAAAAGTAAGCTTTGAAAATGGTTTTAGTGGTGGGGTGGATCATTTATATTGTACCACTCTTGTACAGTATTTTATGTTCAGTGGTTCCATGTTTTTGGTCCCATTCTAGTTTTATAAGCATCTGCGGCAAGATTATAATTGGGTCATACATTTAATTATTGTATCATGAGCATTGTCCATATTGCTGCATCTTCAAAATTACTGTTTTAATGGCCACGTAATATTCCATAAGATAGAGTTCACTGAAACATGCCCTTCATTTCGTCATGATGGCTGCTTACAAGCTTTCATTATTATAAATGACACTGAAGCAAACATTTTTCATTGTGCCAGAAAAGATCCACCTAATGGATCTTTTTTCCATTTAGATCATTTTCATAGAACCTTGTCTCAGAAGTGGTTGGACTGGGGAGAAAGGATACGGATGTTATAACGCTATTTACCAGTAAGTTTCCAATTTTTATACCAGTGTGTGTTTTGGACGATAATATTCATTAAACATTTCCAAGGGAAAACTTAGACTTTTACTAAATCCCAAAACATTTGGGGGAAGAGGGTATAATAGAAGCACTAGAGAAATTCACAATTGCCATCACTATATTATGGGTATATAGGTATATAAGCAACCAGTTCAGATGTTGTCCTCATTCTCCATTGAAGAAATTGTGTTAAAAGAAAAGAAAGTGCTACTTACATCCAGCACTTTAATCTTCAGTCTACTTCAGTTTATTAAAAGTGGAGCCATTGCCTGGCATGTTGGCTCATGCCTTAATCCCAGCACTTTGGGAGGCCAAGGTAGGAGAATTGCTTGATCCCAGGAGTTTGAAATCAGCCTGGGCAATGTAGCAAGACCTTGCCTCTACAAAAAAAAAAAAAAAAAAAGCCCGGCGTGGTGGTGTGTACCTACAGTCCCAGCTACTTGGGAGGCTGAGGTAGGAGGATCAGTTGAGGCCAAGAGGTCAAGGCTGCAGTGAACTGTGATTGCACCACTGCACTCCAGCCTGGATAACAGAGCAAGACCCTGTCTCCAAAAAAAAAAAAAAAAAGAGGGGGGCTTTTGCAAACATTGATCCATTTGCTGTCATTTGTGCAATTATTCGAATATTTGTGACCCATCACAACAATGTGCAAGACCCCAGGATTGACAGCTGCCCCCAGTTTACCATTGTAACTTGAGTCATCATAGGGAACCAGCATGGCAATTCTGAATTTGGAAGGAAATAAAAGAGTAGGTTTTTTCTC
This sequence comes from Mandrillus leucophaeus, assembly GCF_000951045.1. NCBI lineage: Eukaryota > Metazoa > Chordata > Mammalia > Primates > Cercopithecidae > Mandrillus > Mandrillus leucophaeus. The sequence continues at coordinate 4,951,809 of NW_012101209.1, forward strand.
ATCCAAGAATTTACTCTGATCCTCTTAACAGGTGGAAAGAAAGCACCAAAGCTATGTTGTTTCCAATTTAAAGTTAATTGAAATTTAACTGTGATACAGAGAAACATGATTATTACCATACTCCTAAAATTGTCCTTGACTTAACTAGAAAATAAGTTTGCAGAATGCTGTATGTCAAATTGTAACACAGTATACATAAGAATATATTCCCCAGAAAATTCTGTATTATTACGTTTTCCCCTTCATTCACAGAAAACCCATCCCAAAGAATTACACTTTACAGCACAATCTGAATTTGGAATTCAGATTCCCTAATTCTGAAGGTTTGCCGTGTTTGGTTTGCTCAGTTTATTAAACAGGTGAATGCTAACCCCACACAGTGAAGCTTTAAAAGGAGGGATAGTGGGTAGATCATTTCTGTTAAGCTTCAGAGCTTTAGTCTATTCATTTAAAAAGGACAAAAAAGATTTGCAGTGTATTTCAGAAAGGCATATGTAGGATTATTCCACAGCAAAGGCCAAAGTTCACATTCCCTAGAATATCAGGGGAAATTCTCCCCTCAGCATGTTACTGTTTTTAAAACAACTGCTTTTCTTGCTGATTAGAAGTGATTTTAACTCCAGGACTAAATACCAAAATGAAAGCAGCAGATAGGGAAGCTCTTGCATATCTTCCTGCTTTTACCCTAAGCCTGGCTATTAAAGGTAATTAATTTATGGACTGGCAAAGCCTACTGCCTTTCCTCTATGGATTTGTTAGTTCTGCATTCAATATGGGATTCCAAATATAACTTGTATCCACCATTTATAAAATACAAGGACTGATCCCTTTGACTTCTCTTGTCCCTCAGAGATTCCAGGATTAGCATGAAAGCTTTCTGTTTTTAGAAAAGCAAGTCTTGACTCTCTGTGGATTGGGGAAGACTGTGAATCACCCAGCCATGAGAGCCAGTTGGATAAACTTTTCATAACTGATGCATATGAACTGTGAGGCTTGGCCTTCCTAACACTTAATGGGTGTGGTTGTCAGGGTAATTTTCTGAATATTACTATGATCACTTTTATCTTTTTCTAACATAATGTCAACAAAGTTAGGCACCTCTACAATCAGAAAATTTTGAGAAAAATGATTTGATACTTCTTACCTATGTATGTTTCCTCTTGTGTGCAGTTAGTCTGGTATCTGGTAAATATTCAGTAAATTAAGTGAGAATGTTCATACTGCAGTGAATCGTGTTATTGCACATGAAGACTATCAAGAATTCACATCAATCAAAAGTTGATATGAAAAAAATAAGAGTGTTTATGACCACTATTTAAATAATCTATTATTATGACTGAGATGCCATCTTCATTTTATAGATAAGGTAACAGAGCTCAAAAAGGTTACTCACCACTAGTGGAGCTGGAATTTGAACTGAGGTCTTTCCAGTGCCAAAGTCCTGGACCAGCATATAGCCTTCTGCCTCTAGGTGATGACAGTAAACCTTTGATACCCATGATGGAAGGATCCGGAGAGCACCATGAATCCCTAGATTCTCAAATACTATGGCATGGGTGTACAGTTTCCCCCTTAAAATGCAGTATTTCTCTGGCCGGGGCTCCCACTGAAACTGTTTAAATGACAGTGTTTCCTTGTTTTACATTGACTGTCTGGTGGACAAGTCCAACTAGCATCAAAGTCAACATTCTATTCTTTAATTTATCCAAAAAGGAATTCTTCTATAATCTGGCAAAACCTATCACTTTTCCTTGTTTCCTGCCACCTCTGGCTCTTGCAGTAAGCTTTCTTTGGGGAGAATATTTTCCTGAAAAATAAACTCTTTAATGTCTTCACCAGAGTTCCTGGGCATATGTGTGGTGACAGATAGAAACCAGCTTCTCCCAGTTATGATGTGGTCGGGGACAATCAGTGGGTCTGAGTCATCGCCTGTGCCACTCACCCACACACCAGCTTTGGGCGGCAGTAGGAATTGAGAATCCTGCCTCAGGCAATTACATTTCATATACAAATCATATATTATAATTACACGTCGTGGGTCTGTGGGAGAGAGTATAGCTTAGTGACCAGGAACACAGATTCTGGAGGTAGACTACTTGAGTTGAAATTTCATCTTTGCTTCTGATAAGCTCAGTGGCCTTTGACAAGTTACTTAACCTCTGTGTGCCTTAGTTTATGCATCTGTAAAATGGAAGTTGTAATACGTACCCTAACGACTGTTGTAAGTACTAAATAAGTTAGTATTTGTAAAATAGAACAGTGCCTGGCACATAGTAAGCAATAAAACTGCCAGCTATTATTGTCCTGGTTTCTCATAGAAGATCAAACAGTAAGTCCTCAAATGCCATGTTTCCATTTTGATGAGGAGATTTGTTTGACTCCATTTGCTTCTGCACTGCCTACTCTCTGACGACTGTTATAAGTACTAAATAAGTTAGTATTTGTAAGATAGTTAGAACAGTGCCTGGCATGTAGTAAGCAATAAAACTGCCAGCTATTACTGTCCTGGTTTCTCATAGAAGATCAAACAGTTAAGTCCTCAAATGCCATATTTCCATTTTGATGAGGAGGTTTGTTTGACTCCATTTGCTTCTGCACTGCCTACTGTCACATGCTCCCTCTATAACACTCCAGGGTTTTCTTTGGCCTGTCATGCTTCTCTTGGACTCCTCATTCTTAGCTGTGTTTGTTGTCTGTTCTGCCCACCTTCAGCATCTCCCCTCCGCTCCCTCCCTCGCCGTTCCTTCCTTGTCTGCATACCTTCCTGCACTTTTCTCCCAGCAAGCTCTTCCACCAGGTTGTGAGTTGGAGCTGCACGGACCCAAGCCTCCTGGGTGGCTTGGGAAACCAGGCTTTGTTCCTCCAGATTTCACCCTCCTGCGGCTTTACTTTTTGCCAGACTTCTCCAATTCTCATTCTGCTGATGTGCCAACCCCTCAATTGTCAGGGCAACCACAGCAACCTCAGCCCTCTCTGCTGTCCAAAATATGTCAGCAGCCAGGCTGAACTTCCACCTCATGCCACAGCTTAACTTCTACAGAATACCCTGTTGTGCACTGAAGAATATATCAGCAAGACTGTCAGACATTGTTAGAGCCAATCAATCCTTGTTACATTTTTACACAACGCCTTCTCTTCTAAGTCTGCCCACTGGGTTCATTTGGCATGGGTTACCCCAAAACGAATGTAACCTAAAGAAATTGTGCATACAAGATAAACACTGTGCCCCCGGGAAGAAAGATATGCAGGTTAGAAATTAGCACTTAGAACACAGAAGTTTTTTCCCCAAAGGAGTAAATTCTCACTACTGGATTCCCTGGGTCCTTTCAGTCTTATGGTTTAAGGAGACACATGAATTGGTTAAAATTTTCCAGTGAAAATGCCATTCAATTAAATAAGCACAACAAGTCTAATGAACTGGGAATATTTCGTGTTCTGAAGTTTGCCTTTTTCTCTTAGGGAGTTGCTCACAGATGTATACCTTTTCCAGAGAGAAGAATTGGGGGATTTAAATGCATTTTTATACTGAGTAAAGTAAGTGGCAAGGTTGCAGTATTTCACTCTAACCTCATTTTAGACCCCCGGTACGTTGGTACAGTCTGTCCTTATCATCTGCAACAGGGCATCTGATCTGAGTGTCATGCACTTCCACAAAATTAAGAAACTCATCTGCACATTTTTGTTTTTTTTTAAGACAGCATCTCACTGTTGCCCAGGCTGGAGTGCAATAGCGTGACCTCGGCTCACTGCAACCTCCGCCTCCTGGGTTAAAGCGATTCTCTTGCCTCAGCCTCTCGAGTAGTTGGGATTACAGGCACCCACCACCATGCCCAGCTAATTTTTTTATTTTTAGTAGAGAAGGTGTTTCGCCATATTGGTCAGGCTGGTCTCGAACTCCTGACCTCAGAGGATCTGCCTACCTCGGCCTCCCAAAGTGCTGGGATCATAGGCGTGAGCCACCGCGCCCAGCTGTTCATTCATTTTTAGAGTGTCTGTAACATATGCTCTGTATAGAGAATGGTTACTGTATACTCACAGGTGTCAGGTACTTTAGAAGAGACAAAGAAATATAAATGGTGGGTCTGTATACTCAAGATGACACACATGGAAACTTAAATAGCAGTGTAAAGTATGTCACAGGGCCAAAGTATGTCCTTGTGCCAGGCTAATAGCTCAAATGACCAGAGCTATAACTTCATAGGAGTTAAAGTAATCAGAGAAGTTTCATGGAGGAAAAAGTGAAATGGACTTTGCAGTATAAAGAGGAGCTGGCTAGCTAGAGACATTTTATGTAAAAGGAATGGTAAAATGACTAGCCTACAAGTATTTCCTGAGATTTGTTCAGAGAACCCTGATCATAATTAGAAAGCGTTGGGACACCTGGTGTCAAATCTTTATCTGCTGTTAACTGTGTGTGGCCTTGGACTGGTTCCCTTGGCAGGTTACAGCTATAATTTTCTCATCTGTAAAGTAAAGATAATACAGAAAAGTTAATAACATGTCTTTTTATTTTACCACTCAGTAGGCATTTCCTCAAATGATTGCTGCCGTTAACATTACTCCTACTGTCACTGTTCTGCCACCACCACTGCTATTGCTAATCTTGCCATTACTCTTGCACTTTTACTGGTACTACTAGTAAAACCAGTTACTGCTATTAGTACTATAATTTATATTACCAGGTCACATCCCAGCTCCTTCCCTGCTTGTCCCCTTCTGCCCTCCTCATTGTCATCCATTCTTCTTTCCAAAAATTCTTTGTAAGGAGCCCTGACTTGGGGATGGCAGGGTGGATCTGGTATCGTCTGGACTGCAAAATCAAATTTGAAGGCTGAAGTCAAAGCCAGAACATTTGACCTTACTTTACTCCCAAGTTATGGTGAGGAAAGGTAAGTCACACAGAACTGGACCCCCAACTCAAAACAAGAACGAATCGGAGAGCCTGGGCTGGGCTTTAGGTTTCACCGGAGCCATGTACATAGCTCCAAGGATACTTCAGGTGAGCTGTGAAGTCTAGCCTGACAGATTGCTTTGGTGGAGCAGCAGCCATGTTCCCTCTGCAGCACAAAAACTAGGGGTTGCTGTATTAGACCACTGTCAAGGCTTCCATGTGATGACTTCATGGAGGTTGAGTCCTGTAGCTCTGTTATCCTTCTTCCTCCTTTCCCCTTAACTTAGAACTGGTTATGTGGCATTTGGAGCAAAAAAAAAAATGGTTTCTCTCTACTTGCTTTAGAAGGCATTCCTTTCCTCACATTTCACCTACTCTTTAGTAAAAATTTACATCAGTCATCTTAATGAGGCACATTTTGAGCATTTTCTTGTAGAGCCACGCTGAGCATCAAGTACATCTTTTAAGAACAGGAATGAATGTTAAAATATCCAAAATTGGTGAGATCCATGCAATGTTACTTACATATGCCTTTATGCCATTACAGAGAGATGAATCTGTAACGGAGTAGGGGGAGTAAGAAATGTATGAGTAGATTAATAAAGGTGACCCCATTCCTTGCACCTGCTCTCTGTGTGATAAATAATAATAATTTCCAGTTCTCACTCTTGATATATTAGACCACTTTCAAGGTTTCTCTGTGATGACCTATTTCCTCATTTCTTGTTTTACTTACCAAGGTCTCCTATTACATAGATATGTAAAACTTGTCTGGTGGGCACATTAGATATGTGTTTTACTGCTTTATCTCAAGGTCTGGAATATTTTACAAGCTATTCTTAGAATTTTCAATTAGCAAATTTTAATTAACTAATTGGGGTTTCTTATTAAGAAGCTTTTATGATTTGTCATAGTAGTCTAGCTATGTGTGCACCCTGTTCTATTAAGAAGTCATTAAATCCTCAGAAACAGCCTGTGAATTCATTAATCTTACTGTGTAATTGCAGTAGTCTGAGTATGGAGCAGGGGCATTTGCAAGATAGTGTCTTAAAATAGGAAGATCTTCTGGGTGGTAGGACGTTACATCAATGGAACTGGGCTGAGTAGGAAATACAGTAGTCCAGGGTAACCAGAGTGCTCCGTTTGAATGTATTTTTGAGTTGTTTTCATTCCTCCACTTTCTTATACATCTGTATTTGGTGTTCTTGAAATGTATAATGCTTCACACCAGGTGCGTCGTTTGAAATCCTGCAGAAATGTCCCCACCTAGATGAACTACCTCGAGGTATTGCTTCCTCTGAGGATACCTTGAACAAACATCATCCCCTATGTCATCATATCCTAGAAAATAAAAGCAAAAAATTATGTTATTTATTTTGTAAATAAAATAATTAAGCACTGAACCACTTCTCAAGTGCCAAGTGGGGCCTCATATCTCGGACACAAAAGCTAGAAATTTCAGGAATAAATGTGGCCAACTGATGTCAGGGTCTAGCTGCTATTCCTGAAGGTCACAGGAGGAGTGCTTTGAGGATTTAAATTCAGTTCACTTACCTGGGAGAGAACCAAAGATTCCTATGTCAGGTCCAAATAGGCCTTTGCCACTGGAGGAAGGGAGGGAAAAATGCAGACTCAGGGCAGAGCAGAACTGAGTCAACGGCACAAACTTTCCATCAACAAATGGCTTTATGAGGTACCACTAAAACTCAAAAGTGAGGTTTGCCATTATTCGTGTGCAGCCTTGCCTCCGTGTGATCTCACATAAATAGACTCTTGCTTTGGCAGTGGCACTCAACAGAGTTTACTGCCACTCCAGCCTCCCAGTCCCCCAGTGGTCAAATTGACAGTTTGCAAATATTCTTCTCAGACAGCCGTGGAGGCAGATGTCCTCAGCAGCCCGGACTAGCCATAGCCAGAACCGTGAGGTGAGGTTCGGCATGACCGCATTTTCACCCCATCCTCCTTTTGGGCCATGGTGTGACTTGCCTGGTGTTCTCTGGCCTTGTACTCTGTAGCCCTACCACACAGGGCCCTTTCTTCCAGAAGAGCAGTCCCTGGCACTTTTATGAAGAGAAAGTAAACTTTCTCCCCAGTAGTGTTGAGAGGCCTGGTTAGGAGTGGAAAATGGGGAACAAGTGGAGCGGATATTAGGGAATAATAATGAGCAATTCATGAGGTTCAAGGGCATTGACTAACCATGGCCTAGCACGTTATCATCCTTGATAGCATTCCCACTTTAAAGTCTTCGGAATGCCTGAGTCACACCCCCAAAGAGCATGATCTTAATAGGGGTCTTTGGTCACCTGGCAGAATCAATGAGGGAAGTAACTGAGTCAGAGGACCCTCAGTTTTATAATATATGGCTAGTCGACTGTTCTCATGAGAATGTGAACGGGAAGGATAGATGCACATTCACAGGTTCCACGTCAGCGCCTCCACTACGTTCCTCCCTTTACTTCATGACAGCTCTCGGAGCCAAATACAGGTTCTGATTCTTGTGAAACGCCTTTAAGATCTGCTCTACCCTATTCACGAACTTCCTTGACACTCCTTCACTACTTCATCTCTGCTACCCCATCCCACCCAATCAGAACACAACAAGGTCGCCTGTCCCTTCCTCCAGCACTCTCTTAATTCGGTGAATGAAGTCAACGTGCCCCAAAGTGAGTTCTTGAGAACACTCATCCCGTGAAACACTCTTCCAAAGAAGGAGTCTGTGGTTGAATTTGGGACCTGCTGTGTGTCCTAGGTACAGATTTAAAAGATTCACAGTGCAGGTTCCAGCCTCTGAGCATTTTATTCACTCAAGATAATCTGGCTAACCTTGTTGAGCTTTGGCACTCCTCCACCACCCTTTAGAGAGTGCTTCATGAAGTGGAGGTCATGCCTAATTGTGGTCTCATATTACCACCCCCAGCTGACATTATTGTGTAAAAACATGCCTTTTAGTACACTGTCACAATCAGTTGTAAAATAAACAAATACAGTCAAATTGCTGAGCAGGTTTGGGGACTGGGCTGAGAGGGTAGAGAAAGAAGCCTCTCTACGTAATTCCCAGTAAGCAGTTGCACCCAATTTCACCAAACGCCGATTTGTTCTTGACTCACAGAAAGCCTGAAACTCCAAGAATGCCCCTTAACTTCTTGTTCTTTTTTAGAAGCCAGGAAACTTACAAGGCTTTAGGGAGGTGATGTCCATCAGGAAAACACTCTAGAAAGCTAATTAAAAGTCCGTCAGTACAGAAAGTGTTTAAGGGAAACAAATCATTGCAGTTTGATTGGAAAGGCCTCTGTCAAAATCAGCCAAGAGCATTAACTTAGCACCGTTGTAAATGAAATGATATAAATTATACCGCTTTTTCTAAAAACACACTGAATTCAGGGAACGCATGTTGGCATCCTTTTCATATGAGCTACAAAGGATGTGTTTCACTTATGACCACTTTTTTCTATTACTTCACAAATCTGGCAGAAACCAATGTTGAACATGTAAAAGACTAATATACTTTTTAAGAAATCTGTGTAGACCAAACCACAAGAATTTATTGGCCAGGCAACTTAATTGTCATTTAGTTGGAAGATGTCAGTTAGAAAGAAGTCCTGGCTGGGCACCATGGCTCATGCCTGTAATCCCAGCACTTTGGGAGGCCGAGGCAGGTGGATCACCTGAGGTTGGGAGTTTGAGACCAGCTTGACCAACATGGAGAAATCCCATCTCTACTAAAAATGCAAAAATTAGCTAAGCATGGTGGTGCATGCCTGTAATCCCTGCTCCTCGGGAGGCTGAGACAGGAGAATCCCTTGAACCCAAGAGGCAGAGGTTGCAGTGAGCTGAGAACATGCCATTGCACTCCAGCCTGGGCAGTAAGAGCAAAACTTCATCTGAAAAAAAAGAAAGAAAGAAAGAAGTCCTGTTTGCAGTCTGGAAAATCAAGTGTGATACTTAGAGAGTGACCTTGTTTACAGATTGGGGTGACATGCCTTGCCCCCCACCCATGGTCCTCAAGTTTTTCCAGCTGGCAAACCACAGGCTGTAAAAGTTAAGTCATGTAAGGCTTTATAGCCCCATGTACTAAAACTATTCCCAGCCAATGAGTAATTTTTAAAGCTGTTCTAATCCTACCTGTAGGTGGATAAATTTGATTGTCACAGAAATAACTGCATTTACACATTACCAGTTGATACCCTAAGCCACCTGCATTTGAGTTGCTGAATTTGACCCTTATGTATGGGCTGACTAGTCATAATATTGAAAAGCTGCTGGAGTACAAGACCAGAGTTCTTTTTTGAGGGGTGGAGGACAAGATTGATATTGCAGATGGACAAGGATGCCCTGCCAAAGCCACTATCCTAAATTAGTGTTCCCAACTCAGCAGCCACACCCACTGCTGACCATGCTCTGTTCCACAGATAGTGTCCCTCTGCAGATGATGGCAGACACTGAGCTTCCAGAGGGCCATCTTTATTGACATTGCATGATCGGTGAGACACAGCCCCAGTCAGGCTGAACAGAGTAGTTGAGCAGGAAATAGTGAAAGGCAGCAGGAAGAAGAAATACCATGGACCCCACTAACCACAGTATTTACCTCTAGGAGCTATGATGGATTGGATCCCTGAGCTGGGCTACTACAGAAGGACAAGTGATGTCTATCAGAAGCCTCTAGGATGTTTGCAGTTAGATATCTAAAGTCCTGTCTTCACTGGTTCCTAGACAGACTAACTGGGAAGGGCTGGCTGAGGGATTAATGAGCTCACCGCAGGGTGGGGCATGGCAGGACACCAGGGTGGAAAGAGGTTGGAAGCCCAATGGGTCACCGGTCATGTCATCTAGCTCAGGATGTATGCCTTTATCTGCCATGCTGAGGCAGTGTGAATGCTGTCACTATGACTTCTCTGATGACATCTCCAGTAAGAAGCTGACTGTGTTGCAGTTATCCAGGGTAAACATTCATCTTTTCTCCATATCATTGAAGCTGTACTTCTTATCATCTCACAGACTCAGCCCATAACTTAGGATACGTATGTATTTTACAGACCTTTGATCCATCAAGAGGATTAAACATACTTTTCAGTCTATTCATTTTCTAGTTGTTCAAGTTAAATTTGTCTTTTTAATCCTTCATAACCCTCCACCCCCAAAGAATATAGATGTGTGTGTGCCACCTCATTGGAGTCTCTTCAGAGATTCCAGGGATCCAAACCTTTCTGAGTAGGTGGATTCTGAGGTCAGGCACCCCAGCCAAACCACAGAACCTTTTGAAGCCTACTCCCCTCTCGTCCTTTCAAAGCTGAGCTTGCATTAAGCTGCAGGCACTTCAGCTAAGTGTGAAGTCAGAGGGCTAGATTTGTCATTTGTCATGGTAACTAATATGGCACATTTTGGGTTCAGCATTAAGTTTGTAAATCCTTTTTATACACATAAATTTTAATCTCAAACATGACCTTGCAAATGAATGCCAGAATTGGGTTTGGACTGTTTTTACCTCTTGGCTATAGTTAACAAAAAGCCTACCCCTTAAAATGTTGTTCAAGCTTAAAATTTATCCACCTACAGGTAGGATTAGAACAGCTTTAAAAATTACCCATTGACTGGGAATATTTTTAGTACATGGAGCTATAAAGCCTTATATGACTTAACTTTTCAGCCTGTGGTTTGCCAGCTGGAAAAACTTGAGTTTGGTAAAACTTGAGGCATCATCAAATATTTGTTCCATGCTTTTAAAATAAAGTAAGCTCAGGATTATGCTAATGCTGTAACTAATATCCTATGCTACTGCCTTTAGAGCAACAAGAGGAAACTGCACGTTTCTCTCTGCTAAAAATGATTTTGCTTAATACTATGAAGCTCTTTGTTGATCAGGATGTGGTTCCACTTGGTAACATTTAAGAGATCAAATAGGTAAGATTTTTATATTGAATATTGATAGCAGATGCCTTCAAATCCCTCCATGCTTACACTCTCATAAGAATAAAAATATCTTAATGTGTTTTTTCCTAAACATGTTTCAAACATGTTTTCAGTGCATTTCTGTGCATAACAAGAAAACAGATGAAATTTGTTAACATCTGATTTTAATAGAAAGGAATATGCTTGTTGTTCAACTCCCCCAGCCCTATAGCTGGTTGCAGTTTTCTCCAACCCTTTTCCCTCAGTGATTCATAACTCAGAGAACAACTCCATTGCCAACTACAGCTCAGCCACTTTGTGAAGGCCTAAAGGGATTTAACTTCTTGTAGCCAGATCTGTATTTCAGCTGTTGGTTTACTTATGAGACCTACAAAAGAATGTAAGAGAGAATTGGTGGATTAGAATGTAATTTTGTACTCATAGGTTGTGTCTGCATGGACAAAGCCCCTCATGGAAAGTGGGGAAAGGTCCCGTGTTGAGATTGGTGACACAGATGAAGCATGGGAACCATTTCACTGGGTGCCAGGATCGGTCCTCTAATCCCCATTTGGGACTGATAAACTTCAGATGTTTTCTCACAACCTACCTCCTCAGAAATGTCTTCTCTGACCCCTCTCCACCCGTTAGGGTTCATTACCCCCTCTTTGCTAGGTGCTGCCTCTACCTTGTGCAAAGTAGTTAAGTTTTTCCATTTGTGAACCTGCCTTCCCTGCTAGACTATGGGCTCCTTGAAGGGAGGTGCTAATTCTTATTCATTATGTCCCTGGAAGTGAACACAAACTCTTTATTGTGCCATGAACTGCTGATGACACAGCTGCTCTGAGTGCCCACCCCACCTGCCTAGTCATTAACCAGTTTCTTATCCTACAGGTATATGCAGGGAATATTCTGTATTGGCTCAGTTCCTCAAAGAGTAGGCTTTTGTAGTTTCTCTGTAGGAGGGAATGGAGTGAGCATGAAAGGAGACAGAACCTGCAGCTCAGCCCAGTAATTCAATCTGAGGAAGGACACAGAGGCAGCAAAGGAGAGAGGCTGTAGAATGTCAGCAGTGTGGCTCATGAACCCGCCGTCTTTCTCTTCTTACACCAGATACCTTTTCTAATGTGTTGATTCTAAAACTAGAAGATGCCTGAGCCGTGTTTTTGTCTTGTTCCAATAGTGTGGGACCAATATTCTGTTCTTCTTAATTGGTTCTCTGCCTTTGGAAGAATTGTTGAGTATAAGCACCAACATCAGGACCTAAATACTGTAATAATTAACTTGTAAAAGGATTCAGGATCCTGAATGTTTGCTGAATGAACTAATTCATTTTGCAAAACTGGACACACCTGGATTTTTGAAGCTATAAAAACAAATCTGGTTGCCCAGGAAAGATGACCATTTCAGAAAAGTAACCATAAGGCTTATGCTTTAATGTCTAAAATGCATGCTTTTCCTTTTTATTCATGTACACTGTGGCAGCAAATGCCTTAGAACCCGGCAAGAAATTGCATTATTAAATAGAGACCTATACAATTTCTGAAGGTAATAGTACTCTTCTTTTGGCTTAGCAGGGCTAATGTATCAAGCAATGCCAGAGTAAAGACCATTACACATCAGAGGGGTTCTAGGTGTATGTGAGCCAGAGTGGCATTCCTACAGGGAAGTTAGCACACCCAGATGAAAATTGAACAGCATATTTAAATAGGAGTGATAAGCTTAATTATAACAACCTTTTATTGAGTCCTTACTATGGGCCAGGCACTGAGCTAAGCCTCTTGAGTAAGATGGGGGAATAGAAGTAATTAAAGCTGGGTTATGTGGGTTCACCATCCTAAAAGAATGGGCAAGATTCCCTGTAACTCATACGAACATTTATTTAAATATCATTTAAAATGGAAAATATTGTTGCTTCATTTTGTATTTGCAGAAAATTAGAAGAGAAAGACTAAATTATCTTGTATGCAAGAGTTGTGCCTTTTTTGTCATTGAAATTCAGGTTGTTTGAGCCATCCGTTCATTTCTAACAGGAGCCTGTTGCGCTGATTTGTAATTATTTTGTGTCCTGTGTTTGGCCTTGAGGTAGCCCTTAGCTTATGAGTGCTGTGACCGACTACTTGGTGTAATCTTATGTAGTACAATGCAGGTAATGTACTTGGCTCAATATCAAGCTCATGGTGCATAATGGACACTCTCTAGGTCCGTTGGACAATACGGAATTGAAGTTTTGTTAACCAGGTTTGGTTCAAAATGAGAATGATTTCCTAAGTACCAGACCTGTGTTTGACATTTGGTTTTTCAGTTATTGCAGGTTGAAGATCATTAGGGCTAGTGTCATAAAAATCCTGGTTTTTGGTAAAGTGTACGCCTACCTAGACCTACTCAAAGGTCCCGTGGGCGTGGTAGTGGCTTTTCATTGGTAGTCTTCTGTAGATCTTTTCATCAGCTAGATAGGGCCACTGGATGATCCCAGTCCCTTTTGGGAGGGATGGCATTCCAAGGCAGTGGATCCAAACGTGCCTGTGGGTACTGGGCCACCTTGAGGTTGAAGCAGCTTTGCATATTTAGTCCCTCAAGTGATTCACTGTCATCTACTCAGGGTGTCAGCTGAGACTCCTGCTCTGACATCAGACTGTATAGCCTCAACAACTCTGCAGAGAGTCTTAATGCCCTGGTATCTGGCTCACCTAACCACTTCTATATTACTTAACAGATTACAAAATATTTTGGTATACATAGTCTCATTTGATATGCTCATGATGGTCCTACAAAGTCTTAAACCTTGAAATGTTTAATGAAATCTTAAACCTTGAAAATGTTAACCGGTGCAAAGCTCAACTTGATGCCAGTGTTTCACAAAGAGGAGTGGAGGGTGGAATGAGATTGTATCAAAAGTATCATGAAAAGCAGGTAAGTTATCTCTCTAATTTAGGTCTGAAGCTGAGTGTCTAGTAAAAGTCAGGAATCCTGGGAAGTTCCTAAGTTGGAGGTTAGGAGATAGTGGAGCGATAATTTTAACCTGTGTCTGAGGGGTAAACTTGAGACTCCTGACATACATTCATGAGGGTGGCAGAGCTGTGAGAGGAAGCTTCTTAAAGACTGGCATTGTCTAGGAGGCAAACTGTTAATTTTATTTTATTTTATTTTATTTCATTTTATTATTTAGTTTTTGAGACAGACTCTTGCTAGTCTTGCTCTGTTGCCTGAGCTAGAGTGCAATGGCACAATTTCCGTTCACTGCAACCTCCCCATCCTGGGTTCAAGCAATTCTCGTGCCTCAGACTCCCAGGTAGCTGGGATTATAGGCACGCGCCACCACGCCTGGCCAATGTTTGTATTTTTAGTAGAGATGGGGTTTCACCATGTTGGCCAGCCTGGTCTCAAACTCCTGACCTCAAGTGATCCACCTGGCCAAAGGCAGACTTTTAAATGACCACAAGAGCACACTTTGTGGCTCAGGCCCACAGGGTGAAGGTCAGCATCACACACGAGCATGACAACACTTCCCTGCGTGTAGTTTGGGTCCTGGAACTACACATGCACTCTAAAGGCCAACTGTGGGGGCCTCCACTACCAAAAGGAGAAGAAAACACTGGGGAATGACAGGAGGGTGCGACAATAGAAAGGCTGGTGGAGGTCAAACAGGGAGCCCAGGGAACAGCATGATCAGCCAGAATGGTTGTTTTGACAGTTGCCTTGCGTCGCAAATCCTTCCCTTCCCTGCTCGTCCCTTTCTCTCTCCTCAACTCTCCCTGGCCTCCCAAACTCCAGATGTCAATACTATTGTTCTACAGAATTTATCTGAGCAACTATGGAATTGGAGGAGTCCAGAAAATAACATCTAGACAGGGATGCAAAGGGTGTAACTGATGAGAGCAGCTGTTGTGGGATGAGGGTGTGGCTGACAGCAGGGCCTGCTGAATTTGGCCTCTTATGCAGCCTTGTGAGTTTGTGGGTGCACATTTTAGCATATGTCAGGACTTCCTAGGTGTTCAGCAAATGGATGTCTTCTAAGGGCAGGTAGAAATCCATGAAGTTAATTGCCCAGTTTTCTAATTGCTGACATAGGGTAGAACGCTGCACAACTGTGGAATGAATCAAGTCAAAAAATTCCAAAACTCAACCACTACCTTCAAGTATGATATTTTACATCCAGGTGCCCCCATTCTCTTTTTAATCACCAAAAATATGAGCTAGCAATATAGCTGCAAACCCTTGTAAGTTATCAATATACAGATGGTCAATATACAGTCAATATACAGATTGTATATTGTATACAGATTGTATATGATCAATATTCAGACGGTCACTGTGTTTCTGTTCCTGACGTCTTGGCTGTAAATGTTCCCGCATGCCTGAAGTGAATCTTCAGAAGAAGGGACAGAAAATACAAGGGTGTACAAATGATAAGTCATTACTGTCAGGGTAATTACAGACTCTTAGAAGGTTTTGATTCGGTCTCTTTTTCCATAGGCATCGTGGCATAGTGGGAAAGGGGGTGCAGAAAATAAATAATGCTTCATTTGGATTTTACAGTCTGTCATCCTTATTGCCAGATTTGTTTGATTAGATGAGCCTCAGGTGAGGCAGGATACAAAGAGCTGCCCCTCTGTATAAATTTTACCAAATGCCACATGTAGTTTTTATTTGGCCATGTTTGCAGTGATAAGCTGGAGCACCATGGCATGAAGCAGTTGGGAAAATGCTTGAAACTGAACACAGATGTAAACACCCCTGGGTCTTATAAATCTCCCAGAGTAAAGCCCCTCAGAGAGTTTTTCTCTGCCCAACCTGTGATTTTCAGCCTCCCCAGGACCTCTCAGTGACTGGCTACCCCACATCAGTGACCCGAATATCACCAGTCCAGCAGCACCGTCCAGTGGCCTGGTACGGCACATAGACCATCTGCAGGCCACACCCAACCCTTCGTCCCCATGTCCTCTTTTTGACATCCTTGGCAGCCTCTGCCATGAATTGACCAAACACCTAGGTGTAAGATAAGGAAAAAGAAATAGGAAAGCAAACGGAGTTAGCCCATGGAGGCTGGAGGTAGAAAGGTCTTGTCTGAGACACCCAGCTGTTAGTCATCAGAGTGTCCGTCTCCAGCCAGCTCAAGGCAACGCTAGCCAAGGGTGCTGTGAGCAGCCAGGTGGGAATCAGTGGGCAGAGGTCTAATAAATTTTCATCAAGCACTCCAAGGCTTTGATCCACAGTGAGGAGTGGATGGTGATGGCAATTTATTATAGTATGTCACTAGTGATGTAAATAACCAACCAGAAGGAGAAGGGAGGAAAAAAAGGAGAAATTCACTACGTTTAGAGTTTTATAGTTTTTTGTTTGGTTGGTTTACACATAGTCATAGATCAAAGGGGAAAAAAATTAAGGAGTGTTGACTAAATTATGTGAAATGTCAAGAAATAAATGCTGTATGAAAACAGATTCATTTGAAAGGAATAGCAGAGGCTATCATGAACCACAAATGCCAAAAACAGAACAACTGTGAGTGGTAGATTCTTAGTACGTATTGTGTTGTTCCTTATGGATGGCTACTATTGTGTAGTAGTTATAAATCCATCAGAAAAAGAGTATGTTCAGAGATTAAATGAAACTGAACTGTCCACAGAAAGCAAAATAACTCAGCAGTTATTTTAATCTTGGAAGTATTTGAAAGCATTTAAAGCTATTTTGCAAACATGACATTATGAGCATCCTTTGGCAGAGTAACTAAATAATCTACTAGAAAGGAATAGAAACGTAGATTCTTGAAGATAATAAAAATGTATAATATCATCTGCTTTTTAGATGTCATGGTGTAAGTAACAGGAGGCTTTACATTTTCACCTCAGAGAGGAAAAACAAATTGCTTTGTGATTCCACTATAAAATGATCTAGACTTTTGCCAAGTTTGCTTGAAAACAAAAAATTCAGGACCATTTCTGATTGAATGCAGTGGACATAGTGTAGCTACTCAGAACATTTTGAATTCTTTTTTCACCTTAGGGCAGTAGAATTTGTTGGTAGCATATATTTACATATTACAGTGGTATTCTGTCCTCAGTGGAATAAAAGACCACCGTAGTTTACTAAACATGTAGGCACAAGTTCAAGGACTGACATGTAGACCACAAAACCCTTCCTCACCTTTGGATTCAGAACTCTGTGTCATCAGAATCTCTGTGTATAAATCTGTGTTTGTGATTGAGGTTACAGCTACAACGTAAGACAGAAGCCACCTTCGGAGCCCCTCAGTGGCCTGGAGTAATTGCTCCCACTTGCGGTCCTTCCGCAGTCACTAGGGAGATTTAAAACCACAAATCCCTATCCCAACATCTGATGATTCTGCTCTATTAGGGATGACATGCAGCCCAGAAATCTATTTTTGGAAGCCACTCACAACCCTGTGAATACTGAGTACTCCAAAACTTCAAGGAAACTCAGTTGGTCATTGGGGGAATCATGGAGACTCTTGGATGTTTTTTCCAGTAGAATTTCAGTTAAAACAAAGGCTGCTTTATCCCTGGCCTTTGTCAGCTGGTGCTAAATATGAGACACTATAAGATTTCAAAGTGCCTTCGGATTGCTTATTAGATAGATCTTCTTTAGGTTAATTCTTCAAAAATTATATATCTTTATTTGGTGTGTGTGGTAACCAGAACATTTAATTTCACTTTTAGACTAAACAAATTTACTACAGATTTAAACATATCTCCTGGATATCAAATACAGATGTTCCTGGATTTATAATGGGGTTATGTCCTGATAAACCCATCATAAGTTAAAAATACATAAGTTTAAAAGGCTTTTAATACACCTGACCTACCAAACAAACATCATAGCTTAGCCTAGCTGGCCTTAAACATCCTCAAAACACTTACATTAACCTTTATTCTAGCAAAATCAACTCACACAAACCCTATTTTATAGTAGAGGGTTAAATAATTTATTAAATACTGTACTGAAAGTGGAAAACAAAATGGTTGTATGTACTCAAAGTACTGTTTCTATTGAATGTGTATTACTTTTGCACCATCCTAAAGTCAAAAAATTGTAAGTCAAATTATCATAAATCAGAGTCTGTCTGCAGAATGAAGACTTCAGCTGTGAGATTTTAGAAGGCAACCATGGTTGTCAATATTCTGTGAATTGGCCCAAAATCCTAGATCACTCATGAACTCTCAGAAATAAGTTGCTTTCAAGAAACACCTATCATTTCCAGACCAGTGCTTCTTAAACTTAAAGTGCATGCAAATCCCAGAGTTCTGGGGTGGGGTCTAGGATTCTGCCTTTCTAACCAGTGCCCAGGCAATGCTGATGCAGCTGGTTCTGAGAACTCCCAGCAAGGGCATGGTGATGAACCACAGCCCCTGAGATGTGTTGGTTGCTGGTCTAGAGGGAATCAAATAACCATAAAAACTGGACAGGTGTAACTTGACCTGGGTGTGGGAAGTGGTAGTAACTTTCAGAGAGGAGGAGGAGGAAGAACTGAAAAGATCTGATTTTAGGTACCCGCAAGGCCTGGGGCTTAGAGAAGAGGTGCAGAGGACCCTGCTAGCCCACACCAAGGTCAGGAATCGGGAGGTGCTACACAGAAGCTCAGGGGGATGATCAGGAGAGCTTTTCCTAGTCCAGGGAATCAGTGCTGGGCATGGCTTGCCCCGCTGGACTTCCCTGGACATCTTACATGCTAGCTGTGTCATAATCCTGCATAAAGTCAGCACCCACACTCAATTCTGCTTGAAATCATGGCTTCTGGATTTACTTTCTTTTCTAACAGTGTGTCTAACAGTGGTGTGCTTAAGCCCCAGCCCTAAAAGAATATTTAAAAAAAAATTTTTTTTTACTTCAGTACCCCCAGAAGTACCAAAGCGAGTTCTCGATCACTTTTCCAAAGATCCTAGGTGGAAGAACTATTTTCCCGTGGGTCTTGTGATAGTTTTAAGATGATAATGCATAGTGGGAAGGTGTCCAGGATTATTTCTCGAAATCCAAAATGTATTACCAGTCACACCTTAGCTGATGACAGGGTTCCAGAAGGGGTGTGGCTTAGAGAAACAGAAATTAGGCAAGGGGTTTCCTGCAAAGCCAAATGATCCAAATTTTTTTTCTGTCCCTTGGAAGGCCAGTGAGGCCCCAAAATAGAAATGAAGCTCCCTAGGGCTGGCTTCAGTAATACTGCTGGATTGCTAACTGCTGACATGTGTTTTTAGGAAGATCGTTGCTAGTGGAAACAGCTTCAGGCAAGTGGCAGCACCCAAGATTCTCATGTGACCCCTGCAGAATTTCTGGAGGAACGTGGCTTTACCAAAAACAATAAATGAAATCTCACATCCGTATGTTTCAGTCAAGTTCAGGGGACTATTTTGTTGGCCTGAGACCCAGACTGAAACAAACTATTTTTTAAGATTTGGTCAACATTAATGGGTGCAGCACACCAACATGGCACATGTATACATATGTAACAAACCTGCACATTGTGCACATGTACCCTAGAACTTAAGGTATCACAATAATAAAAAGATTGGGTCAACATTATAAAATGAAAAAAGTAGATAACAGCTGCTCAAATCGGGCACCCACCTACAAAACAAATTATAGTCTACCACTTAAGCACAGTTTATATTTCAGATTACTTGATTTTTCAGTAAAATGTGTCAACAAGCATATTGTTCAAAATAGGAAGCCAAATGGCAAATGGTTGGAAAACCAGAAAATTAAGGGATTGGTCTGCAAGCAAGCAAAGGCCATTAAAACCTTATGCGCTGTAGACACAGCCTTTGAGCCACACTTTTTCTTGCACTAGACTCACACATAGAACAGTTTGGAATACAGAGACTACAGATATGAACCTAACAGCTCACCGGGCACATGTATTATGTTCCTTGTTGCTAAAGTGTTCGGCAAGATGTTGTTCCTTTTATAGTAGTGTTCAGAGGGAGGTAAATAATGTCAGACCCAGTGGGGTAATAACTTTCATGCTAAGCTCATCTGTAGAGGATATGTTTCCATAGTTCCTGTGAAACTTATGTGGAATTTGAATGGTTGCTGAAGGACACGCCAAGGAGGCAAGTGTGGTACAAAATAATTTCTACATCAACATTGCTTTGTGTCATAGGAATCAAAGAAAGTATGAAAATCAGGAGACAGACTTAAACCCACAAGGCTTTATTCCCAGCTGAAATCTGGGTTTACCTTGACAGAACAAGGTGATGAGAAGCGTCAGAATGTTGAAAACTGGGCCCCCATATATCTCTGTGGAATGCATTAACTCTCAGCTAATGCCCTAGAGAAAGAGCTTTGTAGCTCACCCCAAATGACAATTAGCATCACTCGTCAAAGAAAGCACAGGCACGCTCACTTTATGGGAAAGCAGCAAATGCTCATGAGAGGGAGATGACTGACTTGAGTACCCCTGGAAAGAAATTAGCCCACACAGTGTTTATGAAACACTTGATTTACACCCTCGTGGCACTAACTTGGCATCATATCGAGGGGAAGGATTGGCTTCCTAATTTGAGATCATCTGTGGAGGAAGTAATGAAGTGGGCCCGAGGTGTCGGGGAAGAGGGAGCACATTATTTCAGACGGAAATGATCGCATTCCTTTCTCACATCTCCCCGGATCAGTCAGTGAGAGACCCGCATCTGGGCCTCATTAGCCATCCAGCGCGCGGCCTCCAGCTAGCAGCGGAGGCGTCTACACTACCCTCCTTTCCTCTGCATTGTTTCCCACGACCCTGAGCCTTATCACAACCTGGGTGTGGCCACCAGGGAAATGCCATTTGGCTCCTTACAGAACAGGATGGATTCCCTGTTCTGTCTGCATAGGCCAGGCAGTCCGGATGTAGGGGATGTGAACATCTGTGTTTTAATAGGGGTTCACTTGAGACAGTCCCCGTCTATTCTGGGAAAATTCAGAACTGTATCTGAGGACGTTGCCTCCAGTTATGCTCAGAACCCTGCTGTATTCCGGGTTCTTGTCAGGTTGGCCTAGGAAGGGCAGGCAGGTGAGGCAGGAACGCGTCAATGTGACAGAATTAGTTTCGTCATGAGAAAGAAGCCTCTCTGGATTAAGCCAGAGGAGGTTTGTGCCCCATAAATTACCACCCAAGACTGATCATGCTTCAGGTCATGTGACCAAATAGTGCCTCATCTTACTTCACTCCCAACACACCTTGCCCCATGCAAAGGCCAAAGCTTGTTTCCGACCTGCCTCCTGCCCTGCTGCCTTTGTGGTTTGTCACAGCAGAGAGCCAAAAAGGCATGTATTGTTTATTGTTCCTTATAATTAGAGTGCCATATAACGGTGTGGGGAACATGCTTAGGCTGGTATCACCCTGTCCTTTTCTACTAAAAGCATTGTGGAGGTAATTAAAATCTGTTGTGGTGTCCCCCCTATTTTGAGAAGTGGGTGTTTTGACTCTCAGCTCAGGCCTGGGCTCTGAAACGTACAAGTTGTAGAGGTTGCACAAGTCGTTTAAGCTTTCTTCTCTTCCTTCCTCATCTCCAGAGGGAATATGCTAAGAGCAGCCACCTCATAGGCATGCTGTGTGGATCAAACAAAGTGAAGCACTCCCCATGGTGACTGGCACGTAGTAAATGCTCAATTAAATAAATGCTACTCCATTTGCGATACTCAGATAACCCTTTGCGAAGAGAGTCGTCTTTGCTTTTGAATTCTTTAAGACGTTTGTACCTACGAAGGGGAGACTGCACTAAATGATCTGGGTAGGGTAGCTTTCAGCTCCGCTCTTCTCATCAGTTCTGACCACAGGGTGAGGAGGAAGGCTGCACATAAGACAGTGTGCAGGATGCGTGCAAGAGCTCTGTAAACGGCACTTCTAGCTGTTGTTATTGGTTGTCTTGGTCATTAGGAAAGGAAAAGGCAAATGGGAAGAAAGTCAACAAGATACTCAGCCTTCTACGTGATAGCACTCTGCTAAGTGTTTCTACATTTGTTACCTTCCATTCCCCTCACTCACCCAGCCCCCAATGGAGTGAAATGGTGTTGCCTCCATTTTTCTGACGAATTGATTTATTCAGCATCACACAGCAAATAAGTGAGCTGAAATTTGAACTCAGATCTGATTCCAGATTCCCAGAAAAACTGTAGAAACATGCAGTTCCTTGCCTGTCCCCTCCCCCCTTACCCCACTTTCCAGCAGCTTCCCTCCTGTGGGCCATGCTGAAGCTGGCATAAATTTCAAAAACAGCTCATTCTTCCTGCTGGACAGGCCATAAGTAAGATGCATCATAATTAGCTGTGTCTGATTGCCCTCCTGTTGTCCTAAGCTGTAGCCCCTAATTGTATGGTGGTGGGGGTTTTGCTACAGCTAGTTTTATCATTTTGACAGTTTGCTAATAAAAGGTCATCACAGGTACAGAAGCACTCTGATTTACATATGGCAAGTAAAAGGGCATTATGGGAAGTCAGCATCCAAGGTAGGCCTGTGCATTTGTTGCTATTGACACCCATGCTGAGATTCCATAATTGACAAGAAATGCTATTATTAAGCAGGTCTGTTGAGATAATTAGCACTCAGGGTTGCATTTTTAATCGGACTTGAGTCAGATAATTTATCACAGCAGTAGCAAGCTGTCAGGGTCACACAATAAATACTCATTAAGGCTGAATAAAGATTAACTGCAGGCTGAAAGAAAATTAGGCGAAGTAGTAACATTTGATTTCAATATTTACAGTGCTAATTTGGACTGATATTGGCAAAAAGATCAGATCCCCAAATTGAGCTCATTTATGAAGGAAAAAGGGAAGGGATGCTATGTTGAGATGCCTGAGTGGGAATCTTTTTAAAGCTTGAAATCTTATTCCTAATTGATTGCCAAAAATATTAATTTTGAAAGGCTCATTTGGTGCGGCTATTGTAGGAGCTTTGGTATCTCTGCATTAATAAGATGACAACTCCAAACAGAAATTGTGCATCTTGAAGGCATGCCTAATTTGTTAACATTAGTCAGATACTGCACTTTTAATTTAATGCAACTCACTTGTCTTTGTTCATACATGGGCAGTTTATGGCACTTCAAGTTAATTAAAAACACCTACCATTAAAACATGCAACATCTTTAAAGGAAAAAGGAAGTCATTTCAGGCCACTATATTACCAGCCCAAGACATTTATGTACTTGCTTATAATTTACAGTATACTAAAGATAGGGAACCAAATGAGAACATTAGTATTTATGAATACAGTAAATTTTGTTGACAAAACCAGTGTAAAAGGTCAGATACAGAATCCACAGTAAATGCGCAGTTTGTTTATCGGACTGAGAGGCTTAGATTTTAATGGAAAATTAATTTCAAGGGCTGCTGCGTTGGTGTAAAACCCTTCTGATCAGAGACCCAAGACCCAGGCAGCCTCCACCCGAGTACGCCACCCACCCACCCAAGATGCAGCAGTCAGTCTTTCTTGTGGACTGGCCTCTCAGTGCTGTCATCAGACTTGAGGGATTTCAGCCAAATCAGCGGCATCATCAGAGAGCTTTTGTTCAATGCCTAATTGTGCCTGTGGTCGTTCTCTGTGAAATCATGTAGGCTGACTGCTGAGATGGCGTCTGGGCATGTGTGTGTGCTGTGTATTGGAAGTGCAGGCTGTAGAATAAGATGCATTACACTGAGGCAGAAGGACTCTGAGGTGAGTCTGGGTCACAGGGTGCATGAAGGAGCTAGAAGTGAGGAGGTGCAAGGGTAAGGCTGATCACGGGGGGTGGCGGGGAGAGCACCCCCACCACCACACTGCTGTGACCCGGCCCCGCGAAAGATAGGAGAGCAGAAAGCTGTCGCCTTCTTCACCAGCCTTTCCCAGGAACTTATCAAAACTGAACATGAAGAGGCCTTTGTGTTCCGGGCTCACTGAGAATGGTACCGGGGGCATGCTCAGGGCTGGCGCAGCACTCTGTAGGGAGCAGGTGAGAGGAGGGCAGTGGGCGGGAGCCAGGTTTCTTCTTCCCAGGAGACAGGGAGCTGCTTACTGCTGTGCCAGGGCTCCTGGCCCACACCTGCAGTCTGGCCCTGCTGCCTGCCTTAGTCCTCAGAACCCTCCTCAGTGGCCACGGCAGCCGTGGAATGGCTTTCAACCACTGCTAGCAAGTGGCAGGGTCACTTACATGCAAAGAGGAAAGCAGAGCCCCAGATTCCAATGTGTTCATCCCAATAAACATCATGCGTAGACCCCGTGATGAGAACCGAGATGTGAAAACCGTCTGAATTCTGAAGGGGTTTCTCATGAAGTGGAGAGAAAGACCATGAGTGGGTGTGTTATAAAACCAGTCTGCCTCTTGCGAGTGCCCAAGAAAAGCAACACGTTAGGGTTGCTGATGGCAAGGTGGCATTTGGCTTGTGGCCTGACACACAGGGTCTTCCCCCTCTAGGAGGCCACGGCCATTTCTTCCCTACACTGGCTCATTGCTGAAGATGCCATCAGAGGGGTGTGGAGGAGGAAAAAAGCCTGAGGCCACGGGTAACTGGCAGGTGGCACAGGGCACAGGGGCCATCTCACCCCAGGGACACACAGCTCATCCCCTTCTGTCCCGATCCAGGGGCCTCTAAACCTGGCTTGGTGCCCTCAGAGTATTGGGAGTATGGCAGGACCTGGGAACCACACCCTGCAAAGGAAGCAAGGCCTCTCTCCTGTCCTGTTGCCTCCCCTGCCATAGTGCTGCTTCTTACACTGCTACTCAGTCCTTCCCACCCCCAGCTGTGATTTCCACCTATTTTAGCTTAGCTGACTGTCAATTCATCTTTGCTGAGCTGTGAGATAACTAAAGGTTTTCTTCCTCCCAGGAGTTTTGATATTTTAAGCAGAGAATTCCTGATAACAAAACCATTCCTAAAGCCCCACGTAATGAACCTCTAACCGTATCATTTTGTTCATGTGTTTTGAAGTAGGAAGATTTGCTCTGTGCTCCATACACCTCATGGCCAGCTGCTACTTGGCTCTGCAACACAAGGTGTTTTAGAGAAACGGCCTAAGCTTCAGATTTCTTGCTAAACAGTGATGGTGGCAAAAGCGGCATCAGTCATGGAAACAAGTGAGAGCCATTCTTCCTGTAGGGGGCAGAAATCAGTATTTTCAGTTCTTTAAAACGGAATCATTATGGCCAGGCATGGTGGCTCACATTTGTAATTCCAGCACTTTGAGAGACTGAGGCGGGTGGATGGCTTGAACTCAGGAGTTTGAGACCAGCCTGGGCAATGTGGTAAAACTCCATTTCTACAAAAAAGAAAGAAAGAAAGAAAGAAAATTAGCTATTTAGGAGGCTGAGGAGGCTGAGGTGGGACAATTGCTTGAACCTGGGAGGTGGAGGTTGCAGTGAGCCATGATCATGCCACTGCACTCCAGCCTGGGCAACACAGCCAGACCCTATCTCAAAAAATCATTAAAAGCAACCAACCAACTATTAACAATAATGGCTACTACTTATTGAATACCAGCTATTACCAGGCACCATTTGAAGTACTTTGCACTGTATTCATTCAGTCCTCACAATTGTATTATACCCATTTCACACATGAGGTAACTGAGGCACAGAGATAAGTACCTTGCCCAAGGCTGTAGAAGCTGAGGTTAATATGCCCTGGACCTCCCTGGAATTGCTACAGGACAAAGAGCTAGTCAATAGATGAATGGGCCAGGACAGAGAAACAGATTTTCAGAGAATTGTAACATAGACACTGATGCTTTAGTGTTTTGTTTTTGTTGTTTTGTTTTTCCCAGGGAAGAGGTAATGTTGGAAAGTTAAGAACAAAACAAGCCATGCTCCTGGATACAATGTAACGTAAGCTTTCTAAAGAGAGGAGGACATAAAATAGCAGGGCTCATTTGAGGATGGATGTTGCCATTCATTTCAATAGATAATCATGAAGCTTGGAAGAGCCTTTCAAACATAGAGATTGGGTCAGATTGTGAAACTGTTAAGAATTTGACCACAAAAGTGTTTGTGATAGAAAAAAAAAATGGAAGTAACCAAAATATTCTTCAATTTGAGATTGGTTCATTAAATTGAGTGTATCCATCCTGTTTAAAAACATGAGGTAGCCGGGCGCGGTGGCTCAAGCCTGTAATCCCAGCACTTTGGGAGGCCGAGACAGGTGGATCACGAGGTCAGGAGATCAAGACCATCCTGGCTAACACGGTGAAACCCCGTCTCTACTAAAAAAAATGCAAAAAACTAGCCGGGCGAGGTGGTGGGCGCCTGTAGTCCCAGCTACTCGGGAGGCTGAGGCCAGAGAATAGCGTGAACCCGGGAGGCGGAGCTTGCAGTGAGCTGAGATCCGGCCACTGCGCTCCAGCCTGGGCCGCGACAGAGCGAGACTCCGTCTCAAAAAAAAAAAAAAAAAAAAAAAAACATGAGGTAGATCTGTATGTACTGACCTGAAAAGATGTCCAAGATCTATTGCTAAGTTTAAGAAGAAAAAAAAGTTGGTAAAGAAAATGCACCAAAAAAATGCAATCCAGAGTATTTCCCGATAACTGACAGTGGCTATTGGGATAGGACTGTAAGAATTTTCCTTTTTTACAGTATCAGTAATCCTGTGATGTTTGCATTTTTATGGAAAAATATGTTGCTTTTGAGTTCCAAAGAAGCAAAGAGATAGAAAACAAGTTTAAATGGATAGTTCTATTCACTCAGATATGAGATTTCCTAATGGAATATAAAGCTTTTTCATAGCATATTGATTCTGTTGTTATACATCCATCCATAAAACCAAGAGGGAACACTGATTGCTTAATTTTTTTTCTTGTTTATAAGCAATAAACCTATTCTACAGGTTTTTGAGTGTTTTCGAGTCAATAATATATTTATTTTAAATATGCTCTTAAAGGAGAGGATCATATTTTGGTTACCTTTAAGCAAACCAGAATAAGAGGCTGTCATGAGAACATCCTAAAGACAAAAGTTCAACAGCAATACTAATGGCAACCGCCTCTATTGAGTGATTGCTAATGTACTTCATTTAATCCTCACGACAGCCGGATGGAGGAGCTGTCACACTGGTCACCATTTTCCATTAAAGAAAATAGGCAGAGCTAGGGTAAAGAATGTGCACAGAGCTAGTAAGTGGTAGGGGGAGGTTTCAGACCCTGTATATGAGTTAGTCTTGTGGAGTCCTTGTTAAACATTAAGCCTATGTGCTTGCTTAAGGAGTAAACGTTGTGGACATAAGAACTGTCTTCATAATGCACAAATCTCTTTGGTTTGTAAGATGTATACTAAGAAAGTAAATTTGGCAAGGCTTTGACAACTCTAGTTGACACCAAGCAATAGAAGTGCATGAAAAAAAAACCTAACACTGTTGGCAAAGCCTCACAAGAAAATTTAAGAATGAGTACAATGCTTATGTAGAGAAACAAATAGAGCAAAACTAAACATTAAGACTGTAAAGCCCAAGCACCTATTTAACTTGCTGTGTAATGGGATACTTAAACTTAGAGTCAGCAAGCATGTCCGTGATTTCAAATATTTGGCTATGATTAAAGCAGGAAAGGGTATAAAAATATGTTTAGCTGGAGCATGGAGCTCATTCTGGAGGGGATAATAAACAGGGAATCTTTGACAACAGCAAATAAATCAGAACATGTAAATAGAAAGTCTGGCCTTACGAGCCGTTTTATACCATCAACAGGCAGGATAGATAATCAGGATAGACATGGGAGAGCATTTTAATCTTTACTACCACCATCTCATGTCAAAGTAAACAAATGGACAAAATAAAGCTGAAAGCTTCTATACTCTTTCAGGAATACTTTGTCCCTGAGTTTGTGCATTGGATATAACCATGTAGCATGCAGAGAGAGTGTGTGAGCTTACCTTAGAGAGACTGCATAGATGTGTAAATAAAAAATAAAAGATTGTTGGGGAGCAATAAGGCCACATTTTTATTGTAGCATTTACACTATGTCCACTGCACTCACAAAGAAACTCACTAATCCAGTTGAAGCATGTTGGTATAGACACATATGAGGAAGGGAGGTGGCCAATCTAGATTCCACTGGCATCTGTAGTAGGCATGTTGTGGAAGACCATGCTAGATGAAACTGCTAAAATAAGTGCTGGTGGTACTTCTGGTCACCAGAGAAAGCATGTCCTCTTGGCAAGCATGTATTTTTTCAGTTAGTTTTTCTTCCAGGCTCTGCCTGACTTCTCATTCTTTGGGTCATCTCACTTTTCCCTAAAGTATTCCCTAAAGTAAAGGGGAAAAAATATTTTCTTGTTCTTTAACAACGTTTTTAGGGGAAAAAAAATGAAGAATGATGGTTGATGCTTTAACAATAGCATTTCTACTTGCAGCTGTTCTTGTTTCGAACTTCCCAGGGAGGTGGCATGGAAAGCGGAACCAGGGCTGGGACTAGGGCAAGGCACACGAAGTGCTGGGAGTGAGCACCCCCTTCACTGGGGCAATCCAAGTACCTCACTCCTCACCCTAGTCCTGGCCCTGCTTGAAACTCTGGGCGACCCAGCTCCTGGTCCCACTTCTGCTGCTGTGTGACCTCACCAAGTTGTCACTGTTTCCCCCTTCAACATTGCGTAGAAGAGATTTGCAAACTACAGGATCACAGAGGCTGTGGCTGGTTTATTTTTGTGTATAAACAATACCTTCTATTTTGCTGGGGGCTAGCAATTGAGAACTATTCAACTGAATGTAACAGCTTTGTAGATATAATTCACATACCATTTCACATATTTAAAGTGTGTAATTCATTGGTTTTAGTATATTCACAGAACTGTGCAGTCATCAATACAACCTAGTTTTAAAATATTTTTGTCGTCTCTCAGAGAAACCACATACACATTAGTTGTCACTACCCATTTCCCCACTTTCCCAGCTCCTGGAAACCACTCATCTACTTTATTCTTTTATAGATTTGCCTATTCTGGATTTCCTACACGCGGAATCATATAATATGTGACCTAAAGTGTCTGGCTGCTTTCATTTAGCATGACATTTTCAGGGCTCATCCATGTTATCACATATGTCAGTACTTTGTTTTTATTGCCAAAGAATGTTATTGTGTGTGAATATGGCGTATTTTGTTTATTCATTCCTCACTTGAGGTACAGTTCCATTTTGAGGATCTGCCAACTGTTTTCCAAAGCAGCTGCACCGTTTAACATTCCTACCAACAATGGGTGAGGATTCCAATTTCTCCACATCCTCACCAACACTTATTATTGTCTGTTTGATTATACCCATTCCAGCAGGTATGAAGTGGAATCTCATTGCGATTTTGATTTGCATTTCTCAAATGACTGATAATGTTGAGCATCTTTTCAAATGCTTATTGGCATTTGTATATCTTCTTTGGAGAAACAACTGTTCAAATCCTTTGCCATTATTTAATTGGGTTAGTGATCTTTTTATTGTTGAGTTGTAAGAGTTCTTTTTATGTTCTGGATACAAGTTCATTATCAGATATAAAACTTGCAAATATGTTCTCCTATTCTGTGGGTTGTCTTCACTTACTTGACGATATCATTTGCAGCACTAAGGTTTTAGTTTTAACGAAGCCTAGTTATCTAGTTTTTTTCTTTTGTCACTTGTGCTTTTGGTGTCATATCTAAAAAACCACTGCCTAACCCAAAGTAAGGAGGATTTATTCCTGTGTTTTCTTCTAAGAGTTTTATATATAGCTTTAGCTCTTACATTTACATTTAGGTCTGTGATCGTCTTGGTGTATGAGTTCATTCAACTGAATTTTGAACCTTGCAAAATGATCCTTTCTGTAAATTGGATTGATTTTTCCCCCTACCCGATGGGATATGGAGCCAAATATAAGTGCTCCAGAGACTACCACCACGGTGTACCATCTGTCAAATTGCATTTATCATAACAATCTGGTACACTGTAATATATATGTTTTATATATATTATATATGGTGTGTTATGGGGTGTGTGTGTGTGTGTGTGTGTGTGTGTATGTGGCAAAATGAAAAATCTTCACTGGTTTTCAAGTTTCGTTTAGTTTTTATTGCTATTGAAATGCCCTTTAGGTGGTGCTATTGCATTTTCTCTCTTTTTCTTCCTTTTGGCTTTAAAAATCAGAAGGTTTACATCTTGCTTTGGTAAGCCAAGTAATTTACTAGAGAAAAGCCTTCCACCAAATTAGAAAACTAAAATAACTGCATTTAGATCACATTTACCTGATACAGCTTCTCCGGTTGAAATTCTTGAAGACATTACCCAATGAATATCCTTCTCCAACTGGGTTGTTTTGAATGTGCACCCTAACTAACAAATGAGCATACTGGCTTCTGAGAACTGGTTGCTCAACTGTAAGATCTCCATGTGGAATTAATGATCATTTCCAGCTCATATTCTTTCAACTTCCATGCGGCTAATTAAAAAGTAAAACTTTCAAGTGGTTGACTTCCTAAATGGAAATGCATTCTTTATGTTGGCTGTTTGCAAAATGCCTCTTCTGTTAAGAAACCTGTGTACAGTTTTTACATCTCATTTCCTGGATTATCTTTCCTGTGCCAACTCACAGTGTGGGACATTAGGAAATGGTATGCCTTTTTTGTAACCACTTAAAAAATTCCCAGGAAGGTTTTTTTCCACTCCAACCGCCTTCCCATTATGTTCTGCAGTCTGCCAAGCTTGCCAGAACTCAGCAGGTAGCCCGCATGGTATGCATGTCTGTGTGAGAAAGCTCCCCTGATGTGGACAAGATGTTAGTTGTAAAATGAAGCCAACATCTTGTCCACAAGTGTGCAAAAATACAGTATATCCACAAGCACCAAGGCCTTAAAGAATATTTAGCGAAATATGGCTTTCTTAAATTACTCCATTATTGTAAATGTGATTCAAAGATGAAAACTGCTAAATCTAGAGAAGAACATCCATAGCCAAACAACCTGTTTTGTTTGCACCTTTTCAAAAGCACAAAACATAGTAATATTTGTGTGTGTTTTTTCTAATAAACTGGAGAGTCCCAAAGGAGGGCCTAGGAAGGATTTTACCGTAGATGATTTCCTACTGCAGAAGCAACCCTGCTCATTTTCTAGAGCTTATATTTCAGTCAGTTCTTACCCTCTCAGTGCTTGGAGTATTATTTTGAGAAAATCTCTGCTTAGTAGTTATTGGTCAGCTAGTGACTGTTTGCTCTTTTTGAATTCTCCATCTGTATTCAAAATGATCATATCACATCACATATCCATTTAGAATATAGATTGAATGTTGTCTTTATTAAACCCTCCACTAATTTGAGAGCATTATTTTAAAAATGTTTAACCATCTTTGTCCTACTTTTACCAGGAATATCTATACATCACTGAGCCCATTTTCCTCTGCTGGAAAATTGAAATAATAATACCCATTCCACAGAGCTGTTTATAATGTCCGTCCCGGTAACGTTTATAAAGCATCTCCTGGCCTGCCTATATGCTCAGGGAATGATAGCCATCGTTACCAGATGCAGCCCTTTCATATTTATACACAGTATCAAAAATGTCATAAAGAAGCATAAAAACATTTATATGTATGAAAAAGTATGTAAACCTCAAAGAAGAAAATAATCATTGTTTTTCAGTAGCCTATGCAATCACCACACATGTAAATAGTTCTAAATCTCTTCAGCTTATAGGTTTCCAGGAGAGTGCATGAGGAGTCTGTTGAATATCATCACCAAGTTCATTTTCACATCTTGAAGGACTTTGTTTTTTGTCTTCAGTCTCGATTTACTTCTAGCTGTCATTATTTAAATAAAAGATTAGTTTGCAGTAAATGGATATACATTAAAATGGTTTGGGATAAACGATGTGTAACTAAAACCTTCATTTAAAGTCTTTCTTTTTAAAAGTCTGTATTTCATGTTGGGAATCATAAATTTATTTATTGTTTCCAGCTGATTGAGAGCACAAGATGTACCCTGTCTTCCACCTGCACCTAGATTATGGATGACTGTATCTGTGACTTTACATGGCAACAGTCCTCATAAAGTATTACATTATGATGTGGGAGCACCTATCAAACACCAATATTTTTCTCAACTGTGACAGGCTGTAGAGCCAAGATTGTGCTACTTCAAACAGCATTCTCATTATACATGGATTTACACACAACACATGAGTCCTTTCATCCCTGATTGGACTTGAGAACAGTTGGGGGAAATGTCTTAGGTAACTTACTGCCTTAGTCCTGTCCAACTCCAGATGACCTTCCCAAACCTTGGGTTTCTCTTTCTTTTCCTTTCTCACTCTCCATACACATAAAACTCTTCTCTGTCTTTAACCCCTTTTCCTTTGGCTTATTTCTCCAGTCCCCCAAACCTCCTTTTTAAAAAACTTACAATAGCCCATGCTATTAGTTTATCAAACAAGTTCCTGCTCAGGACTGAGCCTGTGATGAACCAGGGAGAATTATTTCCAACTACATTCAAGAAGTCACCCAAACCTGATTTTTTTTTTTCAAGACAGTGTCTCACTCTGTCACTTGTGCTGGAGTGCAGTGGTGCGATCTTGGCTCACTGCAACCTCTGCCTCCCAGGTTCAAGCAATTCTCCCAGGTTCAAGCAATTCTCCCAGGTTCAAGCAATTCTCCCAGGTTCAAGGTTCAAGCAATTCTCCCAGGTTCAAGCAATTCTCCCAGGTTCAAGCAGTTCTCCCAGATTCCAGCAATTCTCCCAAGTTCAAGGAATTCTCCCATGTTCTAGCAATTCTCCCAGGTTCAAGCAGTTCTCCCAGGGTCAAGCAGTTCTCCCAGGTTCAAGCAATTCTCCCATGTTCTAGCAATTCTCCCAGGTTCAAGCAGTTCTCCCAGGGTCAAGCAGTTCTCCCAGGTTCAAGCAATTCTCCCAGGTTCTAGCAGTTCTCCCAGGTTCAAGCAGTTCCCCCAGATTCCAGCAATTCTCCCAAGTTCAAGGAATTCTCCCATGTTCTAGCAATTCTCCCAGGTTCAAGCAGTTCTCCGAGGTTCAAGCAATTCTCCCAGGTTCAAGCAGTTCTCCCAGTTTCAAGCAATTCTCCCAGGTTCAGGCAGTTCTCTCAGGTTCAAACAGTTCTCCCAGGTTCAAGCAGTTCTCCCAGGTTCAAGCAATTCTCCTGCCTAAACCTCCTGAGTAGCTGGGATTACAGGTGTGCACCACCACGCCCAGCTAATTTTTTGTATTTTTAGTAGAGACATTGTTTCACCATGTTGGCCGGGCTGGTCTCAAACTCCTGACCTCAGGTGATCTGCCTGCCTCGGCCTCCCAAAGTGCTGGGACTACAGGCCTGAGCCACTTCGCCCAGCCTCCAAATCTGATTTTTGCCATCATGTGCAAACACACACATTGCTGTGCCAAGGTATCCTAAATTCCCACCTGCAAGTTTATTCTTATAATATAATAGTCCTGTGTCTTTCTGTTTTGTTGTTTTGTTTTTTTAGGATAGAGGTTTTAAAGAATGGTTTTATAATTCAACAGTTAGGTTCCTCCACACCAGCAGCTATGACTTGTGAGCCAAATCTGGCCCTCCACCTGTTTTTGTAAATGAAGTTTTATTGAAACACAGCCATATTCATTTATGTATGAATTGTCTATGGCTGCTTTCACACTTTCACAAGAGTGAAGTAATTGCAGCAGAAACTCTCGGCCCACAAAGCCTAAAATATTTCCTGTCCGACCCTGTACAGAAAAAGTTTGCTAACCCTTCCTCTACATGAAATCTCATTGTAGATGGCCTTCCAGAAGGCAAAGATGTAATTACTCCACTGAGAAATTCTCCTTTGCCACAAATTTACAGAAAGGAATTGGACAAGTCATTTAATCTACTTAGATCTGGTTTCACATTCAGTAAAAATGTTATTTTTAATACTGGCTTTTTTTCTGATAGCAAAGTGATCGAAAACTTCAATTACTGTTCATATAATACCACTGCCCTGCTGATGGCTGTGTTATATTTAGCATATCGTTTTGTCAACTTATCTCTTCCTTTTTAAGAAAAAAAATGGCTGTCAGACTATAGGAGAAAATTATTTGGAATATTTGGGCTATAGTGGTAAGATGTAAATATAGTTTCTTAAAATAATACGAAATTTAGATTATATGAACGTTTTCTTAGTGGTAGAGCAAAAACCTACAATTTTAAGTTTTTATGACAGTGTCTAAAAATAACTATTTGAACCATTTTTTTATGAAAAGTTTAATCTTTCCTTTTAAAAAAAGTCACAAAACCAATAAAACCATCAAAAAGTGAACATACTTGTGTTGTATTGCCTTTTTGTATGCTATAAATGTGCCTGTTTTCATTAACCTTAGTGTGACCACTTGCAATGTGTTCTTGGGAGAAAAGGAGGACAAGGTTGGAATGTTCCAGAAATACTGTCAGGGAAAACAGTGGTCAGGTTTGC
Source organism: Mandrillus leucophaeus (assembly GCF_000951045.1). NCBI lineage: Eukaryota > Metazoa > Chordata > Mammalia > Primates > Cercopithecidae > Mandrillus > Mandrillus leucophaeus. The sequence continues at coordinate 4,985,929 of NW_012101209.1, forward strand.
AATAACATTTTCTCATCTTGTTCTTCATAGCCATTTTCTTTATATTTTCATGTAAGATACATTTTAGTATTGTAATAACTTTGTTCTGACCAAAAAGTAATATATGTTCATTATAGAAAATGTAGAAAATTGGCCGGGCACGGTGGTTCACGCCTGTAATCCCAGCACTTTGGGAGGCCGAGGCGGGTGGATCATGAGGTCAGGAGATCCAGACCATCCTGGCTAACACGGTGAAACCACATCTCTACTAAAAATACAAAAAATTAGCCAAGCATGGTGGCGGGCGCCTGTAGTCCCAGCTACTCGAGAGGCTGAAACAGGAGAATAGCGTGACCCGGGAGGCAGAGCTTGCAGTGAGTCTAGATCGCGCCACTGCACTCCAGCCTGGGCGACAGAGCGAGACTCCGTCTCAAAAAAAAAAAAAAAAAAAAAAAGGAAATGCAGAAAATATGGAGGAAGAGATAGAGAAGGAAATATATTCTCCTATAATTTTGTTCCCCAGAGATAACCACTGTTGATATTTTGGGGTGTATCTTTCTAGGCTTTTTTTTCCCCACATATATTACATGCATTTTAAAAAATTGCTATTATACTTTCTTAGGAATAATAATACTGCCATTTATTATTTGGCTTTACTCTGCACTTTGCAACAGCTTAATCACTTAATCCTGATAGCATTCCTCATGTACAGATGGGATAAACCTCATTTTACCCATGAGAAATTTTACCCAAGAGATTAAATCTTTTCCCAAAGTCACACAGCTCATGCCTAAACTCACATTCTTAGGTACTGTATGTACTCTCCTACCTACAAACTTCTGCTTACAGTCAATAAGCTAAAGTGCTTGTAACTGGCAAACTAAGTAACTTCTTTGTGGTTAGGGTAATATTTAGTAAAAGTGGTTATTCTGTAGTGTACCCTGTAGTGAAGGTTTTCATTGAAGATTCCAGGCTGACCCTCACTTCCTTCTGGGAGCCTGGATCTCCTCCACAGGGCTGCTGGACACACTCCCTGGCCTGCTGGCCACCAGATCTTTCAGGGTGGCCGCCACTTCTGCTCCCTCCCCCTGCTGGCCACAGCACCCGATATGCTGTGGGCATGCCACAGGCCACTGGGCAATGCTTGGCTGCCCACTGGAGCCACCCTACCGTAAATCACAGGGAAATATTTTAACCACTAAATAAATCAGAAACCAGAATATAGCAGCTCCTCTCAAGGAGCTGGCTCCTAGAAGACTGCTTTATTTATAAGTTTTGAAGAGGACTCCAGAGGGATAAGTTGCTTAGAATACTTTCAGTTGCCAAGGAAAGTGAGTTGCCAGTTAAAATCAAATCTTGAACATGCCCCTCTTGCCCAGGTTAGATTTTGAGCCTGTAGGTAAGCATCGTCCCTGCCCTTCCCGTCGCCAACTGCCATGTGTTCTTTTTTTAAGTCCAGGGGTACATATTTTCGTATGTACATATGTGGATTTGTTACACAGGTAAAGTGTGTTGGGGGTTCGTTGTACAGATTGTTTCGTCATCCAGGTACTAAGCCTAGCATCCATTAGTTATTTTTCCTGATCCTCTCCCTCCTTCCACCCTCCGCCCTCTGACATGCCCCAGTGTGTGTTCTTCCCCTGTATGTGTCCATGTGTTCTCATCATTTAGCTCCCACTCAGGAGTGAGAACATGCAGTATTTGCTTTTCTGTTCCTGCGTGACTTTGCTGAAGATAATGGCCTCCAGCTCCATCCATGTGCTTGCTCTGTTAGAAGGCTGTAACTCAAAGATGTTTAAGAAAGGTACTTGTACAATACCTAGGAAGGGCACTAGCAAAGAACAAAGCAAAGAACTAGTGTCCTTCAGAGCATACTATATCAGAACTTAACACAAGCAAGCTTTGAAGAATTGTGTTTTCTTCTTTGTTAGAAGGTAAATCTAAGATTGACTGCGACATCCCAGTCGTAAAAGGCCTTGCCTGCAATTGGCTTTCCACTGGGAAACCCAATAAAAATTTGTTAATGCAATGTGATTCAAAATTACTATGAAAGTTAAGAATAATAAAGCTGAACCTAAATAAAGTGCTATTAAATGTGTTTATATCTGCATTAGGCTTAAGCTGCACTGGCAATGAAAAGTTTCTACTTTTCATTGTTCAACAGTTTCAAATGTACCAGAAAATGTTGGCCAAAGACTATTGCCTAACTGAAACCAGATAGGCCCAGACTTCCAAAAGCTATGAGAAGAAAATAAATCCCTCTGTTCAAAATAATCTGAGCATTTTAAGTATAGCCATCACATACCATTTGGCACAATGTAGTACAAGTCTGTGTTGCTTTTCAGTAAATATATAATTAAATAAATACAAATGAACTATTCAAATAAAACACAAACATGTTGACACAGTTATATGACCTCATGTTGCATGTGGGCCTTGTAGATTCAATTATTATTTCATTTTATCAAGTACATGTAAAATGAGAAGTTTTCATCATAGGGTTCCCGAAAATTGATTTGGGAAAGAAATTCTTGCCTCTAGAATTTGCTCTGACCTTCTTGTAGAATACTAATTAGCATTTGGGGTGACTTAAAGGGTGCCGAGAACTCCTTACCCAAACAGCATTCCCACATCTACCATTATGAATTATATTTTTGGCAACTTCTCTTCATAGTTCTTTTTTATATTTTTGTGTTGCAATATAAAAAACATCTCTTGTGAGATGTTATTCAAATGAGAAATATAGATTGATGATTCTATGAGGCTCCTGCCCACAAAGGGCTTATAGTTTACTTTAAAAAGCAGAGGGAGGCATTAAAATCTCACTACTTGTTAAGTACTATATACCAGACACGATTATCAGCACTTTATATTTATTATATCATTTAATGCTTACAACAACACGATAAGGAAGATACTATTATCCTCATTTTACAGATGAAGATACTAAGGCACAGAGATGTTGAGAAACTTGTCCATTGTCACAGAGAGTAGATGATCAAGCTGGGATTAAAATCACAGCAGAAAGGTTTCGAAGCCCATCCTCTTAATGTTCCTAAGTGGCCTTCCCAATAGTGAGAGTTTCTTTGTTCATTTCTTTAGTAAATACTATAAACAGAAGTTTGGGGAAGAAATTGGGATGGGGGCTCCGCAGGGGATTTCCAGCTGAGCAGGAGAGTGCTGGAGCCACTGCCTCTGGGAATCCTGGGAAACTCTGAAGGGGGAGACAGAGCAGCTCCTGGATCTCCTGTGCATCCTCATTCAAGGCAATGAATGAGAGATGAAAAAATAGGCTAGAGTGCTGATATGGTGGCTTTTTCCAATTAGTAGAGCACCTATATGTTCTTAGAAGAAAGTCTGATGTCTTCTTGACATGCACAAATTACCCAAGAACCCAGTGGTTTGCTCAGTGAAAAAGGTCAGTCTTGCTTTGTAGATGCTAAGGAAAAAGTGCAAGCCAGGACCTGAATGGTGTTTTTCGCTATCTCCCTTGTACAGTGTTGCTGTTGAAGGTATGTCCTGCCAGTTCCAAGGATTAGCTGCTATTTGGGGGGTTTGCAGGTCCATTTATAGCTCACACCATGGTAGATCCTCATGTGGGCCTCTGTTCACAGCTTTGTTTCATAATTGTACTCTCAGCCATGATTTCCCCAAACCCAAGTACTGTGTCCAGGAAGATGGGTACAAAGGAGTTTCCAACTCATCATACACTCTTCCCAAACCAGCCTTCCTCTCCATCTTGAGCCTGTCCTTAAGGTGTCCTGTCTATCTTGAGCCTGTCCACACTCTGCCTGCCCTAATGATAACATCACTTCCCTTTGGGGACTCCCTCATCACTCATGCAGAGTGGTTCACTTCTTCCAAGTATTCAGCTCTGCATACCACAGCGGACTCTCCAGGCTGGCCATGGTGAGGTTTCTAAGGTTTTTAGTACACCTTACTTTGTAACTACGGAGGTAAGATTCCAGTGTCTTCCCAGAAGAAAGGTGATCTGCATCCAGGTGACCTCAATAGAGATTCCTAGTTGTAGAAGGGGCTGCCATGATTTTTAAGAACTCCTCCCACGGACATTTTGCTTCCTCTGCAAAAGACACATAATACACAACATACCAGAACATATACATCCAAATGAATATTGACCGTGGGCTGGGCACATGGCTCATGCCTGTAATTCCAGCACTTTGGGAGGCTGAGGCGAGAGGATCCCTTGACGCTGGGAGTTCAAGACCAGGCTGGGCAACATAGCAAGAGCCTGTCTCTAGAAAAAAATTAAAAATAAAATTAGTGGGGTATGGTGACCCATGCCTGTAGTCCTAGCTACTTGTGAGGATGAGGTAGGAGAATCACTTGAGCCTAGGAGTTAGAGGCTGCAGTGAGCTATGACTGCCACTGCACTCCAGCCTTGGCAACAGAACAAGACCCTGTCTCTAGAAAAATAAAATAAATGAATGTTGTCTTTTTAAAAAGTACCACATTGGGGGATGTTTACCAGACCTATTTCAATGACTCTACCATTGCTCAAAATATGTTTTCAGCTGCTTTTTTGGAATGGTCTTCAAAGATAATTTCCAATCTCATGAAAGGCTGAGATTCTATTTAGCTTCACCTTATTTGTTTTGGGTAAGGTTTTGCTGTGTGGTTTTTACTTCAAGGGGTTCTGGGAGCTGAATTACCTACTTTATTCTCCAAACTTGACTACAAATGGCCTTTGGCTCCTCAGTGATAGTTACCACCCTTAGTGATCTTCCATAGAAGTCCAGGTATTTTCCAAAGGTGTTTTCAATAGGAAGTCCAAAATATTTTTGAGTAATAAAATGGCAGCACAGCAGAGTAAGTACATATATCCCCCTAAGATGGCAGCATTAAAGGGAATAACCCTATTTTTAAAAATATATGTCTGGCATTTGTCAGTCACCCTATGTTGGTAAAACACTGTGTTCATGATGGATGTCACCGTTGTGTTCCAAGGGATGCTAGGCTCGTGCTTACTTACAGAGAAACTAACTCGTCATTGTCTTAGCAGAAAACAAATTAAATAAGCTTTATGCGGATTTGCCCAGAGAATGCACCCAGTACCTTATTGGATTCATAAAAATGAGAAGAAAGTTTTATGGCATTCATTTTTCTAGGTACCTTCATATGACAGCAAATTGAAAGAGCATTAGCTGCCTTCTTGCCTGCTTCAAATTACAGAATGACACAGTTGTCTAAATAATCATTTTTTAAAAATCAACCCCTTTTCTGACTTTCCCACAAGAAGCAGCTTTAGAAAAATGAAAATATACTTCATGGGTACTAATTCATTTTCTCATTCACTTAACTTTGTGAGAGATTGTGAAAATGTTTTTATGCTCTTATTATAGTGAACAAAAATTGTATGACATGTTCAGTTTCTGAAATACCTAATTGTCAGAGCATTTCTGAATTTGGCTGCAGACAAATGGTCAACCTTGTCTTTAAGGGCCTATTAAGACTGTGAGCTGGGCGCGGTGGCTCACGCCTGTAATCCCAGCACTTTAGGAGGCCGAGGCAGGTGGATCACGAGGTCAGGAGTTCAAGACCAGCCTGGCCAAGATGGTGAAACCCCATCTCTACTAAAAATACAAAAATCAGCCGAGCGTGGTGGTAGGCGCCTGTAATTCCAGCTGCTTGGGAGGCTGAGGCAGAGAATTGCTTGAACCCGGGAGACAGGTTGTAGTGAGCTGAGATCACGCCCCTGCACTCCAGCCTGGGCGACAGAGCAAGACTCGGTCTCAAAAGATTGTGATACGGCTGCCAGAGGAGAAAATGATCATGAAAACTGTCCCACCATTTTCAGTCCCCGTCCCCATCCCACAAGAATACAGTAAAGGTGGCATTTCTTATGCCCAAGAATAAGGCCCACTCATAATTTGTGAGTGAACGTTAAACAACACTTCGTACTCAAACTAATTCATTTCTGTTTCTACCATTAACCCTGGACAAACCCATCCCTGCCAGATAGGTTGCATTTTACATCTCCCTCAGTCTCGTAGTGCTCAAAAATTGGTTCAGGGCTTTCTCGGGTTTAAGGTTAGCCATTAAATCATGTCACTGTGGTGTTAATTTCCGTCCCTGTGCTGAGGATATGCAAATACGTTTGGCCTAATCCTCATCACCTGTCCTCTCCTAGTGTGCCAAGTCTGCAAGCAGGCATTGGTGGGATGGGGCTGGGGGGCTGCAGGGGGAATGGAGCGGGAGGAATGGCTGTAAATTTTGGTGGCGCCAGCCCAGCCGTGCTCCCATCCGTTGGCAGCCCAGCATCTGCTGGGAAGTGTGCAGTTCCATCCAGTCAGCCACAGCCTCCCAGTAGGAGATAAGCCGGATGAAGGAGGCTGAGTCTGGCAGCAGATTCCAGGCCTGATAGAATAATGTCTGACATTCAACTCTGCAAAGTTGGGATAGAGTGTGTGGAGACGATCCCACAGGAGCCACCAGCTGGCCTATTTTAACTTTGGCTGTTGACAGTTCATGCTGAGAGCACTTGTTTCTGAATTCAACAAATCTGGAAACTCGACGTTTTAATTTCGGGTTTTCATTTGGAAGAGTCATTTTACTGGAACCCAAGCCCTTGTGGACATTACCCTAAGGACATGCTGGTGTTGTCTATACCACTGAGTAGAGAAGACTAGAAAAACCTCCAACACCAAATGGCTGTCCTTGGGAAAAGCAGCAGTCAGTTATGCCAAACAGCCACAGAAGGCATGGTCTTAGAATGTCACCAGAGTCTCCAGGGAGCTGCTGAGGCTCATCTGGAGACTGCCTCCAACCACCACAGCCTGGGTTCTCACCTCCAGACCACGGCCTCCTCATAACTCCCTTCAGGTCCTTAAAGAGACCCTGTTAAATGATTAAAATGCTATGGAAGGAAATTCTAACATATGCAATATCAGATTCTTTTCATCGTCATATCACTTCCCATTTTTTCTACTTATCCTAGCTTCTAGGCGAATGTTGATCATAATGTTTTACTGCCAGGGTGAGGAACTTTGAGGAGACGGCTCTGGCACCTTTGTGAGTTGTTAGAAGCATGTATCTCTGGGTGCTCCAGGAGGTTTATGAGTTACCTGGCACAGATTAAACTCAATAAAAGGAAATATTTTGGTCAAATGCTTCCTCTTTTAAATTAATACTCTCTTGACTACTATGAAAAAAAAAACCACTATTAAAAGCTGTTAGTACTTTTGCTGACTTGAAAATATTAGGAAAAATTTTCCTATTAAAAGTTGTTGGTTATTTTGCTGACTTTAAGAATATTTTATAAGGCCCGGCGCGGTGGCTTACACCTGTAGTCCTAGCACTTTGGGAGGTCGAGGCAGGCAGATTGCCTGAGCTCAGCAGTTCAAGACCAGCCTGGGCAACACAGTGAAACCCCATCTCTACTAAAGTACAAAAAATTAGCCGCACATGGTGGTGTGTACCTACAGTCCAGCTACTCAGGAGGATGAGGCAGGAGAATTGCTTGAACCTGGTAGGTGGAGGTTGTAGTGAGCTGAGATCGTGCCACTGCACTCCAGCCTGGGCGACTGACTAAGACTCTGTCTCCAATAAAAAAAGAATATAACCAACATAAAATGTGGTTCGAAAAGTACTGTCTAAATGAAAATGAGACCTTACTTTGTTTGTTCTGTTTGTCTTCAATGCACTTCCTCATTTTTATCTTTACATATGCATTCTTTCTGTAATGATTTATATCCATTTCATCCAAAAAGTTTAAAACATATAAAATGCCCTGTAAAAATTTATACTAAGTTCCCTAAAACACTTGAGAAATTCACTGAATTTTTCTAGGCATACACTTCATTCACTCGAATGAAAACTTGGCTGAGGAAATCATGGAGTTTGTATAATTAACTTCTAATTTATTCTTCCTTATACCGAGGCTTCTAAAGCCCAGGTGTGATAGAAATTCTTTTTTTAAAATATTTTTCTATTTTTGTAGAGACATGATCTCACTACATGGCTGGTCTCGAACTCCTGGTCTCAAGCAGTCCTACCCCCTCGGACTCCCACAGCGCTGGGATTGCAGGCTTGAGCCACCATGCCTGGCCAGAAATTGCATTTTTAAGTGAACAGTTCAGAGCCCTGTATTTTTCATGGATTATTTTAAGAATTACGATGATGATGAGGATGATATAATCCCTAACACTGCAACCCATTATGAAGAGTTACCAGGGGCCACCAAAATTTTGCTATCAAGGCAACATCCCTCAATCAAGTTAACAGATGTTCTTTTTCAGTGCGTCTTCTGGAAGAATTGATGCCAGTCTGCCCTTATGACAAACATATTTCTTAATGAGATCTGATTTATGAAGTTTTGACAATTATACTTTTCTCATCTCTTACTGCCACTTTAAGAAAAGTCATGCTGGTAAGCTACACTACAAAACTTCTGGCCTGCAGAGGGCTCTATAATACCATATTTTCCGAGACAACACTTGTAAAAAGCAAAAGCGGAAAAAAAAAGGTACTTGCTGGAAGGGGGAAGGGGAAGCCCAGAGGCTTTATAATGCTTCCAGCAGGCAGTCTGGTTGCAGTCTGGTAAACAGACTAGGAATTGTGGGCAAAGCCCTTTTCCTTGAGTTTTCCACCAACCATGAGATCAGATGACTCTGTCCGGACTCATTACTTTAATAGCCTAGAGCTAGTTCACATAGCAGCAGGAGTCCACCAAAAAGGCATTTAATTATTGAAACTAAAACTGGTACTTGTAACTGCCGATTAGTAGTAGTCAGATTTTTTCAGTATTTCAAGTAATTTATAAAGCGCTTACACACATAAATAGAAAGCTTTAAATGCTGGTATTCCATAAAAAGTAAATAAAATATATTTTTGTGCATTAAGACTTAATTAAGTGGCATGATTTCATGTCACAAATTTAAAACGGGCAGGTGAGGCTTGCCAACATTACTACAGCTGTGTTTTACATTAGGAAATTAATTAAAATGGTCGTTTATGCTTTTTTCCACTTACGGGTATTTAGACCTCTCTATTACGCCATATATTTTCCCTTCAATCATTATATTATGGTAATTTATCTTAGCAGGCGATATCTTACTCTGTTGTTGGTGGAAGTGGGGAGCATTAGTCAATTGAAAAATTTGTGCTGGGCTACTGAGGCAGATCAGACAGCTGGAGGCACTTCCTGCTGGCCAGGAAAGAAGAGGGTCTTATTCACATGCCCCCCTTTTATCCCGTCGTAGCAGAATTTATTTTCTATTTCACTAGAACTGTTTTTTCTGATGTCAGGAAGGGAAGCAGAGGAAAGCAGAAAAATATTTGACATGCCATATGACACATCGTCATTTAGACTTAGCTGTTACATGAGACCTTATTTGTGAAGCCGACCTGCTTACACAGTTCAGTTATGGAATGTGCTAAACCTAAAGCCAATTAAAACATGCCCAAGTGAATAGTTGATATGCAGTTTGTAATGCAAATAAATAATGTCCTGATTTTATATATCAAAGCTAAATAAGGACTCCCTTGAGATATCAAGAACAAATTGATCACTCTGTACTTATTTACTGTAGTTATTTATGTTAACAATTATAATAAAATTATGACTTGATGAAGTTTTAACGATGTAAGTAATTTTGCTCCCCAAGAGGCATCAGTTGCCAAATGAAGCTGAAGTTTTCAGGAAAGCTAAGAACTCAGTGTACTAAAACATCACCGTAGTGCCTTTAATATTGGATGTACCTTACAATAATGTGGATTAGTTTTGGGTCAGGGCCAGGAGCTTTTGGTTCCTCAAACACTGAAGGCACTTCCCTTGAGGCATTCATCCCTGTAAGAGAGTCCCTTTAGCTTGGATTTTAAGGGTAGCAATGAAGGAGGATTCCAAGGCGCAAGCAGTAATACAACTTGCACACAGAGCAAACTCCACAAGCTGCTTATTGTGAAGTTGTTTAGAAACCAGGATTGAATTTGCCTCTACTTACATTGTCATTAGTGATATTTAGATTTACAGCCAATTCCCAACTAGTACTTTTTCAAATGATTAGGTATTAATTATTTAATAAATGGTATGGGTAGAATTAGACTGCTGGTCCAATCTTCCTGGGCGTTCCAGAGCACTCCTGTAGTCAAATAGCACAAAATTGAGCTTGCTCCTTCCTTCTGTAACCGTAAGTCACCCCTCTTTTCTATGACTTCACCCAAGCAAATTTGGCACTATTTTAGTGATTATAAAGATGTTATTTCATGTTGCTGCCTTATCATCATAGAATGCATCGTCATGCTTGTTCTGTTTTATCCAGCTCTGATAGTTACATTTTTGACAAGATAAGCAGCTACTGAGCTTTAAGGCATTGTTGACATGCTTGCATTTTCCATTTACCTTTGAAAAATTAAATGATTTTTCTTTAACTCTCATCACAGGTTTTGGCATGAATGACCTATGATCTTTATTCCTTACTAGTTTATTTCTCCAAATTTTCCCATTTTAGTTTCTACTCACAATGGGGGGCCAGGTTCAAAATATTTTTCTCTTCTAAGAGCTCAAAAATCATAATTCTTCAAAATATAATTTTACATTTCATGCTAATGAGATAGTCTGCCCACCTATGTTGAGCATTTAAAGTTGCCCGTTACTCGGACCTGTGTTTCAGTGCTACCTTCATCACTTAGTAAGCAAGAGACCTTCACTCAGCCTCTTACCTTTTAAGAACCATGATACTTCGCGTGCTCAAAAGCACAAATCTGAAGACCAAGGACTAGGCCAGATAATATCACAAAGTCCCATGTTTAGATGATTGGTGTTAACGAAACTTAAAACAGGCTGTATTTCTTTTCAACAATCAATGTCATTTCCTATATTTAAGCAGCAGTTCAGTATAAGCTCACCAAATTTCATTTTAAATCTCACTAGCCGATTTTTTTTTCTCTTATCACCACTGTTTTCTCCTTAATTCATTTTGGAAAGAGGGAGTGAACAGGACATGCATAGTCAAATTCTTCAGAGAAATGGAAATTTGCATAGGTGGTAAAAATTGCCACAAGCACAGTTAATGAAGCAAGCACGTGGCTACTTATAACTCTGCTCTCAAATTTTCTGTATGACTCTGCAGCAATATGTGCTCAATAACTGCCTGATTGTGTGCAGATAACACATGGAAAAGTTCAAATACTAGAAAATATTGACATCCATTCTCCAGCTAGATTTTATCTGAAGACTACTCATTTTCCTCCTTTGCTCAAGATGACACAAAGATGCCTATGACATGAACTCTGCCCCCCTCCTAAGTCTCTGATGTAGTCAGTGAGGTGATACTAATATATATGGACAACTATAAAATAATCAAGTGCTAAACTTTGTGATTTTTCTTAGAGTTGCAACTGGTGTTCACACAAAGAGATAAATGTTGGCTAGAGTGATGATGAAGATGTAACTTGAGCCAGAGCTTGAAGGGTTATTAGGATTTTTTTTTAAGGGGCATTTGAGCTTAAAGGAAAAAAATGTATAATTAAAGGGCAGTATAAAAGTTTTACATCCTTTGTATTAGGATGGGTTTGATTATACTGCAGTAACAAATCCCCAAATTTCAGTGACTTAACACAACAGGAGTTTATTTTTTGCTTACTCTGCGTGTCCACCATGGTTCATTAGAGAGGCCCTGCTCCTTCACTCAGGAACCTAGTCTTATAGAAGCTTTATCTCAACCCACATTCTGTAATCACTATAGCAGGAGGTGCCACTATAGCTCATCATTGCTTGTGCATTTTCCAAATCAAGTCATCTGCCCATATGTAACCTCAAGGGGAACAAAGAAGTGCAGTACCATCATGTGGCCCAAAAGTGGAGAGTCAGAAATATGTGGGAAACAGCATCAGTGACTGCCACATCTTTCTGTGTAATCTTTAGAACAAATACAATGCTTAGAGTAAATAAAACTGTCTATGCAAACTTATCATAGCACGAAAATCTCCAGCTTACCTTCCAGGGATCTTAAAATAGCTTGCTTGGCTTCTGCTTCCATCTAGAATGCTGGTATATATGTTGCTAGCCTTCTTTGGAGTACTTTTCCCCACTTGCAAATCTAGCTGGAGAATGGATGTCAATATATTCTAGGATTTGAACTTTTCCAAGTGCTATCTGCACATAATCAGGCAGTTATTGAGCACATATTGCTGCACAGTTATACAGAAAATTTGAGAGCAGAGTTGCAAGTAGCCACGTGCTTGCTTCATTAACTGTGCTTGTGGCAATTTTTACCACCTATGCAAATTTCCATTTCTCTGAAGAATTTGACTGTACATGTCTTGTTCACTCCCTTTCCAAAATGAATTAAGGAGAAGAGAAAACAGTGGTGATGAGGAAAAAAATCAGCTAGTGAGATTTAAAATGAAATTTGGTGAGCTTATACTGAACTGCTGCTTAAATATGGGAAATGACATTAATTGTTGAAAAGAAATACAGCCTGTTTTAAGTTTCATTAACACCAATGACCAGTATCTCAGCAGACATCATATGTCTGCAAAGACCATGTAGAACAGCTCCATTGCCTGTTTCCACCTAAAACTCGCCCCTTCTCATTTGCTGGAAGGGCCATAAAAGTGTATTCAGGTGGTAAATCTTAAATCGTCTAAGCTCCGTGGTTCTCAAACCAACAGCATCAGGATCACCTGAGAACTTGTTAGAACTGCAGCTTCTTAGGTGCCATCCTAGACCTACTGAGTCAGAACTCTGGTCTAAGCTGACAGAAGCAACTCATTCCTCATGCCACTGATTGATGTAAACAATATTGTGATGTAGTTCTGGTCAGTGAAACCTGAGGAGAAATATGCCAGAGTTGGGAGTGAGGAGAGGCACTCTGGAACAGGTCCTCATTGCCTTTAGAAAAGACTGTGCCTCCATGGAAAGCAAACTCGGGATGTTACCTAATGCTCCTTAAGGAAATGAAGCCCTTCTCTGAAATATGCAGATAAATAAGAAAATGTTTGACAAGCACTTGAAATGTCCCCAAATTGTGGATAAGCAAATATAATAATACATAGGTGAATGTGTAGTAAGAGCCTGTAGTTTAAGGTACAGTCAGGTTGTTTTGTTGTTGCTAAGAGGTGAGATCTGACTCTGTTGCCCAGGCTGGTCTCAAGCTCCTGGGCTCAAGGGATCCTCCCACCTCAGCCTTCCAAAGTACTGGGATTGCAGGCATGAACCATTGTGCCAGGCCCAGTCAATTGCTATTATTTGTGGATTCGGTGTTTGTAAATTTGCCTTCTTACTAAAATGTATTTGTGTCCCCAAGTGGTGCTTTCATAGTCACTCGCCGACATGGATGGAGTGGTGAGATTCTTGAGTTGACCAGTGCACACATTCCCAGCTAAGGTTGAGCAAAACAGTGCTCTGCTTTCTTGTTTCAGCTCTTACATTACACACGTGTCCTTTTCACACTGTGTTTAGTGCCATGCTGTTTGCATTTCAAGCTTTTTGTTGGTGATCTTGCTGTTTAAAATGGCCCCAAGTATAGTGCCGAAGTGCTATCTAGAGTTCCTAAGCACAAGAAGGCTGTAAGGTGACTTAGGAGAATATATGTGTCAGGTAAGTTTACACCGGCATGAGTCATAGTACTGTTGGCCCTGACTTCAAGGAATCAACAACATGTATTACGCAAGGTGTCTTTAAACAGAAACACACCTAAAAGAAGTTCGTGTATTAATCCGTTGAGGAAAATGTTGTGGCCAGAGGCTTGCAGGAACCTAACCTTGAATTTCCCCTAGGAGCACTGGTTCAGTATACACTAACTCAGTTTCAAAGAAACTTAGTGCTATGAATAACAAGTATTCTTATTAGTATAAATAATCCTATTTGAAGGAGAAAAAAATTCACTGATCCCTTTTACTTTTTTTTTTTCTTTTCCCTGAACCATCACTAAAATGTTGTGTTTGAGACTTAGGTTGCAACTAATCCTTTAGGTGTAACGAATGTCCTTGTGGTATTTTATTATGAACTCCTTTTGGAGAGAGTCTAAGAATGACCATACCACTACTGACTTCATCAGAAAATTCCAGCTCACTAGGGTGCAGAGTGCATGATATAAGGCCCTCTGAGGCCTCCCATACCCACCCCTGTACACACACACGTAAGCACACACACAATTTAAATTCTTTTAAGGAACAAGCAAAGTACAGTGATAAGAGATTTAAGGTCAAATCATTCTAAATATGAACTGAAATTTCAGTTGAATTCTACTTAATTTTTCAGAATCAAATCTTCTCTTGTAAGAACCCCAGTATTTACTGGATAGTATTTCACTGTTAATCTTGAATAAGTCAATAAATCAGGTCCATCATGTTTCAAATTTAATAGCTGCCTTATTAACCAAAATTGAGTATTAATAATAAAGTCAACATATTTACTGCCCTTTTCAGTGGGATGATTTTCATTATTCATTACTCAATTACTTTTGCAGTAAAAAGAAATGAGTTATGATTTGTTTTGGATGAGCATGTTGTTAAATTAATGGCTTGTTTCAAATGTTTCAACCTAAATGTTGTAGTTGAAGAAATCAGTGAAACTTTGCACTTCACCTTATTCAGGATAATAAACCTGTTCTAATCAAGACATTAAAACTTGCTTCATTTTTAATTACTCTACAGCAATATCATATTGTTTTATGATACCTGGAATATAAAACTTTTTAAAAAGTGCTAGCGATCAAATTATGTACCTTGATTAATTAGCCAATAACCCATGAAAGATCTATTGTTACCAGTGGGTAAAGACTAGTTTGCTATTTAATGATCCAAGATGAAGTCAGGCTGAGCTAAGCTGAAAGAAGGCACTCGTTCACCACAGGAAGGATGAATTTTGCAAATTATAATTACCATATTAAATGGAATTTGGGGATTTATTACAGCCCCCTTTTGAAACATAGCATTATAAAGAATTCCTGCCTTCAGCAAGGCAGGAAGCTTGATCTCCTCCCTGTTTATTTTATAATTACTCAATAAAATCCTGACAAAATTAGTTGTTACGAGTAATTAATGACCAGTTTAATAAAGAAGGGAGTCTAGCAGATGGTGATTATTTTTTTAATAGGGCCTGCTTGAAGGAATCATCCTGATAGTAGACTCTTAACAGTTATTTGCAGCTAAGATGCTGGTGGCTGCCATCCTATTGGTTGCTGAGGCTGGGTCTAATCCTCGCTTAAGGGCTGGGGCTCATTTCTTCACCAGCTGAAATCCTTTACATAAAGTAAACGGCACTCTGGTTGCTGCCACGAATAAAATAGATCCTATGAGCACACCAGAGGGAGGTTCTAGAACAGAGGAGCACAGTGCATGGCTTGTGAAATCCCAAAGCCTGTTTCCTGCAGGGACATTGGGCATCAGATGGAATGGAGGCTGAACCGATCTACCTACTATAAGATCCTCAGAGGCCCCTGTGTGGAAATGAAAGGGAACTGTCGCCCTGTGCTTTTGAAGAAGTGCTACATCTATATGGGAGATCTAGTAACAATTGCAAGGTAAATGTTGGCCACACAGCCCTCTCTTCCTTGGCTGGTGAGCAGGAGTTTCCATTTTTAGTAAGGGATGTGAGGGCTGCTTCCCTGGCAGTCCTGCTGAAGGCATGAGAAAATCACAATGCAGTCTGGCAACAAAAGGTTGCCACGATTCGTATAAACCTGAACAAAACAGAAACTGGGGTTGACGAGCACACACAGTAGTTTTTAACATCCAGGACCAAAGTACAGCTCCCGGCCCAACCACACACAGTGGTCTTCTGCTTCGGGCCTCACCCTGTGCAAACATACTCCCCACAGTCGGCTTTAGAATTCTTTGTGCCCTCCCTCAGACACCTGTTCCAGGCTGTTAGCAGCATTTGGAGAGCAGAGACCCTGTCCCCATCTCCATGTCCCCTCAGCCCATGTACAAGTACTTCCATAACTACTTGTGAAGTGGAGTTACAGCACATGTTGGTCCTTCACTCAGAAGCATCTGAGAATATTGGGAGCAATTCCTTGCATTGTTGACTCAGAACTTTCCAATTTACAAGTATTCAAGAACTTTCAACCCAAATAGCAAACAGGTAGCAGGCGGTTCTCCTCCACATTTTGTTTCTGCTGCCCCATTCCTGCCCCTATGCTCTGTCCCCTGGTTTGTTCTCTCTCAGTTCTCCCACCCCTCTTACTCATTCGATTTTATTGTGCTTTAAATCTTTATCCTGAAGAGCCACCTTACGCACCTTCAGAACTCGTGGAAATAAAGAAACACATCAGTGAAACCCCCATTTACAGATCAGAAAACTGAAGCTCGGGCCGGGCACGGTGGCTCACGCCTGTAATCCCAGCACTTTAGGAGGCCGAGATGGGCAGATCACGAGGTCAGGAGTTCGAGACCAGCCTGGCCAACGTAGTGAAACCCAGTTTCTACTAAAAATGCAAAAATTAGCTGGGCGTGGTGGTGGGCACCTGTAATCCCAGCTACTTGGGAGACTGAGGCAGGAGAATCATTTGAACCTGCGAGGCGGAGGCTGCAGTGATCTAAGGTCATGCCACTGCATTCCAGCCAGGGCAACATGAGTGAAACTATCCAAAAAAAACCAAAAACAAAAAACTGAAGCTCAGAGGTTAAAAGCTTATCACAGGCATATAACTAGCACGTGGTAAAGCTGAATACAGGGCTTGCTTGCAGGTCCCACCTTTGTTTTTCTAAGAGCCCCTGCTAAGTAACAACTCACTGAGAATGAGAGAGAGAATTAGACTTCAATTATAGTAAGAAGAAAGTAGGTCAGAAATCAAATGGGCAAGGTATCTCACTGCCTGAATACAAGAGAAATGAGGCATCTGCAAGGGTTCCCACAGGTGGGTTGGATTTTCTTCTGGAGATGTTAATCAGTCAAGGAAGAGAGGGTAAGAGCAGGCTTGAGCTGAGCCCTGACCGGGTGTGAAAGAAAGCAAGGGGTTTCCACCCCTCCTGCAGCAGATATGCTGACCACTTAGCTCCTCAGCACCCTTCCCACCAAGCTCTGTTCTCGTGTGGTCTCCTTGTTCCCCACCCTCCTCCGCCCACAGACAGCGGAGATGAGACAGACTAGAGAAGACCTCCCTCCTCACTGTCCTGCTTGTCCAAAAGGTATGGCCTTCTGGTTCTTTCGTTGTTTTTTTCTCCCCCCGTTTTCTTAATACATTGCATGGTTAGAAAATGTCAGTCTGGCTACAAACACACACATACATATATAAAAATATATATAATATATAAAAATATATGTATTATATATAAATACATGTATGAATATATAAGCATACAATATAAATATACATTATATGTATATAAATATATAATATGCATATAAATATGTCATATAAATATTCATCTATAAATTATATTTATCATATATGTATATGAATATATAAAATATACTTTTTTTAATATGTATGCTGTTCTGTATTGACCTCCCTTTGGTCCCATAAGGCCTAATGAGGAGGCAGATTCTGGAGGCCCTCAGGAGGTGAATTAACTCTTTCAAAAACACTGGGGTAGCATTCAGTGAATTACCCACTAAGTAGCTCCCAGATATCCTGAAAGATATAAAGTCTCCTCACAAATTCCTCATGTTCTCCGAGGGAGCGATACCGACACAGAGAATGTGTGGTTAATTGCGTAAATGAGGCCAGAGCCAGCTGTATCATCAGCACCGTGAGTGAAAACAGTACCTGCCACCATCACGAGTGAGGACGGGGAAAAGGGAGCTTTGTGTTGGCCGTCTCCAGTCTTTTCCCAGCTGTCATAGGCAAGGCTGGCCTGTTTGCGCACTTTGTGCATTTTAATTCCCAGAATTCCTCTTTTCCAAATTCTGCATTGTAGGGTCACATGCTCTGTAGTCATCCAAGCCCCGTTGTAAATTATGTAGGAGAAAAAAAGTTGGAAATGTCTTAACTGGCCTTTCAGAACTCTAAATTTCAAGGTTTTTGTTTTAATTTTAACCCTAATCTTAGCAGCCCATTCTGATACCTTTCTCACTATTCCCTCTTCCTCCCTCTCTGCATCACTCACCTCTGTTTGTAGGGGTGGGTGAAAATTTTTCTTCTGAAGTCAGAGTTTCAGACTCCTGTCCTTCCATAGGATGCAGAGTGGAGGTAAACTAGCCCCAAGATTTTTCTCACCCTCTCCAAGGGAAAACCTTTGGTCTCAATTTCACCAAAGTGAAATTCCTGCGTTGTGAGCAGACTTTTCACGCCCAATAAGGAAAAGGAGTCGGCTTTTTCTCTAGGTGTTTTTGGTTTCATGGTAAGAAATACAAGGTCGGTTAACATCACAAAGAATCCCCCAGGCAACTGAAAGAAGTGTAAGTGAAAATTACTGTAAAGTACCCTTCACAGCAGGTACCAGTGTTGGAGTTTTATTTCAGCAAATTGTTGGGATCCCATTATTTAGGAGGTTTGTGGACAGAATGAAATTGAATTTGAGCTACTTATTGCATAAAAGCCACGTGATGCCTATGTCCTGTATTAACATTTTTCAGTTCCCAGTTACACCCCCATTCTGAGCTGGAAGATATAAATGCTATGCCTTTGAAAGAGAGGACATCTTTGCATAAAACACTCAAATAAATAAATGTACTTTTTCATTTAAGATCTTCACTCTTAAGTAATGTTTGTACCCCAGATGTTCATCTAAAAACGTAAAAATATTAAGTCTGAAAAAAAATGTACGAGACCCATTACTCAGTCTCTCCTCCTGCCATTTAAACTGCAGGCATTTCCCTAAGTTTCTCACCCTTCGCCTCTTTTTCCCTGCTTGCTCACTTAGTTTTCTCTGGGTGGATGACTCCCAAATCTAGATCGCTGACCTGTTTGTCTACATTTTGAGTATCCCACCACCATTTCACACCCAGCATATCCAGATGGAGCTCTTATCAGTTATAACAGCACTGCTCAATAGGACTTTCTGTGATCGTGGAAATCTTATGTTTCTATTCAATATAGTAGCCCTTAGCCATATGTGGCTACTTAAATTTAAATTAAGTAAAATTATAAATTTCATTCCTTGGCTGTAGTAGCCACCTTTCAGGTGTTCATGGCTTCATATGGCTAATGGCTACTGTATTGAAGAACACAGACTTTTAGCACTTTGTAACTTTCCTATGGCGTGATATTAACTGTGGGTCCTTGGGCAAACTAATGTCTCAAGCCTCAATTTTGTATCTGTAAATAGGACTGATAACCCTTTGCAAACTGTCATGAGGATTAAATAAGGTAATAATGATAAAGCACCTAGCATATCACATACTAAAAAGACTTTTTAAAAGTCATAGATCTTCTGCCCTTATTCCTTCTTTAATATTAACATCCAAATATCCACCTGAAGCTTGGATAATGTGAACACTCTCCAGAGCCATTTTAAGAAGGGGTTAGTTTGCACACTGTTGGGAACACCTGAAAACGCTATGGATTAAATCTGGCTTAAAGCTGTAGATCTTTGGTGTTTGGTTGTTGGAAAAGTTCTGAGCGATTCTCTGCATCATGGTTAATATGAGTGTGCTCAGCAGGGTCTAACAAGATTCTCCTAGTTGGTTGAAATTATTTTAGTTAGGGTATTTGTCTCATTTCCCAGGGCATAATAACAGGAGGAAAATCTCCATGAGGCTAGCATCTGTTGGAGTAATGATTGAAAGGTAAACCCATCTGAAAATGCCCATTGCTTCAGTGGATACTTGGGGCAGGGGGAATAACCGCTTGGTTTGCATACCTGAACTTGGTGAAAGAGGCTCCCTGGTCACCAAAAATGGCCTGGGTGTTGGGTGCAGAGGTGTCCAGGACCTTCAGTCACTCAACAAGGAGCCCTCTGCTGTGGACCATTCCTGCATACACAAGTAATAGGTTTTAATGGGGGTTTGCCTGGTTTATATCCTGGCTGCAATCCATTAAAGCTTTAATTACACTAATTAGGGATTTGGGATAATCAGGTTGGCTGGCCTGAAATGCGGGCCTGTACTCTCTGAAGAAAAGCTTTGCTAAATAAACCAGCAGGATAAACAGGATTGTGGGACGCATGCATTCCTGGAAGCCAGCTGATGCTAAGGATTAGTGCACGCCTTTGGCATGCAAATGAAGGCTGCTCCTTGTAAATCAGCAGAAGGTCCAGAGGCCCCTCCAAGAAGTACTTCATTAGCAGTTAAGTAGTGACATTCTTGAAAAATTTAAACACACACATACCCCCTGAATTTTTTTCCAGATAACCCATAAATTTGTGCAGGCTTTGCATGGGAGCTATGCATGGGAGGAAGCATGTAGGGGAAAGGTGGCTAGGAGATCTTATAAAATATACATTCATTTCAAAGCATTAGTGAATAGTGGTTTTATGTCATTCTTTTTTCCCTCTAACTTAAAAACCACCAAAATCTCTATACTGTGTCTAAATCTAAATACTGTACTATGCAACGCAACATACCATTTGACATTATAACAAACTCTCATACCTGAAAGAGTTGGAAACCATTGGCTGATACTTTCAAATTAATAAATGTTCAGTGTCATTCAATGGTATAGATTCTATATAACAGTACTCTTCTACAAGCATTTGGCAGTGTGTTGTGTCCCTGCAGTTGTGCTGCTGGCCATCTTAATTGTGAATCTATGTTAGGTATTTCCCAGGAACTATGTTGGAATAATTTCCTTCTCCCTTTGTTCTCTTCTCTCTTTCCTTTCTTCCATTTTTAAAAATCCCTATAAATTTTTAAGTGATTATGTGGACACAAGATGAAAAATATGTGAATTATCACTCATGGCCTAAAAAGGGAGGAAGGGCGAAAGCTGAAATAAGATAGCAAAATACTGATGTTGTGGCGGTAGTTGTGGGTTTTTTAAAAAAATTATGCCTAATAAAAAGTTTAAATTATCACCATCTGCATCCTTTCCATAGCCAAGATTTACACATAGTTTACAGTTTACCAAGTATATTTAGCACTCAGACTAATTGGGTTAACTCTTCAGTAGGGCTGAGGAAAGCAGAAACAGGGAACAAAAAGTGCATTGGTTCTTTTAAAGTCATTTGTTGTTCTCATAGGGGACTTCCAGCTTGGATAAACTGGGCCCCTTCTGAGTGGTTGCTGTGACTGTCCTGCTTTTTGGAAAACTGGCCCATTTCAAAGTTTAGCCTGAGCAACTCCATTCTGGTTTGGTCTGCTCAGTTGGGGCCTAGTGCAGAACCTTAGTCCAAAACAGTGACCGTCCATGAATTTTATTTAATGCTCTTAAGTTCAGAAGTAGGTTAACTGAACTCTTGCAACAAAAGGCAAAAAAATCACTTTGGAAAAAAATCAGCCCCCAGAATCCATGAGACTTGAGGTCTGTAAGCTTGAGATGCCCACATGCACATGCTTTGTCACAGAACAGCCCATGCTTGAAACTGGCTTTGTGGGCCGGGCGCGGTGGCTCACGCCTATAATCCCAGCACTTTGGGAGGCCGAGGTGGGTGGATCACGAGGTCAGGGGTTCAAGACCAGCCTGACCAACATGGTGAAACCCCATCTCTAGTAAAAATACAAAAATTAGCTTGGCGTGGTAGCGGGCGCCTGTAATCCCAGCTACTCAGGAGGCTGAGGCAGGAGAATTGCTTGAACCCGGGAGGCGGAGGTTGCAGTGAGCCGAGATCACACCACTGCACTCCAGCCTGGGCAAAAGAGCGAGACTCCATCTAAAAAAAAAAAAAAGAAAGAAAGAAACTGGCTTTGTTCCCAAAATAGTTTCACTGCCTTATTATTAATAGTCCATTTAAGAAATACTGCTATAGGGGGCCAGGCGCGGTGACTCAAGCCTGTAATCCTAGCACTTTGGGAGGCCGAGACGGGCGGATCACGAGGTCAGGAGATCGAGACCATCCTGGTTAACACAGTGAAACCCCGTCTCTACTAAAAAAATACAAAAAACTAGCCGGGCAAGGTGGCGGGCGCCTGTAGTCCCAGCTACTCGGGAGGCTGAGGCAGGAGAATGGCATAAACCCGGGAGGCGGAGCTTGCAGTGAGCTGAGATCCGGCCACTGCACTCCAGCCTGGGTGACAGAGAGAGACTCCATCTCAAAAAAAAAAAAAAAAAAAAAAGAGACTGCTATAAACTCTGCTCTATCTTTCAACAATGCTAATTTGCTGACTGCTGTTTTGTGTATAAATAAGTCTTATATACACAGTAAATTGGAGCAGTTGACCTATACACAATTACATTTCATAAATAGATGCTGTTATCTGAATATGTTGCTAATATTCTTGCTTTAACCTGGGGACAGCTCTTGTCTTAGACATACTCAACTTTCTCAGATATTACAGTGTGCCAGCTTTGTTCTCTGATTCTCTGAGAAGGGATAAAGTATGTACCAAATGCCTAGGCCAGAATATTAGTGGAAATCTTAGTAGATACAGAGGAAAATGTGTAAGTCCGAGATGGCACAAACTTTCAGCTTATGTGTCACCTTCATTGGTTTGTAGTGACTACCTAGGGCACAGTGCTGAAGAAGACTGTAAGGCTGAGTCCCAGAGCAGCACAGGCAAGAGTGCTGTAATCGATTAGTTTACACGATTAGAATCGTCTTGGGCAGAGTGCATTTAAGTGGCACCAGAGCCACTGTGTGTGCCATCTCTGGCATAGACAAACCTTACCTATTTGAGACCTCCTCTCACATTGAGAATCTTCTGCCATCTCATTTGCTTCTCCTCCCCTTTCTCAACCCAGTGTTTCAGTCAATGGAGACCTCCAGTGTGCCCCACGCCCTGGTGCTAGATTCCCGGGGAGTCACTTGTTCTTAGCTGGATATTGATGGTCACCCATCCCACCTTGTCAGAAGAATTCACCTAAGGGTAAGGCCATGCAACATCAGAGAAGTACTTTTCTTTGGAAATGTAACTGTCCAATCCCAGACTTAGACACCTATCTTAGCCCACCTGTGGACTGTATAGGTTCCCCCAAGAAATTACCTCTTATGTAAGAATTCTCCTAGATGGCTGTCAAATTTACAGACAATTTCTCCTTCCTGGGAAAGGGTCAAGAGCATAGGGCCAGCGCCCATGGAAATACCACAACTCTGAGTGGTCTCCTAACATATATTGAGTATTATGTGGAGCCAAGGGCTTTTCATGCATTTTCCAATGAGATCTTGATAATAACCCCATGAGGTAAGTGTTTGGATTACCTCTCTTTTATAACGAAGACCCTAAGATGAGAAGGAGTCATTAATTTGCCCAAGCTTGAACACCAGCTAAGTCAGATCAAGAGTTTGCCTTCGGAACCTAGATTTTTCATTCACCAGGCTGTGTTCCCAGCTGTATACTGGATTTAAAACTCTCAGAGACCGTAAGTGCAACTTTCTCTTCAGTTTTTAAATTTCTTCTAGTTTATGGGGAAAGTTACGCATCATCTCATTAGCAGCTTACAGTGAAACCTCAGTAACTCATTTAATTTACTTCTAGAGGAGGCAAAACAAGAAAACTCAAAAGCTATTTGTAGTTTTATATCACAAAACCTTGTAAAGTGCAACTTCTTTGTTTTGTTAATTAGTCTTTACATGAATGTCAAATTAGCAATGAAAACCATGTGTAAGAAATAGCCATAGTTATTTGCAATTCAATGAAGGGTATGAAAGGAATGGAAAGGAGGATAGGGAGTTGCCAAGAGAAAGATATTCCATTGGTCTCCAAACCAAAGACTTGTGGTATAGTGACTTTCAGAAGTGTTTTTTATTCTTGGCATCAATGATGAAAAAGACCATGGTTTATTTTATTCAGGCTAAAGTACATCAAAATTAATTGCTTCACTGATAATTTATGCTGACCTGTGGCTTTAAAGAGTGATTGCCGGAGCCTGAGCAAGCTTTCATTAGGGTAAATTGACTGTATCATTCCATAGTTGTGAAGAACATATACAATATTTGTTGGGAACATACAAAGAAATAGTATTCAGGAATGGGATTTTGTTTGTTATTTCAGTGGCTTAACTTTGGTGCCTGGATTTCATTTGAGTGTCAGAATTTAGGAAAAGATACTACTGGTTTAAAAAAATGGTTCTTAAGTGCTATCCGCAGCACAGCTGCTAGTCTGCTGCTGTTCATGAGGACGTTTCCACTGGTCTGCAGTGTCTGAGCTGCCTGGGGCATGTGGGGCCAGGAACAGTGGGCATCCAGCACCTCACCACCCCTTTGTGTGTCCAGCTGTAAGAGGACACTCAGCTCTTGCTCACCTTCTCCCAGCTCTTGGAAACGAGAAGCTGCTGGATTTGAGTGCCCTTTTGTTTGCCTTCTTCCTTTGCTCAGCGTATTTCAAGCAATTCCACCTAAATTTAAGAGTTCTGTTTGGTCAGCATTCCTTGCAACTGAATTTTTGGCAATGATAATAATAGAAAACACATTTAGATATTTTTAAAAATGTGCATCTACAGAATAATTGTAAACAGTATATTATAAATAATACAATATATATATGATGCACGTATAAAGTAATAACACGAAATTTTATATTGTGGCTTTTCTTCATCAAAACAGTTTAAGTAGATTTTTCCTGTGTTCTGTTATCTTAATCTCAGAATAAAGAATAGTCTTTCTCAAGAAAAGATTTATTCCAAGATTATGATCTTCTTATATTTTATGTTAAAGTAGTTTTTTCTTTTTAATCAGAGGCTGGTGATGATAGATGTTAGTCAGATAAGGTATACATGGCAATATAAAAATTGGCAACCCAGTGTTATTTAAATAAATACTAAAAAAGGTGTAGAATATCCAAGCTATAATATACCAAACAGAATATAAATTAACTGTAGCTGCCTTTAAAAAAAGAAAAAGAAATAAAATATGATTGTCAAGACAGTAGATGAAGAAAAGATCACCTTTTATCTTGTCTTTTTATCTTACTCCACCTTTTCTTCTTCCCTCACCCCCACAAAAAAAAAAAAAAGAAAGAAATGAACGTCTGTACACAAAATAAGCTAAAGGTTTGCTCTGAAATTGGCTTGCCCTCATATTTATTTTATGCAAAATTAGATTAGAATTCTCCAAAGACCAGGAACTACATCCTTCCATCTATGTCAAATAGAAACTTAGAAAAGCAGGCCAGATGTGGGTAGCTCATACCTGAAATCCTAGCACTTTGGGAGGCCAAGGCAACAAGACTGCTTGAGCCCAGGAGATCAAGACCAGCCTGCGCAACAGAGTGGGATCCTGCCTCTACAAAAATTAGGTGGATGTGGTGCTCTACAAAAAGTACAACAATTTGCTGGGTTTGGTAGTGCATCCCTATAGTCCCAGCTACTTGGGAGGCTGAAGTAAGAGGATCGCTTGAGCCCAGGAGGTCAAGGCTGCAATGAGCCGTGATGATGCCACTGCACTCCAGCCTGGCTGACAGAGTGAGACCCTGTCTTAAAAAGAGAAGGAAAGAGAGAGAAAATAACGTCTCTCTTAATGCAGTAAGTCTGTCAGTTTTAGTTTGGTACCTGAGAACACAGTCTATTTCGTTAGCTGTGTACTTCTCAAATTATGTCCACAACCAGTGTAAAGGTCAATCACAAAAAAATACCCCTTACAAGTTAAGTGCCAAACTGACCTGATCAAATGGAGTGGGTTTTTTTCCTCGTGCTGCTTTTAGTTTTATTATTTTGCATTAACATTTTAATGGCATGTTAAAAGGGGCTCAGAGTTTTGGTGATACTGCAAAAAGTTTTATGAAGCTTCAAAATCCACCCCATGGGCCTCAGATCATGAAGTCAAAAATAACTCTGGGATAAGAAGTGAAACATAGGATTATTTGAAGCATTACTGTAAACTTTCTGAAATTAATGTGATTTGGAAATCCAGATTTTCTCTTTTCTACTGAAAAGTACATTTATTAAGTTCCCAGATCACCAAAAAAGGCCATTCTATTAATGAAGGGGTGCTGACAAATGATTACTCCACTTGCTGTTTCTAGGTCATGTTTCACTAACTAGCTGTTTTAACCAAATACACCTTTAGCTTCACTATGGAATTAAGTTGCTGCTAAAATAAGAAGACCCGCCACATGAATTTATTAGCAGACGTACGTTCTGAAAGCCATCATTACATTGAGACCTAGAGCAGCCAGATCCTTTGACATGTGGGCCACACATGGTTGCATGCTGAAATGTACCCATTATTTCCATCACCATTTCCCACAGACACATTTCAAATGTGCCATGCACTGTTTTGCTTGCTTACTGGTTCTCTATCCATTCTTGTCCTGGATTGCATAGTAACAGCCAGAGAAAAGAAAAATCCTTACTCTCCATGTTAGACTGTCCTTCAGAAGGTTAGATTTTTATGTCAGAAGTACCATCATCTGGAGCAATGAATTACCAGATTTTGGAGTGCTTGGAATCTCAGGGCCTATCTGCCAACTCCCCACAGCTTTTCTCAAAAGCTTGTTTTTGCTGAGAAATGACAGTGCCCAAAGGGCCATTGAAAAGGCAGAACAAAGCTTTTGAACTTCAAATGAAGCGTAATTGGATGTGGTGTTCTACAGAGGGTCTGCTGACAGACCAAGTCAGAGCCTTGTGCAACTTGATGAATCTCCCAAGCAGAGAACAACCTTTAGCTGGATGGAAGGATGTCAGTCCAGCAGTTCGTGGTATGGAGGGTCTCCCATTGCCTGTCCTGCTGGAAAGACCCTCTATAATTTGGTTCTACTCTAGAAATCAAGGCCAGGAAGTAAGAAGAGGTGTATGCGTTTATAGGTGGGCCCCAGCATGTTGTCTAATGAGACGAACCTTCTTTTTCTGTTGTGTTAATAGTTACTGTATCTGTCTTCTTGAATTTGCCTGTGATTGCCATTCAATAGATGCCATTGCAATTTAATAGATTCCTGGGCCGGGCACGATGACTCACGCCTGTAATCCCAACACTTTGGGAGGCCAAAGTGGGCAGATTGCTTGATCCCAGGAGTTCAAAAGTAGCCTGGGCAACATGGTAAAACCTCATCTTTACAAAAAGTACAAAAAAATTATCCAGGTGTGGTGGCGAATGCCTGTAGTCCCAGCTACTCAGGAGGCTGACAAGAAAATCACGCAACTGCTAGTGAGCCATGATCACGCCCCTGCATTCCAGCCTGGGCGACAGAGTGAGAGCCTGTCACAAAAGCCAAAAAATAAATAAAAATAACATGAATGCCTGCAGAATCAGTAAAGGTGGCTCTTTGCTTTCAGAATCAGCAGAACTCATGATGACAGTATTTAAAATCCTAATATTCAGTGCCCCAGCTCAGAAATAACCAAATGCTAGTGTAGATGGCAGAAGGTAAAAGGTTTGCGAGTTAAGATTTCCAGTACAAGTGTTAGTCGCTTCTTTTATGAACCAGGAACCTGACATTTGTCAAGCATGAAGTGTCAGGCCCTGTTCTAAGTGCTTTATGTATATTAACTTACTTAATCCTCACCACAACAGGTCGGGCCTGTCATTGTCACCATTTATAGATGAGAAAATGGCAGCACGGAAAGGCTAGGTAGGTAACTTGCCCACTGTCTCACAAAGCTAGCAGGGCATGGATCAGAGATATAAATCTAGACAGTCCACCTCCAAAGCCCACCCTCTTAACTGCTACACTAATGTATTCAGACTCCAGGCCATGACCTCCCAGGGGGTCAAGAAGTCAATGTGATGGTCATGACCATCAGATTTTGTTAAAATGAAATAGAACAGAAAAATGCCAGAGTATATCACATGTAGTAAAGATTGTTTTGTGAAATTTCTGTTTCAGATATTTACATTAAAATGTCTCATCCTTGAGTCCAGATATGTTTCATAAGTCATAATTTTTTAGATTTCATAAAGGTAATATGGTACAAATACTACATATTACATAATACCCCCAGTAGGGTCTGGGGCAGCCCCATATAATCACATACATTGATATTTATACAGTGAAACACACAAATATTTTCACTAAATACAATAAAATCTGTAAGTAGGCTTTCACCCGGTCAGGTTAGAGTTTGCCTTCCAATGACGTTTTATTGCCAAACTTTATTTTTTAAAAATTTCAGATTTCAGAGCTTTGGAGATTTCAGAATTGCAGGTTGCAGGCCTATTTATACATGTGAGCACACCAGGTCGCACCGTGAGATACATTTCTTACAATGGGTTGAAGTCAAAGTTTGAAAAATACTGCACAATGCTATTGCTGGAATCATTCACTGTTAGAGCTGGGAAGGACCCTAGCAGTGATGTATTCCATATATCCATAAAACCAAATCTCCTCAGTTTTAACAAGTAGAAAAACCAAGACCACAAGAGCAAATGCAGTGACTCCGGAGGCCACCCGTTTCTTTGCCCCAGAGCAAGCCTCCTGGCAACATGCAGTGCAGACCTCTGGACCACGCGCCTTCTCCAGAGTCATATAATCACAGCCACACCACACCACATATCTTGGAGTTTTCAGTTTTTTCTCAGACTGCGGTTTTGAGTGGTCACTTCCATTTCTGAGTTCTCTGATCCAGTGAAAGCCCAGTGATGTTTTTTCCCCAGCAGGTCACTTAGACTCAGGTGTTTTGGCCATCAAGTGAGGTGGCAATGGAGTCTCTGCCCAGGTTCCAGCAAATACTGTACATTTCCTGAGTTTGTGGTTGAAACTAGTCTCCCTGGACCAGCAGTTGCCATTTTCCCCCTCTGGAGCTATATTCATGTTTCCACGTTGAACATGTCAGACTAAATGAACGTTGTGGTCTGAGGATTTAAAAGATTTATAATGGAGTCTTGAAAATTTACTTAAGGAATATGTACTTCCCCTAGCAATAACAAATATTACTACAAATGACCATATTAAATTAAAGTAACTTAGACATTTCTGATTTGTAGGAAAGTTGAAATTAATCTTACAGCAGTTTCAGTTTCAAAATGAAAACATTGCTTTGCCTGACCGCAGATTTTCAGGCTGTTAGTCAACAGTGAGGGAAAGAGTCTCAAGTGACTTTTTTTCTTTAAGAAATACTCAGTTTTCTCTATGTGTAGAAAAATGTTAGAAGGAAAAACCCTAAAATATCAACCATAGTTTTATCTGGGTAATATTTCTCTTAGAAAAAAAATTTTTACACAGGAAACATCAAAAATTCCTTTCATAAGCTGAATGGTAGGTACACAGATTGCTATTTTATTAAAATCTTTATGCATGGCAATGTAGATATTGATTTGCATATATATTCCATAATTTTAAAAAATACCTTTATTTCATTTCTTTTCCTAACCTCTGTATTGGTCAATTAAAACGCTTTTTAAACACAAGTCACAAATCCATAAAAAATGTTCTGTAAGTGTTCTTTACTGAGATACATTACTTTTTACAATTTGAAGAAAGAAGACTTTCTTATTCATTCTTTGTTCCTTCCCTGATTAATTCCTTTCGTGAGTAGGCAAGAAGCCCAGTTCAAACACTTTTTTCCCCCACATTAAAAAATAATAATCACAGCCAGGCACAGTGGCTCACGCCTGTAATCCCAGAACTTTGGGAGCCCGAGGCGGGTGGATCACAAGGTCAGGAGATTGAGACCATCCTGGCTAACACGGTGAAACACCGTCTCTACTAAAAATACAAAAAATTTAGCTGGGCATGGTGGCAGGCGCCTGTAGTCCCAGCTGCTGGGGAGGCTGAGGCAGGAGAATGGCGTGAACCTGAGAGGCAGAGGTTGCAGTGAGCCAAGATCACGCCACTGCACTCCAGCCTGGGCGACAGAGTGAGACTCCATCTCAAAAAATAATAATAATAATCACTAGAAGGTGTACTGGAAAATGTTGAACTGACTTGGGGAGGAAAAAAATCCCAATTTGTGGTATTGCCAGTTTCAGTGGTGTAAATACTCCTGCCATAGCCAATTTCAAGCTACCCACATGTTACTGAACACAGAGTAGGTTACTTTGCATTATATAGCATATAGTTATACAGGAATTCTACCAAATAGATAAAATATTAATGTAAATAACCTCAAGAATATAGATAATATTAAAATGCAGTAAAATAATTAAGTGATGAGCCTTGAGTTAAGTATCCTTGTTTTTAACAAAGCACTTGATTTAATTATTTACATAATTTAGTTTTTAATAACGGCTGTGTTTAACAACAGATTCACCAAATCCCTGAAAATTTAAGTCAGCTTTCACAACCCAGTATGAGCCAGCTCCAGCACACTGCAGCTGCCAAATCAGAGCAGTGTCACCACTGCAAAGCAGAGAGAATTCTGGGAGGTGGGCACAGCCCGCTTGCCTTCCCCAGATTGTAGCCCAGTGGGGCTACAATTCCAGAGACCCCCTGCCCCACAACTGGGGAGCCCAGTGGTCCCACACAGCAGGACGGACTGACATTTGGAGGATGAGCCTTTTGTTCTCCCAGCTGCCCACTGCCCCCATGTAAACTGCCAGAGGGGCATTGCCCCAGGCCCCATGCTCCGGCTCCCTGAACGCTTTCAACTGTGAAAACCATGACAGAGTCCCGAGGCTTGACTAGGCTCTGATGCCAGCTCTGCCACTAGCCTAAATGACCCCAAACAGGTCACACCACCTCAGTTCACAGTTGCTGTAACAAATGAGGGGGCTGGACCGGATGATCTGACTTAACCAAGGTTCCTTCCTGCTCTAAAACCCAAGAGAGTCAGGTGCAGTGGCTCACGCCTATAATCCTAACACTCTGGGTGGGAGGATCACTTGAGCCCAGGAGTTTGAAACCAGCCTGGGCAACATAGTGAGACCCCATCTCTACAAAAAATCAAAAAATTACCTGGGCATGGTGGGGCATGCCTGTGGTCTCAGCTACTTGGGAGGCTGAGGCAAGAAGATCACTTGAGCCCAGGAAGTCAGGGCTTCAGTGAGCTGTAATCACACCACTGCACGCCAGCCTTGGTGACAGCGAGACCCTATCTCCAAAAAAAAAAATCCACATCAGCCGTGATTATTGAGAGCTTCAGAAAGATCACCAGTGGTGTCCAGACTCATTGAGGAAAGCTCAGGCTACTGAGTGACATGACTCCCTTAACCTAAACTCAGCCTTGGGAACATGGTGAACCTTTCCCAGCCCTGATATTTGGTAAAACGGGGAACGTAGTCCTCATTTGTTGGCCAGAATCACAGCCTTTGCTATGCCTTCTTGGCTTCTCTAGACACTCTTGTCTCCCCAAATGGTTCCTTGCCACTGGGAATCTGCCCACCTTTTGACAGACAGCTGTGCTGATGGAACATTGCTCAAAAACTTGAGAACTTAGTAAGTCTCAGAAAATGGGTTAAGTCGTGGTTAATGAAGGGAAGAGGAAGAGGAGCAACATGGTAGTGCAGGGGAGACACGGGCCTATTTTAACCAGGGTTCCCACAGCGCTTGTGTGGCACTCCTGTGTGTGTTTGTGGGGGCGGGTGGTATGGGGATGTGCGTGTATGGTTGTCACTAGAACAAATTGTGCAGCTGTGTGCCTTGATATGTCAAGGTTACCATGATTTATAGATCATATGTCCAAATTCACAACACCAATCCAAGAGAGGAGGGAGAACTACAGGAGGAAGTCTTGGCGACAGGGCTTTAAGAATGTGTTTCAAGTTTAATGCTTTTAACATAGGTGCCTTGATCTTGTTTCTAGAAAGCACTATAGAAGATATAACCCAAATCCAGATTGCTGTCTGTAGCTGGCCAAACCCATGTGAGGGTGAAGGCGGGGTTTGTGTGTGTGTGAATGTTGTTATGGTTGTTTATAGTTGTTGTGTTATATCTGAG
>NW_012101209.1:5017650-5025485 GCF_000951045.1 Mandrillus leucophaeus
GAGTCAGGTGCAGTGGCTCACGCCTATAATCCTAACACTCTGGGTGGGAGGATCACTTGAGCCCAGGAGTTTGAAACCAGCCTGGGCAACATAGTGAGACCCCATCTCTACAAAAAATCAAAAAATTACCTGGGCATGGTGGGGCATGCCTGTGGTCTCAGCTACTTGGGAGGCTGAGGCAAGAAGATCACTTGAGCCCAGGAAGTCAGGGCTTCAGTGAGCTGTAATCACACCACTGCACGCCAGCCTTGGTGACAGCGAGACCCTATCTCCAAAAAAAAAAATCCACATCAGCCGTGATTATTGAGAGCTTCAGAAAGATCACCAGTGGTGTCCAGACTCATTGAGGAAAGCTCAGGCTACTGAGTGACATGACTCCCTTAACCTAAACTCAGCCTTGGGAACATGGTGAACCTTTCCCAGCCCTGATATTTGGTAAAACGGGGAACGTAGTCCTCATTTGTTGGCCAGAATCACAGCCTTTGCTATGCCTTCTTGGCTTCTCTAGACACTCTTGTCTCCCCAAATGGTTCCTTGCCACTGGGAATCTGCCCACCTTTTGACAGACAGCTGTGCTGATGGAACATTGCTCAAAAACTTGAGAACTTAGTAAGTCTCAGAAAATGGGTTAAGTCGTGGTTAATGAAGGGAAGAGGAAGAGGAGCAACATGGTAGTGCAGGGGAGACACGGGCCTATTTTAACCAGGGTTCCCACAGCGCTTGTGTGGCACTCCTGTGTGTGTTTGTGGGGGCGGGTGGTATGGGGATGTGCGTGTATGGTTGTCACTAGAACAAATTGTGCAGCTGTGTGCCTTGATATGTCAAGGTTACCATGATTTATAGATCGTATGTCCAAATTCACAACACCAATCCAAGAGAGGAGGGAGAACTACAGGAGGAAGTCTTGGCGACAGGGCTTTAAGAATGTGTTTCAAGTTTAATGCTTTTAACATAGGTGCCTTGATCTTGTTTCTAGAAAGCACTATAGAAGATATAACCCAAATCCAGATTGCTGTCTGTAGCTGGCCAAACCCATGTGAGGGTGAAGGCGGGGTTTGTGTGTGTGTGAATGTTGTTATGGTTGTTTATAGTTGTTGTGTTATATCTGAGCTGTAGGAGAGTATTTTACAATAAGAGGTATGAGTTCTATAATTCCAGCACTTGGGAGGCCGAGGCAGGCAGAACACTTGAGGTCAGTAGTTCAAGACGAGCCTGGCCAACGTGGTGAAACCTTGTGTCTACTAAAAATACAAAAATTAGCTGGGCATGGTGGCGGACACCTGTATTCCCAGCTATTTGGGAGGCTGAAGCAGGAGAATCGCTTGAACCAGGAGGCAGAGGTGAGCCGAGATTGTGCCACTGCATTCCAGCATGGGCAACAGTGCGAGACTCCATCTCAAAAAAAAAAAAAAAATGTATAAATATATGAATTAGACATAGAGAAGCCTTTCTCTCTCTTCCCTCTGGTTGTCTCTCCCTCTCTGTCTCACACTGGATATGCACCCTCTGGGTTTATTCTATTCAGCCGTTCCACAAATGGAATTTCTGCTCTACACAAGGCATGTGTGTGCTTAGTGCTTTCAGAGCCATGGGTGTGTGGTGTGTCCTCAAGACACTTGGAGTTGAGTAAGGTGGACAAAATAAAGAGACATAACCATATTATAATGCTTTATGTAATTAATAACAGCTTCTGCATGTTGAGCCATTTGCTACATGTCGGGCCAATTACCTCATTTATCCTCACAACAGTCCTCTGAAGTTGAAATGTTATTGCCCCGTCTGCCAGCAGGTTACCTTCTTAGGTCGTGAACATTCAGACTCACAGATGACCATGGGCCACAATAGGGCACTGGGCCCGTTCAGAGGATGGAGGACAGGCCGCCTTCTGCAGGCACCCTTGCAGCAGTGCACATGAGAGTCTGTTCAGGTGCAGAGGGGTAGGAGTGGAAACCATCCTGGTAGAAAAGCCTCATGCCCTACAGAAGCCAAAGCTCTTGCAACATGCTCTGGGCATAGCTCCCCAGTTCTCTGCAAGGGCCATGCCCAGCTACAAGATCACCATGCTCAGGAAGCCTAAATCAGGATTCTTGGCTTCCTATCAGATAGCTACAGGTTCCTAGATCCTCCCAGGCTGTGCAGTTCACCAGTCAGAGGTCATTCTTATATAGTGTCGCCTGGTAACGTGGTTGACATACTGTCTTAGCAGGTTACCAAATTTAGCCAAAGATCAGACTCCCATGCAGAAAGGGAAAAGACTTATGTTAATTCCTTACCTACTCTCTCATTCCCATTTTACAGAGAATAAACCTGAGATTCAGAGAAGTTTATCAACTTGCCTCAAATTACATAATAACCCAGCCAGGATTTGAACCCTGGCCTCACTCCAAATATCATGCTCTTAACTAAAATGCAAGATGTAAAAATTTTTTTCTACCCCCATAAGCATGTCCGTGTTTATTTTCCTATTTGAAACACTAGTTTGAATTACTTGCCCTCGAGAACAATCAGCCTTCCTGGAAGCAGCAGCCTGTTTATCCTGTGGCTTTGCCACTCCCTGGCAAGCTGCATACCCCAGTGTGAGACGCTCAGCACCATGCGAGTTAGCAGTTCTTCTTAGAATAATTTTTTTTAAAAAAGCACTAATTCTTTGCTTTTCTCTGTGAGTCTGTATTTTTAGTAGAGGTTTATGAGAAGGGGAATAAGAAGTTTTAAGGACAATAGAACCAATTTTGCATCTGAAAATAAATGAGTACCTGGCTACATGTGCAAACTATTCTCTTTTGCATTGACAGTCCTTTTTAAATCACCACTATGCTATAGCATAAAACCTAAGAGCTCAAGGCAAAGCTTTATTACTAACGTCAGTTCAGCATATAAAATTCAGTTTGTATATCTGCATTATATTGCAAGAACCATTCAAGAAATGTGCCATCCATGTTCCAAGTATAAAAATAGAAATTTTAAGACAGCGTAACAATATTACTGTTGTTTCATTGGGTATTTAATTGACTTCAAGCTTTCACCAGGTATTAGAACTATCTGTTGACTTCCAAAACTTCATCATGTAGTGAGGAAAAATACTAAGGAATTTTGTAGACAAAATGTGAAATAGGTTGGGTAAAATACCATGTTTAAGTGCAATGCAGTGAGTTTATGATAAATTGTATTGAAATAGTCAAAACATAGTTCATGCGGAAGGTGCTGGAGAGAGACCTTGAGGGGCCTGGAATGTTCTGTTTCTTAGCCTAGGTGGTGGGGACAGCTGTGGTTTTATCATCTGAACGCTATCATACATTTATGGACTATGCTTTCTATGGCAGTTTTCAAAAATGCAGCTGACAAAGTTTGCCTGCCAATATGAAAAGGTGAATGTTCTTTAGGTGGGAGATACCATTTCATAGATTGTTTTGAATCTCATATTACACAAATTTACAAAATGGTAGATTATACAGTGAGAAAAGAATGAAGTTTGAACATTACCAACATCAGAGAAGCATTGGAAGAATAACTCAAGTTTCCAAAGTGAAACTATCAGGAAAAGTCACCTTTCTCTTTATGAGTAATAAAATTAGAACGTAAACAGATCATCAGTGGTGACCTCCCTCCTTGTGCTGCTCTCTTCCCTTCTGGAATCTTCCTGGGCAAATGTATGCAGTTCTGTCTGTGTTTCCTGAGGCGGGCCTGGCACTGTGCTAGGAACTGGGGACTAGAATCCTTGCCTTCATGATGAGGCAAGCAAGGCCTCAATTAGCCAAGAAGAGTTTTTAAACCCAAATAACAATATGAGAATCAAAGTAATACAAAAAAGAGAGTTTTCATGAGGCCATATATGTTAGGTGGCAGTTAAGTGGTACAAAGAAATACTGCCAACCTGCAGATAAAGGAAGCGCTGTCTACTTAGGAGTGGTTGGGGAACTTTGAGGATGTGTGGGCTTCCTATGGGTAGAAAAAAAGAGAGCAGACCTTCCA
The DNA here is from genome assembly GCF_000951045.1 of Mandrillus leucophaeus. Taxonomy (NCBI): domain Eukaryota; kingdom Metazoa; phylum Chordata; class Mammalia; order Primates; family Cercopithecidae; genus Mandrillus; species Mandrillus leucophaeus. Next base: position 5,021,620 of record NW_012101209.1, read on the forward strand.
AGAGAGGAAATCTTGTAACTGAAAGCATTACAGTGGGTGCAGATGTATTCTGTGTGTATAAGCTTCCTGGCAAGGAGGATTTGCTAGGGAAGAAGTGAACCTGACTTTGAGGAACCTTAAAAATAACAAGCTAGAAGATAATTCCATTGCATTGGAAAAGGGAAGCTATTGTGAGTTTTTGAGATTGGGACTGACCTGTGGCCAAGGTCCTTTTCCAGGGTCGGGCATCTGTGAAACTCTAATGAATGTCGTGAGTCCTCATGCTCTATACGTGGCCCAGGTTCCTTACCTTCTGTTGTTGTTTCAGATTCATGACAGATGCTGCCCGCCGAGAGCAGGAGTCCCTAAAGAAGAAGATTCAGCCGAAGCTGTCACTGACTCTGTCCAGCTCAGTGTCTCGAGGGAATGTGTCCACTCCCCCACGCCACAGCAGTGGAAGCCTTACTCCCCCCGTGACCCCACCCATCACCCCCTCCTCTTCATTCCGCAGCAGCACTCCGACAGGTGAGTGGCTTGGCCCTACCGCCTTGAGGAGGAGGAGAGGAGAGAGGAGAAAGAGAAAGTGTGTGCGATGTGCTGGGGTCAGAAAGGGGCTGGGGACAGATGATGACACAGACCCACCACATCATCAATTCTTTCACTAGTCTCTGTATATTGATTCATTCTTCAGTTTATTACTGAAGAAATATTTCTAGATTATTGTTAATATGCATGCGATAATGGTTTTGTAGATTTTTTGTCAATATATTTCCCATTTTTACTGTGCATACCCACATACACAACATTTTTAATGGGCTCTACAATAATATATATTTCATCACCTGATTTACAACTAAATATGTTATGAACACTTTGTCTTCTAAAACAGTTAAGATCATTACATATTTTAGAGAAAACAATTTATTAAGCAGTCTTGGAGAAATTTAGATAGAATATTTCTTCCAAGGAGACTTCATTGTTTTTACAATGCCTTGAGAAAAAGGGGGAGTCCTTGTCTTCTCCAGGTTTTTCTGTAAATAGTGGAAACTTGCCCTTCAATTTAGCTTTTTCACTTGCTTCTTTATACCCACCTATTCTCCAATCAAGTAATCCATTTTATTTTTCCCAGCCCATCTCTCCTATGTGCCTCCTCTTTCATCTCAGTCTCCCTGACACACATGGATGTCCACTACTCCTGCACTCTCATCTCCTCTCCTCCCCTCCAGGTCCTCACCTTAAAGAGGCTTCTGTCCTTTTAAGGATACCGTCTTCATTGATTTGGATTGACTCTGCTCAAAACTTTATCCTCAGTTCCACATTAGGATTAGCCTGTAATAATCTGAAGACAAAGTTCAGTTGTTTAAAAAATTTATTAGTAAGAAAATCTTGGTAGAGTTACATGTATCAAGAAACTAGGACTTCAGCTGGGTACTGTGGCTCACACGTATAATCACAGCTCTTTGGGAGGCTGAGGCAGGAGGATCACCTGAGGCCAGGATTTCAAGACCAGCCTGGGCGAAATGGCATTTTCAATGCCTCGTAAGTGCCAGAAACTGAGCTACTGAGGTGAGCAGAGAGAGGCCCTTTTCCCTGACCACAGGAGCTTACACCTGTTGGAGAATGTTGGCATTCTAGAGGCCAAACAAGATCACTTTTGTCTTCCTCTCCTAAGTGTGGAAATGATTAAAAAATAAAACAGCAGTCACAGATGAAGAACAAAATATCACCTGTATTACATAAAGCTAAACCACAGAATGGAGCTTGGATCTGTAACAATTGGGCTTCCTAGTATGTCTTCCCAGAATTCAGTTTATTTCCCACAGTGCACTTCTCAGCTTACCTCAGGGTGGGAGCTGACCAGACTGCACCCTGGACCCTGAGCAGAGCGTGTCCAGCCCTTCCTCCCTAGTTCGTGCTTCATTAAGTCACTGTTCCTCCTTGGGCAGGAGTGAATAGAGATGGTGGAAGAGGTCCCGCATCTTTGTGCTGTTTGAGAAACAGAGAGATAGCTCTCTTCCCCCGGTGGGAGTAATCAAATCAATACACAAATAAATATAACCTTGTAATCATGGCAAGTGCTATATAGAATTCTGTGACAGGAGGGCATCCAGAGAGAAGTTTGACCCAGGCAGGAAAGGAGTCAACTTAGTAAAGAGGAAAGGTGGAGCAATGTCACAAAGGGAACATTTTGCAAAGGCTCCATGGAGGGGAAAAGCCCAGCAGGTCCCCAGTACTGAAAGCAGGCCAGGTGGCCCAAGTGTAAGATGAGACTCAGAGGTAGGTGGGGACTAGGGCATTGGGGGTCTTACTCAAAATTTTGGTTGAATCGAAGAGCAAAGAGAAGCCACTTGTAACTACACCATCATCTCCTTAGCCATGATTAAAATTGTTTATCTTCTCTGACAGTTTATGTATCTCTCTGTCATCCATTTTCCACTGTGCAAAGTGTGTTTCAGAATACTAACTTCACAAAATACTAGTTGGGGAAAAGGGATTTCCTAGTAAGTTTGGGGAGATGATGAGTTCGACAAAGTTAAATGGATTTCTTTAATTCAGGGCTTTAATATGCACTGTTAGTCTCCAAAGGGAGGATTTAGTAAACTTAGATGCTATGATTAGGGGACCTCTTTCTCTATGGGGCATCTCAGGGTTGCCCCATACCAACACAGGGTATCTGTCATGGTTGACAGATACCCTGTGTTCAATCAGGATTGAACATTTTGAAGACAGGTTAGGTATGGGAGATAGACCAGAGTTCCTGCCTGAACTTCTTTCTTTGCAAATGTTACCTTGGGCAAGTCACTAATACCAATTATATAGATTTTGTATCAAAGTTAAATGTGATAGCACACATATAACACAGTGCTCAGTAAATGTTCATCTCTTTCGTCTGGGGTTTTCAACTTTGTATTTTAGGAACAGTATCAAGGTCATTCTTCTAGAGGACGAACCAGTTCATTTGTGTTAGGCATTTATCTATTTCCTTGAATAGACCACCATGTTTCCCTTATATTTTATTTTGTGAAGATTGACTTTCCAGGATCTTTGTGTGACATTTATGTTGTAAATCTAAGGAATGAAAGAGAGTGAAGTGTAATTCCGCAGTCCTCTTTTCTGGGTATTGCTATGATATTTATTCATGTATAATATGAATTATGGAGGCAGTCTCCAACTGGCTGTGTTTTATACCTGAAGTAATATGGACTGACTCATGTCCAACACCAGATAACTATGACTGCCCCAATTAGTGACGGGTGCCTAGGACCCCCTGAAAATAAAGACAGTTTAAAAGTGAGAGTTTATTATTTTTCACGTAAGAATGTTTGGAAGAAATGGAATCATTTCCTTTCCTTCAGACATAAAGAAATCTTTCTGACACCTTGGCTATTTTAGCAATTTCCCATTGAGAGAATTAATTTATGTTGTGGTAAAGATGTATCATTTTCAATCTGTCAAGATCATTGGTAAGTTATTTGCTGCTGGAAGAACATTCCATGTAAACATCAAAAATTAGCAGGGGAAATGGTTTCTTAAACCCCTACCATGTACAATTTTGATTGTGTACATTTTTCAGTGTTTGGAATGTTATTTTACCTGTAGTTAGAGAGATCAGCTTATTTTGCCTGACTAATGTGGTTTCAGTCACTTTCATTGCCAGGTTATAAAATTCCACGTTTCTACCCCTTAAATTCACTCTTCCAAGTTCCATATTCATGGTGCATTCCCACTTCAGAAATAATAGTCATCTTGTAGGAACTTCATTTATAAAATGTTCTTTAAGGTTTATTTTCTTGACAATACTGAATTAGAGCTCAGCTTTATCCTAGACTTTTGAGTATTTCTTTGGTATACTTGGAATCAATGTTTGTTTTGCAGTTTTTTTTTTT
>NW_012101209.1:5033688-5043930 GCF_000951045.1 Mandrillus leucophaeus
GACAGCAAGACTTCGTCTAAAAAAAAAAAAAAAAAGTAACATCTAGAGTATAATTACTTAGGGGGAAAGGCAGGTAGCACTTGTGGAGTGTTTGCTATGTGTGCTTACTGTATTCTTTATGTATGACCTTGTATGTAATCTTAACACCAGCCTCACTGAGACATTATTATTCCCATGTACAGATAAAGAAATAGAGGCTTAATAAGGTTAACGACACATCCATGTCTGTCTATTCAAAGAATATGCTCTTTCTAGTATACCCACACTTTCTATCCACATTCGTTATTATTACATTAATACTTTTTAAAAAACTTTATTAGACCATCCACAGTGTGTGTGAACCTGACACCTGCAAACTCAAAATACGTTAAGTTACTGAAACCTTGGTTTGACTTCATTCACCGTAACTTCCATTTTCACACAGCTCTACCATTCAAACAGCATGTCGTAACAGAAGGACTTAACAGTTTCGTTCAGCCAGGGTTTCTCTAAGGGTCAGCTGACTCCAGATAGCCAGTTGTTAAATAATCAGGTTTGCAAGCTGTTTGCTAAACTGTTACCTTGAAATTGGCCAGGGTGGGAGTATTTACACCAGTGAAATTGGCAAATGCTACATATCAGGACCTTCCCTGCCTCACTTTACCATTATACCACTGTTTTTTCCTTTCAGTATTTACCAGGTTAATCTTACTTAGTTTGTAGTTCAAGGAATCGTGGATCCATGTGTCTGCGAATAAACCTAAAGTCAATCACCAATAAATAAATAATGACCATTTCAAGCAATGGACTGCTTTGTAGCCACTCACCACAATGTTGTAGGAAAGGTTTTTACATTATATTGTTACACGAGAAGATCCCATTTCAAAACTGCATAAGCAATATAATCTCAATTATTATTATTATTATTATTTTTTTGAGACAAAGTCTCACTCTGTCACCCAGGCTGGAGTACAGTGGTGTGATCTCAGCTCACTGCAATCTCCACCTCTCTGGTTCAAGAGATTCTCCCACCTCTGCCTCCCAAGTAGCTGGGACCGCAAGTGCGCATCAACATCACCTGGTAATTTTTGTATTTTTAGTAGAGGCGGGTTTTTGCCATGTTGACCAGGCTGGTCTTGAACTCCTGACCTCAAGTGATCCGCCTCAGCCTCCCAAAGTGCTGAGATTACGCCACCACACCTGACCCGTGATCTAAATTTTATCTTTTACTTCAGAGAAGTTAACCATGGTTATCTACCTTAATATGGTAGGAAGATGAATGTTATTTTCTTCTTTTTCTTTTCCCACATTTTCTGAAATGAGCTTGTCTTTCTTTTTATAATTAAAGCAACTTAGTCCATATGATTGGAAGATATAGAATTACTGGCCCTAAAAAGAGTTGAATGGATCTCTTTCCATCAAATTAATTGACCTGTGGTGTGAGGTCATCCTGTAGCAAAGGCCTATTTGCTTTTGCGTCCGTCATTAGAGAGCAGGTTGCCTTAGTTATTATTGCCTACAGCTTAGTTAAGAAAGTAATTTGTCCCCCCTCCCCCCATATTTCCCCCTTGAACCTCTTAATACAGTGACCTTCGATCAGGATGAACGTTGAAATCACCTGGAAAAAATTGTAATCTCCCTCTGCCTGGGCTTCCCCTGCAGCCACTCTGATTCAGTTGGTGGATGGGGCTTGGGCACTGGGAGTTTTTAAAAACGCTTTTGGGTGGGTAGTTCTAACCTACAACCAGAGTTAAGAAACCACTGTTTTAAAACGTGGCCCATCTCGTTGTAGTATTTGTGTGCCTTCTAGCTTGAATTTTGAACATATTTCCACGTTGTCTGGAGAAAGATTATTGTAATCTGTTTCCTTGGCCTCCGGGATGAACCCAGTGGGACTGACAGATGCTCACTCATGTCTTAATGGCGAAGCGGTGGAAAGAGCTGGCTGGGTTTCCGGTTCTAGTAGCACCACATAGTTACTCCTGGAAAATATTGGTATATCTATTTTGGCATACTCTGGGGGGGAAAATTCAAGTATTAAACCAGAGAAAGGCACCCAAGGAAATTAAACCAATTTTTAGGTTTTCTTGTTTAGATTCTTAAAACAATGCAGAAACTTAAATTTTATATTATTTTACCTCATATTCCTGTGTCTTTTGGTATGGCCTTTTACAAAATATTTCTTTATGGCTTTTACAATAAATTGTTCAGATTATAAAGATATTGAAAACTTTAGGAGTTATTAATACACAGCAAATTATTTTAAATAATATAGTATTAATTTTTCCCTTGGGGTGAACATTACTCTGCAATACAGACTTACAGGACTGACAGAACTTTGCTTGGCATTTAGAAGCTCTATCTGAATGGAGTTAAGGTGAGCTCTTCCCTCATGCCTTTATTGTTAGAAAATGAAATAAACAGGCTTGGTAAGGACAAAAAATTCCAGACAGAAAAAAGATAAGCAAAATAAAGTATAAACTAATATACATCCCCCACCTACCCAAAAGAAAAGAACAAAATGGAAGGAAAAATCTCAGAGAAATCCTGTTCTGTTTAATAGTGGAAAATGAGGGAGGAAAGTGAAATATTTCAACCTGACTGAATGTCGTGATCTACTTGTGAATTCCTGAGGTTGTGATTTGGTTTTTCTAAAAAACTCTCCCTAAAGAGTTGGATGTCTGCATGATACCTAAGCAACATTCCCTAAAATCTTCCTATTGATCTGATCTACATTTTCCTTTTCACATAAATTCCCGCTCTTGTAGCTGGAGAATGAGAAGATGTTGCTATATTCTCTGCCTGCATTCTGTAGGTCATTTGCTTGTTTATATACTACTCTGTTCTAGTCTTTGTCGCTTCCTCTTCCTTTTTGATTGACCAGTAAAACCTTTATTCCTCTGCCTGAGTATCATGGTCGAGTCTTATGGCTAATTCTGCTTCCCCAGCATCTTCTGCAGCCACTTATTTTTAATCTCTTCTTGCTACTGAAAGTGTTGCAGTGAGGATGGCAACAAGGAAATGGGATTTATTTTTCCACAGCTATACCACTTAGAAAAAACCTTCCCAAACAAAACCTTTTTTTGACTTGAGGAAAACAATCAAATTGGCCAGGTGCAGTGGTTCACACCTGTAATCCCAGCCCTTTGGGAGTCCAAGACGGGCAGATCTCCTGAGGTCAGGAGTTCGAGATCTCATTATCCCTCTGCCCAGCAGAGAGTGAAATGGACAGAGGTGTGATGTAGGTTCCTCAGAGCCACAGAGCTGAGTGATGTTGACCCAGCACTTCCACTCTAGGTATTTACCAAAGAGGAATTCATGCCCTGGCCAACATGGCAAAACCCCGTCTCTACTAAAAATACAAAAATTAGCCAGGCGTGTTGGTGCACACCTGTAATCCCAGCTACTTGGGAGGCTGAGGCATGAGAATCAGTTGGACCTGGGAGGCGGAGGTTGTAGTGAGCCAAGATTGCTCCACTGTGCTCCAGGCTGGGTGACAGAGTAATACTTCGTCATAAATAAATAAATAAAAACAAGTCAGTGGTGATCTGTAATCATAATCTTTTTCGAACCTTATAGTGCACAAAAGCATTCACATTCACCATGTAATTTGATCCTTGTTAATATTTGATAGGACACAAGACAAGTATTATTAACTTTTATTTTAAGTCCAGGGTACAAATGCAGGTTTGTTACATAGGTAAACTTGTGTCATGGGGGTTTATTTTCCAGATTATTTCATCACCCAGGTATTAACCCTAGTACCCATTATTTTTTCTGATCCTCTCCCTCCTCCCACCTTTTGCCCTCCACCCTCCGAAAGGCCCCAGTATGTATAATTCCCCTGTATGTATCCATGTGTTCTCTCATCAGTTAGTTCTTTCTCATCACTTGGCTCCCACTTATAAGTAAGAACATGCAGTATTTGGTTTTCTGTTCCTGTGTTAGCTTCCTAAGGGTAATGGCCTCCAGCTCCATTCAGGTCCCTGCAAAGGACATGATCTTGTTCTTCTTTACGGCTGCATAGTATTCCATGGTGTATATGTACCACATTTTCTTCATCCAGTCTATCATTGATGGGCATCTAGGTTGATTTCATGTCTTTGCTATCGTGAATAGTGCTGCAATGAACATGTATATCTTGTTATAAGGCACTGTGCCAAGTACTGGGGATACAGAAAAGCATAAGGCATAGCCCTTGTGGTTTAGAACTTACAACCCTTAATAGAAGCAGGCTACATATGCCTGTGGAACAGACAACTAATGAACATGATGTATACACATATGGGCTACATTAGCACAGATGATTAATAAGACAGTATGGAAATACACATGGGGTCATTCTACACTGTTTTAATGCAATTGAAAGATGTATATTCACACTCATAAAATGTCATAGATAATTGCAGGGCAAATGTCAGTTCCAAAGGAGTTGGAATAAGGTGAGATCACAGGGAAAGTGATTTGGGCAAACAATTTTATAGTCCATGATTATGGAATGTGTCAGGTTAGGGAATTAGTGAGCAGACCTGGATGCATTGACTAAAGGTGGTATGCAGATCTAGACTTTTCTGGGAGACCCTCCCGAACTCTGGGAGCACAGAAGTAAAGTGCTAAGAGTCCTGGACACCAAAGGGGTCTCAATCCAAATCTTGGTTCTGCTGCTTGAGAGACAGATGAACTTAAACGTTTTCGAGCCTCAGTTTCCTCATCTGTATAATGGAGGCAGTGTTTACCTTATTGGGAGGATTAATTAAATAAGGATAGGGCCAGGAACAACTGCTGTGTTAACACTGATTCTATTTAAACCACCAGTTCAGAAAATAAATTAGCATAGAAATATCCCCGCTCTGCTTTCAAAATACCCTGCATTAGTAAGTAAGCCCCATGTGTTCAGGAACTGTTGACTGCAATTGGTGGAAATGGCTTATGTAGTCAGGTTAGTTAGGGCTTCTAGAAATAGCTAGGTAGCACCTGTAAATCAAAACATTTTTTGCTGTAAGCTGAATCCAGCCCTTTTGGGCAGACAATATTTCACCAGCCCTAGCCAGGGCTGCTTGTGCATATTTATTTTTAGTCTGCACTAACCTCAGAGAAGGCTGATTCCAGGAATGTGCATTACAGGTGGTATTTGCTAATGACCACTCTGGACATGGATACATTTTCAGGAAGGAGATGGGTTCATTTTCTTGTCAGAGTGGATACAAACGCTATATCTAAAGTGTCTATGGGACCAAAGGGAAAAAAAAAAAAAAAAACAGAAGTTGGACTTCGTCAAAACGAAACAAATGTGTGCTTTAAAGGACACTATCAAGAAATTGAGATGGCAATCAGAATAGGTGAAAATATTTGCAAGCCATGTATCTGATGAATGTCTCATATCTAGAATATGTACGAACTCCTACAACTCAATAATGAAAGGACAACCCAATTTAGAAATGGGGGGACATGACACCGTTGTTATTAACACAGAAGCATTTAAGATTATCATTTTATAACCAGGGGTGGCAGAAGTGAAGATGTAGCAAGTTGACCAACTTTTATGTCCTTTTTGTTATTTTAGTAAAGGTAGCAATAACCCTTTTAACTGTGGAGGCTCAGAGTACTAAGAAACAGAGCACTGGATGTTTCCAGCAGGTGAACACACTGGTGAAGGAGCTCTGTCCCCTCTCTTGTTGAAGGATGTGCCCACATAGCCCCGACCATTGTCACAGTTGGGACTGGGGGGACACCCCTTTGTGCCACCCAATTTAGGGTCCTTTTACATTTCAGATTCCCTTTAAGGTGTGTAGATTTGAACATCCCACTGGTAAGATTTAAATCAAGGTCAGAGGGCCATGTAAAGGGTATCTCAAAGTCTTTAGAACTGGGGGAGTTTTGACTACAGTGTCTCTGAAACTCCCTTCCCTCCTTCCTGTGCAGAGCGGAGAATGTCCTCAAACCTGCTCTGAGGGGAGAGGGCAGCAGATCTCATTATCCCTCTGCCCAGCAGAGAGTGAAATGGACAGAGGTGTGATGTAGGTTCCTCAGAGCCACAGAGCTGAGTGATGTTGACCCAGCACTTCCACTCTAGGTATTTACCAAAGAGGAATGAAAACATGTATCCACAAAAGACAGGTACAAGGATGTACATAGCAGTTATTCGCAGTAGCCCCAAACTGATGAGTAGTTCATCCACAGATAAATGGGTAGATAAACTGATATATCCAGATAGTGGAGTATAATTTAGCAATAAAAAGAAAGTACTGATACACACACAAAAAAATGGATGAATCTCAAAAACATTATGCTGAGCAAGACAAGCCTGACACAAAGGGTACTCATGAAATTCAAGTACAGGCAAACCAACCTGCGGCGACAGAAATCAGAACCGTAGTTAATGTGAGAATGTGAGGAGGAAGGCGTGGACAAGGGAACTTTCTTGAATGATGGATATATTCTGTGTCTTGATTGGGATGTTGGTTTCACAAATGTATACATTTATCAAACTCATCCAATTATATGCCTGCCCGATGCAGTGGCCTACATCTGTTATCCCAGCATGGGAGGCTGAGGTGGGAGGATTAATCGAGCCCAGGAGTTTGAGGCCAGCCTGGTCATCATAGTGAGACCTTGTCTCTACAAAAATCGAAAAATTAGCTGGGCGTGGTGGCACATGCCTGTAGTCCCAGCTACTTGGGGATGAGGCAGGGAGGATGGCTTGAGCCCAGGAGGTCACAGCTACAGTGAGCTGTGATTGTGCCACTGCACTCTAGTTTGGGTGACAGAGTGAGACCCTGTCTCAGAAAAAACAAGTATACACTTAAGATTTGTGCATTTCACTGACCCCGTCTCAGAAAAAAACAAGTATACACTTAAGATTTGTGCGTTTCACTGTGTGTAAATCTTACCTCAATTGAAACAAAAGAGTGGTGGCTCAGGCAGCAATAAAGAACAGGAGTCCACAACTTCCAGTCACTCTTTGAACTAGCAAATAGCATTTCCTCTGTTACAAACAATTCATTTAGGAACAATGAAGTAAATACATGCAGTAGTCTGAGTTTGAAAATCTCTGGAATTTCCTCTTCATTGAAGAAAGACAGTAGGCGGAATTCTTTATCCTTAGCATAGGAACACTAAGGAAGCAGTAACATGGACAAATAAAACAGTTACGGGACATATTAAGTAGAGAATAGGAGCAGGGAAGACAAGATAAAGAAGCACTCTTGCCAAACTCTCAGTCCAGTGACACAGTTGAGAATTGGTTAATGACTGAAAGTGTTTCTGATAGAACTTACAGCACCTACGTCTTCCAATACCCAAAATATTTTGTTTCCCATGAGATAAAGGGTGCTTCCTTACGTTGAGAATATTACAAGAAAGAAAATTAAAGCCACCCAGGTTCAGTCCATGTTGAGCACATCCTCAGAAACTCTAAGTAATCCGGTTTCTCTGATGGGCAGGCACTTAAATCCTCAGATTTAATATCTGTGCTAACAGAAAGCCAATAATTCAGTGTTTCTGTGTTATTTTTTATACTGTTCATGCAGAATGATCCTATACCACACTTGACCATTTACATTTAGTTAAAAACCTGAATTTCATCTCTACTGTTAACTGTGTTGTTTAATCAAACTCAATAAAAATAGTATGTCCATTGTTAAGAATTCCCACAAGAAATCTCAAAGGTCTTTACAGTCATATTTCCCTTCGTGCTAGCAACACGGTTAGTGGTGAGGCATTGGTCCTAGGTCCTAGCTGCTTTTTCTTTGTCCCAGCAGGGGTCTCTGCATCGTCCAAAAAAATACCAAAAAAGATCACAAGGTAAAGTTGTTTTAAAGAGCACATATTAAGACTGTGCAGCTCACACCCTGTCTCCCCAAGAAAGAATGCCATCTTTTTAAGCCAACGTCCAGAGCTCGCTCATATGCCAACATCCATCAGTGCACACTTCTCAGTAATTTTCCTTTGGAAGCACAAACCAGAACTGAAATATGAGTGCTAAAGAGAGCAACATATTGTAAGCCTGGAAAGTGGTGTGGATTCTACTGAAAACATGAATAAACAAACAGACGCCCAAGACTGCCATACACCTCCCTTATGAAGGTGATGTAGATTTAGCACCTGAAGAATTCACAGCCCAGACAAACTCATATATTTCCAAAGACACCTTTTCTCCACGCCCCCGCCCCTGCCACCACCAGTCTACAACACGGCATATTAAAATCAGAGAAGCCCTTTCATCTTTCTGAGTATCACGGCAGCAAACTTGTTTTAATGTCTTTTCCATGTGGCTGAAGTTTTAACAATAAAATGATCCCCAAGCACACCCAGCTGCACAGCGTTAAAGAACCTGCAGAAAACTGAGAATGCTTTGAGCTAATTTGTTTCTGCTAAAAAGACGAGGGGCAGAATCTCACTGCTCCTGTCCCAGGACTTGCATCAGATGTTGTAAATGCACTCAGAACAAGCGGTGTTTGGCAGGCAGGGAGAAACTGAGGTTGCTGGAACCTTTCTGGGACCATGGACAAAGGGATTGTGCATGTCTGGCACCTTGCAACCAAAATTACACAGTTCCTCCTTGGAAAATTGGACTGGTGTTAATTCATCTTTAGCAGTAACAAGTTGGGTTGGTCTTATCAGATCAAAGATTTATTTCATATTCCACTAGTCTAAATAAGTATTTTTTTTAAAAACCAAGTCAATTAGGCTCTGTTTGGTATAGAACACATAGGTAAAATCAACCATAAGAAACTAAAGCTGGTTGGGGGACAACTGTATATGAATTTGACATCTACTGATCTCATGATGGACTGTGTTTTCTATCTCAGTACCCCAATTCTTCAGTTTCATTTTAAGGCAGCTAGAGTATTCTAAATAGGTATAGGCCCCAGGACAAATCATTCTCAGGGAACCTGAATAATTGTGAATGGAGTCGTTGGTCCCTGACATTGTCTACCAGCTAAGATGTTTCCTTGCAGCCTGAGACTGGATGCATTTTTATTTTTCAAATAGATTCCTATTTCAAAACTATCAAAATTTTTAAATAAAAAATAAAAGTCAAGCAGACTTCTTTCTGGCAAATAAAGTGGTGCTTTTCGTGTGATCTGTTTTCGTGTGAGCTCTCTAAGATAGGCTGTGTCACTGTATAGTAAAAAGTCTCCTCAGAATGTTTGACTTGAAAATGACTGCCTAGAGTCTTAAATTCAGGGGCAGGAAAGGCCCTCGATATGTTTCTGGTGGTGCATCCTCAGCTATCCTCCTCTAGACAGAACTGTCTGGGGTTATCCAGGCTGTACTAACAGGGTGCTAACAGTTACGGGGACTGATGCTGGGCCGTCAATGTAGGATGGTGTTTTTGAGACGTGATCGTGACTCCCATATCTTGAGCAGGCCCCCACCCTTTTAAATGGTTACTTTCTAATATTCCACCAAGTTCTGGACCATTATTGTGTTGAAAGTCTCCCTGAAATTCACCATGATGAAGTTAGTTTTGGCAGAGCACTTAGATGCTATGAACAGCATTTCACTGCCATTAAAAGGAAGCATTCTTTGAAAAAAGTGTTTAATTAAAGCCACTTGGTTTCTGTAATACCAGTATATATAATTCAAAATATGCTATGTTGTGTGTATAGGAAAATTATTAAGACTAACAAAACTTGACAAATGGTTAATATTTAAAAGCATGCAATTAAAATGTCACAACTTAGTTGTGAGTGAGCTACCAAGGGGATCTTGACTGGAGTTGGTTCTGAAGGGCTAGATGGGGTACTGCCACCACCTGTGGGCCATGCACCTTAACCTGGAACGGTTCCCCCCGCAGCCGGGAGATGAATAGGCCCCTTTTGGAAAGTAAAACCATAAAATTAAAATTATGAAGTAACTGCAAATATAAAAATTGGCTTTTTCTTTAAATCAAAGAAAAATGAAACCATTTCTGGAATAACTGTGTAATAAATACGCATTACAGAAACATAAATACACCTTTGGTTACTAATACACGGTACTTGCCAACTAAATAGTAAATTAAAAGTTCAGGCCAGGCACAGTGGCTCATGCCTATAATCCCAGCACTTTGGGAGGCCAAAACAGGTGAGGCCTGAGGCGCTTGAGCCCAGGAGTTCGGGACCAGCCATGGTAACACAGGGAGACCCTGTCTCTGCAAATAGCTTTTTTTAAATTAGCCAGGTGCAGAGGCATGTGCCTATGGTCCCAGCTACTCAGGAGCTGAGGCAGGAGGATCGCCTGAGCCTGGGAGATTGAGGCTGCAGTGAGCCTAGCTTG
>NW_012101209.1:5044145-5046306 GCF_000951045.1 Mandrillus leucophaeus
CACTGCAACCTCTGCCTCCTGGGTTCAAGCAATTCTCCTGCCTCAGCCTCCTGAGTAGCTGGGATTACAGGCATCCGCCACCACGCCCAGCTAATTTTTGTACTTTTAGTAGAGACAGGGTTTCACCATGTTGGCCAGACGGGTCTCAAACTCCTGACCTAGTGATCCGCCCACCTCAGCCTCCCAAAGTGCTGGGATTACAGGCATGAACCACTGTGCCCGGCTAGTTAACACATTTGTAAGTAATCTATAGGGCTCTGTTTTCTAAAATGAATAAGTAATAAATATTCCAAAAAGGATTTTTTTCCTTCCCTTTTTTGCTTTCCAACAAATATGTGTTTCTTGGCATCATCAAAAGTGGAAGTTTTGCCAGGACTAGAAAGCTTGTCCTTTGCCATGTGGGAGACCTTTAGCTAAAGCTATAAATGTGGCACACTGATGAACATTGTCATTTTAATTCTGTCAAGCAAGGAGGGTAAACTGGAAAATGAATTATGCTATATATAAACTTGAAAGTAGCTCCATCTTCGTGGTAGCTGTGCCTCTTAAAAATAGCATCTAACAGCCTCCTAGAATTTCTATTTACCTTTTGTTTTCTATTATATAATAGTCTATTTTGGACAGATGGCAGGACTGAAAAGTGAATGGATGTTTTCTCATACATTTTGCCTCTTTTGTTATCTTCCAGAAGATGGCAATTTGTGGCTCCTTCGGAGTGTTCGCAGGTTCTTGTCTATAAAGTGTTCTGAATTTATTAACCTAATAAAGCATATTGTTACTTAGACGCCAAATTAATAGTTATCGTTGGTTCCTCTCATTGAAGTATATTTTCTAAGATACTAAATGAATGTACTTTTAGTATCTTTTCTAAGATACTAAATGTAGGATGGTGTTTTTGAAGCAGGATCATGACCCTATATCTTGAGCAGGCCCCACCCTTTTAAATGGTTACTTTCTAATATTCCACCAAGTTGTAGACCATTATTGTGTTGAAAGTCTCCCTAAAATACACGATGATGAAGTTAGATACTAAATGATACTAACTCATTTAGTACCTTAGAGAAGATACTAAATCGAATCAGTTCTGCATACCTGTTCATTGTTGTCTTATAAGAAGTCATTTCCCTCTCTGTGCATGATACTCGCAAACTGGAGCTCGGGTGATAGGAGCATGGTGTTAATAAGTCTGAGGTCATGGGTTTAATTCTCATATGGGCCGGTTAACTTAGCTTCATCCTGGAGCCATGAACCATGCCCTTGAAGCTAGCTAAATGTCAAACAACAGGTAGTGTGGTCCCTTGACTCTCAGAAAAGAGATGATGCTCGGTATGAAGAAATGGAACATACACATAGGACAATGACATTCTCAAAGACTGGCCTTACCCTCAAGGTCAGTGTGAAAATATCATGGTTATGCAGAAAACAACTCAAATGAGTGTCTTACCGCGTATGTTTTGGAAATAAAAGAATTGCAGATTTCAGAGACTCCTGAGAGCTCTGTGTTAAGATCTCTGGCCTCCATTTATGCATTGACAGAGTAGCAGCACTGCTATAACATGTTGTTTATCTTCCTGTTCATCTTTTGTGTTCAGTACAAATGTCCTCAGAATATTCAAAAGAATGGGAAACAGATTGGTAAAAATAATAATAATGTATGTCTTAAGAATGGGGAAGCTGCAAACCATTTTAGTAGTTGCTGCCCGGTAAGAACAGGGATCCTAGTGACATGGATGGAAGGGGGCTGTTTCCACCTACTGCTCTCTTTTAAAATGATGGTCAAATCAAAACGCTTATCCACCATGATCAAGTGGGCTTCATCCCCAGGATGCAAGGCTGGTTCAACATACGCAAATCAATAAACGTAATCCAGCATATAAACGGAACCAAAGACAAAAACCACATGATTATCTCAACAGATGCAGAAAAGGCCTTTGACAAAATTCAACAGCCCTTCATGCTAAAAACGCTCAATAAATTCGGTATTGATGGAACATATCTCAAAATAATAAGAGCTATTTATGACAAACCCACAGTCAATATCATACTGAATGGGCAAAATCTGGAAGCATTCCCTTTGAAAACTGGCACAAGACAGGGATGCCTTCTCTCACCACTCCTATTCAACATAGTGTTGGAAGTTCTGGCTAGGGCAGTCAGACAG
>NW_012101209.1:5048274-5079177 GCF_000951045.1 Mandrillus leucophaeus
AGCACACCAACATGGCACATGTATACATATGTAACAAACCTGCACGTTGTGCACATGTACCCTAGAACTTAAAGTATAATAAAAAAAAAACTGAAATGAGCAAGAATTTTAAAAATAATTGTATTAACTGAATAAATAAATAAATAAATAAAATGATGGTCAAAGAGACCAGAGGGTGACTCCATTCCCTATTCCACCAGTTAGATGAGAATTCTTGGGAGAATGGCAGGTGAGGCAATGGCTTCGTTATGGAAGTTGTCATTCCTTAACACTCCTAAATTTGCAAAGTGCATTACTGCTCCGAACTCCTCCCAATTAAAGAAAACAAGGAAAAACACTGTGGCATAAAATAGCATCAGATCTTTACATATATGGAATTTGGGAACCAGAAATTTATGCAGAGATCATCTTGGCTACTTTTTTCAAACTGAAGTCATATCTCATTGATGGATCATGAAATTAATTGGTAAGTTATAACCAGTATTTTTAAAAGACAAGAAAAAAACAGAAAATAGTGTTTCACACTCCATAAGGATAAATATTAGCTGGGGAAACGGTGTGAGTGTGTGTGTATGTGTGTGGTTTTCTGAGTTGTAATGTAAAATATATTTTTCAATGGATCATGGTCAAAAAATTTGAAAGCCTACAAGTGATCTAGGCTCATCTCTTCATAAGTGTAGGGTCAAGGATGTGTAGTTAAATTGCGTAAAACAGTACCAATCTTCCAGTCCAATCTTCCTGATTCCCACTCTAGTGCTTATTCCTTTCAGTCACATTCTAGCCACTACAAAACAGCAAGTGTGTTTCCATAATCACACTGCATCATGTTCATAGTTCACTCCTGAGACCCCATCAAGCCATAGCTATATAATTCCCTCGGGCTTGCAGACCCTGGAACACTCGCAGACTCAGCATCACCAGAATGCATACACAGTCCCTGTCTGGAGCGTAACCACAGAGAGGAAGAAAAATGCTTTTTTAAAATATGGCTGCTTTTGTAGATGGTCCCCCTTTGCATACTCAGTTATTCCATTGTAGGTGTGAAGCACTTAGCTTGCAAGAGCATCATAGGGCCATCAGGGTGAAGTGCAGGTGGAGAAGATGCCACACCCTGATGAATTCAACAGGAAGGAGAAGAAACTGCGTCCCTACAAATAACATAGACGTGAGAAAACCACATCTGTGTGAGTGCGAGATCATCTGAGAGCACGTATGGCAAGGAAAGCCGCCATGCAGGGCCAGTCTCCAAGGGCTTCTTGGAGAAGATGCTGACTTGCCCGAATGGGTTTTGCATTTGGATATGAGACTCGAGAGCACAGGCTGACATCCCTGCACAGAGGCCACTTGTCAGCTGACCAGAACCCAAGGCTTTCTAGACAGGTGTTTTCTCTTGGCTCAGTCCTAGGGTAGGTGAAAGTTATTTCTTCCCCGTATTGAAGGAACACGTACAACCACCTACCTCTATTGGCCCTGTAAAACCTGAGGTGAAAATAGTTGTGAGTTCCTCTGGGTTTTAAAACTATGACTTGTTGACATTTGGAGGAGCATTTTACCCCATACCCAGTTCAGACTGTTATACCTTTCCATGTTTGCTTCCAAAGATCTGAAGCTACTGAGAAAGCTGAAAACGTTTTATGTAGAAAATATACAACAAAAAAAAGTTTGGTATTTCCGTATTTCTCAGAGAAGGCGTGACCTCTCATTCAGAGCCACGGGCAGGCTTCATTTTTTGTTCTCCACTATTACGTTGAGTTGTGTTTTCTCACTAGCTCTCTTGTTCCCCTTTCCTGTCCTTGTTTTGACAGGGAAGAAAATAAACGTGGTCGGTGATAAAGCCTGGGATGCTGGCTTTCCAGCAGCGGCCTCTGCCAAAGTCTAGCGCCCTCTCAGTAGCCTGCCCTTCTGAATGCTAATTAGTTGTATGGGAATTTTTCACAGTAACCTCCCTAAGGAGCAATTTCACCAAAGAGTAACCCTCTTGTCTAGACCATACAAACCCATAAAGTCATCACTAGCTGGGATTTCCAAGCTACAAAGCAGCAATAGAAAAGACTGCCTCTAGTCTTTAAGGGCATTCAAGTATAGAGCGCTCATTGTGGAAACCCCCCTTCCCACCAGTGCACAGACCTCTCCAGAGAGAGTAATGGAAACTCACCCGCTCAGTTCCATCCTCTGAGGAAGGACACTTGGCTCATGATTTCTGCTTTATTTGAATCCAAATGATCTTTCCATCTCCTTGCATTTTATACCTAGTCTGCTATCCGGGATCTTATTTTTGAGAAAGATCCAGCCATGCCTTTTACTTTCTTGCTTGCCAAAGCTAATTATTAATTAGGGAGATAAAAGCAGCTTAATACTTGACATTTTAAGAAACTAGGCTGACAGAACTTACCTGTAGAGAGATTAAAAGGATTCAGAATTCTAATCCAGGCCTCTTTCTGCTTTAAGTACTTAGCAAAATCCTAGCAGTTGTGGTGACGGTGGTGTTAATGGGACTGGAAAATGGAAACATGCACTGTGGAGGGAGAAGGGCAGAAAGGGAGAGTGTGCCCCTCGAGGTCCCATCAGATGTTCTCCCAAGAGTCAAGGTGGGAACAGATGACCAAAGCTATTCTAGAGTCCAGTAGAGCTGACTTTTCAGAAATACTAAAAATCAAGATTACTTATAAAGGAAAACAAATCAGGAGTTATGCTTTATTAGATAAAACAGTTCTGGAAGCAGGTTGAAGACAGACCCTCTGTCCCTTCCACCCCACTTGGCCAGAGGCATTAGAGGGTTAGCCCCCTAAAGGAGTAAGAACAACACTGTGAATTACCATGTGGAGACACCCAGGATGTACTGGGCTCTTGGCTAACCATACCCACTTTCTATGTAATTCACATTCCCATTTTCTATGTAAATGTAGACCAGAAGGTAAGAGACGTTAGGTAACATGCCCCAGGCCACACTGCTAGGAAGTTTTAGTGCCTGGATCTCAACCCAGGGCTGCCTTGCTGCAAAGCAGACTCTTGAGTGCTCTCCTCTGCTGCCTCTGAGGACTTAGGAATGAATGGAAATATAGGAAATGTGATTCCTTTTGTGTGTCCTTCCATAACATTCATTTTAGCTCCTAGGATAATTACTAGTTTTCCAGGTATAACTAGGATCGGTCTTCTTGTTAATATACTGAACAAACATCTGAGTGCCTACTGTGTACCTAATGAATGTACAGAGATAAAAGACTTAACCCCAGTATCCCAGAGACACAGAGGGGAGACGGATGGTAAGATTCACATGGGGTGGACAATTCTCTGATAGGGACGAGCTCAGAGCCCACACAGGGCAGGCACCTACCTAGCCCAGACTTGGATGAAGAGTCAGGAGACTTCTTGGAAGCGGTGATTCCCAGTCTGAGCTTTAAGGATGAGCTCAGAGCTCATCTTTAAAGATGAAGAGAAAAAACAGGAGTGTGAGGCTGGCTGGTTCTGGTGGGTGGGGTGGAGGAAACATGCCCAGATGACAGGAGTTAGCACTTTTTGCTACATGTGAGGGGCAGTCAAGGGAGGGTTTTAAACAGGGGAATGTCATGGTTTGCTTCACATTTTTAAAAGGTTATTCTGACTGACCAATGACTGTTGGGATTGGGGCTGTAAAACTGGCTAAAAGGGGGACTCTATTCCAGCTGTGCAGAGGAAAGAGGAAAGAGGAAAGCGATGCGAGTCTGGGACGAGGATCACAGAGCGGGGAGGTACGGATGAACTCAAAATGTTTTGGAGGTAGAGCCAATGGGAGTTGGATGAGGCTGGAAGGGAAAGCGAGAAAGAAAGACTCCCAGGCAACCAAGTAAAAGCCGGGCCATTTCTTGCACAGATGGGAGACAAGCAGGTTTTCAGGGGCAGCCTACGGTCAAGGACTCTCTTTTAGAATCAAGACATGGTCTTAAATCACTGACCCCTTCTGTCACAATATATGGTATTTCGGTAGTTCCCAAGCTTTTCCCAGTGACCCTCAAAATATGGCTCTCTGGAACCCACCCCAAATCTAGCAAGTCGAATTCCAGGGGATAGAGGAGCCTGGGCCTCAGGTCCTTTCTGCAGCTCCGGCGCTCTAGCACTGCCGGTCCAACATCATCTGTAGGTAGTGTTTGCAAGCCAAACACTTGCAAAACTGCTCTGTTTCCTGTTTGCTGGGGCCAGGTTTGATGATCCCAAAGGCTGTTGACCAGCCTTCCCGCTCAGGGGCCAAGGCAGTGCCACGCCACACCAGCCCTCATTGATCATTGTCCAGCAGGGCTGCTAGCGATTTCCCCAGATAAGTCAGTCATTCCGAGATTAAAGGTTCAGCGGTTGGCCTGATTCAGGCCATGCTTCTTTGCTATTTTCCCCTAGATGTTGGATGTGTTCTATGGGAGGAACTTTGGAAGAATAATGTTTTCCTAAGTGACAGGAATGCCCTGTATGTTAATGTTTTTTCATAAGGATCTAAGCTCGGATGTCTGGCTGAATGATCTGATTCTCATAAATCGACAGATTGGTTCTGGAAATCCCATGAGCCTAGGCTGTCTTGAGAGATTTATGGCACTTCCTGCTCTCATCGGGCCAGGAATAACATGACAGCTCCCTCTGCACTTCTGGCTTTTGTTCCTGAGGGGATGGCAAAGGAGGGCAGAGGTGTGCTGAACCATACCACTTTGAAAGAAAACTGTCCAGACTTATTTTCCAGAACCTCAGAAAAAGCCTCATGTTCTGCTAAAGACGTAACAGTCTTCTGCCCCCTCCCTGGGGATTTTCCCAGCCTCAGCTTCTTCAGCCACATGGGTTCTGTGGTGTGGGATCAGGGCCAGGGCTGGCAGGAGCCCATGGACATTCCAAGGCTGAACCAGCCTTTGTGGGCAGTGACCTTGGACCTTCAGCAGCAAGGCCCTGTGCCCAGTTGGAGATGAACTCATTCCTACCGTGGTTTAAGATTGCTCCAAATCAATGTTAATGAGTTACAAATTAATTCCTTCTTGGCCTGACCAAGGAGAAAGACTAATTATGATGGCCATTCCAATTAGAACCCACGCCTGGCAAATCTGTTTGACTGAATTATATGTGATATTGGTGGAAGTCTGATTGTTTTTAGTCCATATAATAATCGCATCAGAGTGTCTCAGTCTACCTTCTCAGCAGCATATCAGAGTGGAGTCAGGAAATGTTCCACCAGCTCTCTAGAAGAGAGACAAGCGACTGGCTCTAATGGCTGTACCTTGAAGACCCAGCACTGAGTGCTGGAGGGGATGCAAAGATGAGCCACCCTCAGAGAGATGGCAGTGAAGTCACAGAGGAAAACAAGGGTGTAAATAAAGCTCCTAGGAGACTCTGAACCTCAGTGCCTTCAGTGAACCGCTATCATGGTTAAAAGGGTTAGTAGTCACATCTACTGGCAACAATTCAGCTAACAATAACCTGAGAAAAGTAGCATTTGAGAGGTTTTCAAGAATGAGTGCAGGAAAGGGTAGAGGGTGGGCTGAGTGTTGTGTATTTCAAGCCAGAAAAACCTAGACAGACAGCCAGGGGATGGCTGGGGACCCATTCCACACCAGTGAACTGGTGTGTTGGGTTCATGAAGCACATGCATAGATATAAGGACCTTAAATCCCACGCTAAGGAATTTGTGTTTGAGTTGGCAGTGGAGCCATTTTTAATAAGCAAAGTAACCAATGCAGTCAGAGAAGAGCGGTATTATGGATTGCAGCTATTTGGAGGAAGGTTGAATGTGGCAGCCAGAAAGACGATGGATTGGAGGGCCAAGAGACTAGAGCCTGGCATATCAGTTAGGAGGTTATTTCATTAGCTTGGGGTGGAAGTCTGAAGACCTTGTCGGAAATAGATTTGATTTTCTTGATGAAATTTCTGCATGTTGGAAGGGAAATAACTTGATGTGGAAGGCTTTTCAGCGCTGTCATGCATAACACACAAATCCCTCCCAGTTGATAGAAACCTGCCCCGTTGCTTAATATAAGTAAACCTTGTAGACGCTGGAATGTTTATGTTTGGCCCAAAATGGCTCTGGTTTTTTACACAGCTGTAAAGTGTATTTAACTCCCAAATATAAAACACTTATTGACTACTGGTTCATAGCTTCATAAAACAAGGCTCCATTGCGTAGGTACTTTTTGTTGTCATCCCCTATCTTTTTATGCAGACCTGTTTCCTGATATTGTTATTCCAACGGGAAAAAAAAAATCAACCCCAAGTAAACTACCTTTTTTACAAGCAGCCCGAAGAAGAAAGCTCCAAAGACAATAAGGAGCCTCCACATTTATATTTTTAACCCAAGATTACAGCTGTAACTAGCAGGGAAGCAAAATTGCTTTAATTGTGAATGTTTTTCATTGTGGTTGTGAGTGTAAGTAAGTAACAGATGTTCATTTTCCCCAGTTCAACTGTTTTTAATTCTTTCTTGAACATGGAGAGAGAAATCTTTAAACACTTGCCAAAGTTCAGTTAACATCCCCTGGCTGAAGGTAGAAAATGCCCTACTGTGTTTTTTCTCAGCCATATACCCGCGTGGGCTGCCCTTGCCACAGAGCACAGGGGAAAAGATTCCAGCTGGCACAGGTTTTATTACTGCAAAGTTAATTTGCAGAAAAAGCCTTTGGCAGGAGGGGTCTGTTCGACGTTTTATATATTTACTTATTTACTCTTTTTCAGTTATAAATAAAATTGCACTGTAAAACATTGCGGCTTAATTGCAGGAAACCCAATGCATTTTTTTTTGTTATTCTGCAAGTGGTTAATAGCTTGTTTTTTTGTTTATATGGAGTTGTAGAAATCTCGTGTAAGAATATGTTTACAGCCAAGGCTGTGTGACTTGGTTTATCATGTTTTTCCTGTGCTCTGTGGAACAGACGGCTGTTCATTATTGAAAGGCCTTTTTCTGTGGAGAATGGAGTTTGCTGGGGGGGAAAGAGTTTATGTAAGAATGCAGAATGACTTCCAGAGACTATGGGCGCTCTGTGGCTATAAAGCCTCCACAGCACCATGGGCAGTGACATTATAACAATTTGCTTTAGCACCTCAGAAGTGTTCCAGCTGCACTTTCTGAAGTGAGCTCCGCTGAACAGAGCACATGCCACAGATAGTACCACCACTTTCTCTCCACCTTCCATCTTTGACATGTGTGTCTCCCCACCTTCCATCCTTGACAGTTCTCGTGTGACAGTCGGCTGAGGTAGAAAAAGTTCCGCCCACTTGAACCACATACCCTTTACACGCTTCTAATTCTCAAACCCACCCCGAAAGATTGGGACCATCATATAATTAACAGTTGAAGCTTGTTCTTCTAAACCTTCACTTTTTAGAAAAATATAGACATAGAAAACATTTCTCTTGGATGCACAAACTTGAAAGTTATGCCTCTGAAGTAGTTTGCAATGGCCATTTACAAATGTGTACTAGGCAGGCTTCTTGGACTTTGATGACACTGCCCATTGCAGAGGTTGTCTGTGTCTCCCCAAAAGGTTTGCTGAGTATCTATTCATTAATCCTTATTTAGCTAACTGGAAAGTACTTTCCTTATTGTCTGTGACACATGGATTATCCCATTAGGACATCTGTGGATGACATATCGTTGGTTTGTCCTGAGATGAAAAGGAGTATTCTTACAGAGCAAAACAAAGCAAGGAAAGAAACAGTTAATAGACTTGAGCTGACAAATGGAGGTTTGCTAAAGATTGTGATCATCTCCTTACAGATGTCACAACCCTATTGGCACAAAGCACTGACCTTGCTTTCCCAAGGTCGACCTGTATGTCTCTAGATCAAGATTGATTTGAAAAAGGAGCCATTTGTATTTAGTGCTGGTCTCAAATCAAACTCCAAACCAGTTGAGGAGGAGCAGCGAAGCTATTCAGTGGTTTGAGAACTTAGAATTAGAAAATCTCTCCTTTTTATTTCCCTCAGGACCCAACTCTAACTTCCCATTAGAATGACAGTTTAAGAGACACATTTAAACCTGGTATTTTTCCTCTATTCATGAAACTGCGTCTACAGATACATACCATTGCTTGGGGGTACGTGAACCCAGTTAAAGTCATCTAGGAAGCATTGATAACTACTCTGGAGTTTTCAAAAGCACTCACTATTTGAACTTCAAGTTCAGAAAAGTAGATAAGCAGCTTGTTTAGGTGGACGCAATCGCAGAGTACTGGACGTGTGCACTGCTGTATGCCTGAAAATGAGTTTTAAGCAGCCTTCCGAGCAGCATCTGTGACTCAGGAGGGCTCCGTCACCTGGCTTGCAAACGCTGGTTTCCCATTTATTTGACTTGGGCAGCCACTGGCAGGACCTTGGAGGGGTTGCCAGTGACCTGGGGGCTGGACTTCCACCCTTGCTTGGACCTTTGCTGAGTGTGTGACCTGGGACAGGTCACCCCCTCCCCAGGCCTTGGTCTGTAAGAGGGGAGGTTGGCACAGGAAATCTGAGGTTCTTTCCAGCCCTGAAATATTATTATTCTATGACGCAGTGATAACATTGTACAGAGGTCAAGCTTTGGCCGTTTTAAAATCTATCAGAAAGTATGTACTGATGGCATACTTGGGACTTGTGTAGGAGAGACTCATCAAACAGGGTCCCAGCCCACTTGGAACTTAAAGCAGATGTGGAATTCATACATGAAAGAGGTGGGCATGGCGAGAACACAGGTAGCAGAGCCAGAGTCGGGGCACTGAGCAAGGTGGGTCTGGAGGGAGAAGCACAGCAGGACCAGTACCTCCTCCGAGACCCCAGGAAATGAGCTTATGGGGGCTTTTTAAATGCAGTTAGGGGCCAGGTGTGGTGGCTCACACCTATAATCCCAGCACTTTGGGAGGCCAAGGCGGGTGGATCATTTGAGGTCAGGAGTTTGAGACCAGCCTGGCCAACGTGGCGATACCTGTCTCTACTAAAAATACACACACACACACACACACACACACAAAATAGCCGGGTATGGCAGTGCGTGCTTGTAATACCAGCCACTCAGGAGGCTGAGGCAGGAGAGTCACTTGAACCCACGAGGCAGAGGTTGCAGTGAGCTGCTATCGTGCCACTGCACTCCAGCCTGGGCGACAGAGCAAGGCTCCGTCTCAAAATAAAATAAAAGAAATGTAGTTAGGGAGGCAGGGCCTGATTAGAGGGGCGAGGAAAATAAGACACAGAAATTCAAACCAGCCTCCCTTTACTTTGCACAGAAAGTCAGCCCTTGGTACAAATACCATTTCCTAACCCTAGAAGGGAAGAAATGGCAGAAGGACAGAGAGATAGTGTCTTTTGTTGCCGTGTTTCTATTTTTGTTTTACACAAAGCCTACTTCCTGCTGCACATTACGAGTGGCAGCTGGGGCATCTTCCTGGCCTGCCCCGTCCTGGATGTGATTCTGGAAAACAGGCCAGAATCAACCCCTCGGTTCCTGCATGGGGTCACCACGCTAGGAAGGGACCCAAATGGACGCCTATATCCATTTAATCATCTGTCTCGGTAGCAGGGGGAGGGAAGGGGGATGGCACAGCTGATGCTGGAGATGTTTGTACCTCCATGTTGGTGCCGTCGAGACACCGCTGTCTAGAATCCCAAAAATACCTAGTCTGTCCGCATGTATTATAATGAAAACTGCTATCCAAACTGGCCACCCACAGTTCAGGCAGAAACTAATGGAAGCACCTGAGGGTTTTGGAGTC
This sequence comes from Mandrillus leucophaeus, assembly GCF_000951045.1. Classification (NCBI taxonomy): domain Eukaryota; kingdom Metazoa; phylum Chordata; class Mammalia; order Primates; family Cercopithecidae; genus Mandrillus; species Mandrillus leucophaeus. The sequence goes on from NW_012101209.1 coordinate 5,057,955, forward strand.
CTACTGGTAAATACGTCATTCATCACATTTCCATTCACAGCAGGGTGCAGGGTCCTCCCTTATTTCGTTGCCACTTGTTTGGGAACTGATAGGTGTGATTTATTAGACCATGACTGTTCCTGTTTTTCAGCCCTGAATAGATGTCTAGTAACAGTCTTATTACCAAACCACATAAAAACCTCTTGCTTATCACTGTGTGGCATTTATGTGGCATCGTTCTGTTCCGCAAGACATTTTATGAACACGCAGAGAAGTTTGCAGCTTGTGAATGCAGGATTTCCAGTGTAGCAATACATAACAATACATGTATCCAGAGAGGCCCTGAAGTTGAATGAACAGAGGACAAGAGCACAGGGAAGAGCCCACACACCTCTATTCTGGGGAAGAAAGACCTCGTGCCTTTCGTTCTTGGTGTGACCGTCTGCCCAGGGTCTAGACTGAGTTACTGTTCTCTGCCAGGCACCGTGAAAAGCCTTCTCCATGTATTAGCTGCATCCTTACCACAGAGAGCTACTGTTGTGGCTGTCATTTTTCAAGTGGGCTAACTGGGGCTTGAAGAAGTAAGTCCCCAAGATCCCACAAACAGGGTTTAAATGTTGGCAGTTTGACTTAGGTACCATGCTCTCTCTTATCAGGAGGCAACATCTCACTGCCAGAGTTAATGCTTATAAGTCACAGCAACAGGGAAATCTGAGTGCCGCTTTTGAAGTCCACTGTGTCCAAATTAAAGAAGAATCCAGTCTTCAGAGGAAGCGATATCATGCCTTTGTCACCTAGATGGGCTGGGGCAGGGCAGCTGGGGAGCTGACCAGCCAGGCTGGAGCAAGCAACTCCACGCCTTGTTCAGAGTGGACAGTGAGAAACCCCAGCGAGGCGGCCCATGCAGGGGCGGAGGAATCTGGAGAGGGAGATGGGGACGGGAGAAGCAAGCGGCTGTCAACCCCACACGGAGTTGCGGTGAGGACCGAGGAACGGCATCTGCAGGAGCAGGCATGGGCCATATGAGTGACAGTGGGCAGGGGAAATTGGTCACCCATGTTAACCTCACTGCTCCTGGAGTTCTGTCACCGATCCTAGGCCTTAAAGCCATTGAGCAAGCAACGTGCATCGTCCCAATAGACGGTGTCATGTGTGAACTCACGTGTCTGCTTAACCAGTGAAAATAGTAACAGGTAGTGCTGATAGTGTGGCAGGCACTGACCCAAGCACATATGTCGTATTCACTCACTGAATCCTCTGAAGTGGGCTCTGTAGCAAGAGAAGAAAATGGCAAATGGAATTGAATGTCTTGCCTGAAGTCACCAAGCGAGTCCATGAAGAAACCAACATTGGAACCCAGGCTAGTGGGTCACAAAGTGTCCTCTCATAACCAGGTGAGATCCTGTGAAAGAAATAGAAATGACAGGAAAAGCATCGCCAGGGTCACTGGGCACTCCCACTGAGACCTTGGCCTGCTGAAACTGGTCACAATGCCCATGTCTACTTGGTAGATCAGCCTGTCGGACATGAATGGCACCGGGAGCAGGGACAGCCACGCTGTCTACCTCTCCCTTGGTCTTTGTTGTCATGCCTGGAGTGTAAAATTCTGACTGATTTTTAGAGCATGCTTAAAACGATCTCTTTGAGTGGGAAATTCTTGCCCCTTGCAGTTTCTCCCAATCACTTTTGTCAAAGTTTGTCACCCGCATAACGTTTTACCAGATTTAAATGCAGCCCTGATGGTTATGAGGCCTGCCTGGTACGTGCAGTATGTAAAAGCGACATTGCTGGTGCTCTCGGGAAGCTGCCCTGTTATGAAGCCAAATAGCCTTCTTAAAAATCAGAAGTACTCTCATAAAACTCGTTTTTCATGCGGCACAGGCTGTAGTTTCCACATGGGACGAAGTGTGAAACTAAGCTTTTATGGGCAATCTCTGAGATTTGCGTGAACTTTCAGTGACACTCACGACATTATTCCCGAGAGAAGCAGCTTATTTTCTGTTGGTGCATTTTCATGTCATATGCGATGTCTGGGCAGAGACAATTACTCTGATGTAGTGGAAACTGGTTTTGGCTGGCAGACCCTAATTATTTCTCATCTTGATCATTGCAACATTTTTCTCTATATCAATCATCCTCCCTTTCCCAACCCTCCTTTTGAGCTTTCTCTTGGCGTAAAAATACCCACCCTGTCTGTAGGTGTACGGTCTATAAATATAGCACATTTTATTTCACAGTTAAGAAGGAAATCATCATACCAAAACAAGCCCCGGCAAGGGCTGCCGCAGTGCAGACACAAACAGCACTTGGTCCAACAAGGACTGTACTCACTCTCACTGCCTTCAGAAGTCATGTCGTTAAGAGTGAGGCACTCCCTTAGTGTCTGGGCCATCTCCGACCTTGCATTCCTCCACGGCATGACGCAGTCTGCCCACCCAAGTCCTGCATCGTGCACCTCGAGGCCAGAGAGACGGTGTGTCTTCTTTATCCCCAGGTCTCCAATAATGTGAGTGGATTAATGAAAATAAATTCAGCAATATAATCCTCAATGAGCACGCTATGTTTCTCCAACATCATTAGGAAGCAGTATTGTGATCGAGTGTATTCGAAATGTAAACTACATTTTAGACATTTTAGTCCACTAATTATAGGCAGATAATTCGAATTGGATTATTGTTAGGCCTTTGTGGATCCGTGGTCGTCGTTCAAATCCAGACATTTAATTTTAAAATGCTGATTACCAGGACTATAGCAACCAACGCTAATACAGTGTTCACTGTGTGCCGGAAGTCAACCTAAATATGCTTATGAACAGAATCTTCACCACAGCCCTGTGAGGTTAGCTCTAGTATTATTTCCATTTTACAGATGAGGAAATGGAGGCGTGGAGAGGTGAGATATCTGTCAGAACAGAACAGAATCTAGCACAGGCCACCTGCTCCCAAGTGCCTCTCTTAGCCACCTCACCATGTGGGCTCTGGACAGTTGAGTTTGTGTCATTGCGCTCATTAGGGTTAATAGAAGGATGAAGCTGTTCTGTGTGTACCTTTGCACATTGCAATCTGGCCTGTCATCATTGTGGCTCCTTTCATTTTATCATATAGAAATTGTAGTGTCTATTAAGTAAGCAAAATTACTAGGTACAAAATATCCATACTACATACAAACGCCTACGTGCACTGTGTCACAGAGCACCATCCTTCCAGTGCCGGCGGTGCTGCCCTCACTCCATGAAGACAAGCTGAGGTCGGGCTGCAAGACTTGAACCTGTCTGCGCACCCATTCTAGGCAGCAGCCCGATGGCGGCCTGAGTAAGGGCTGCAAAGTACTGCATACATGATCATTCTTAGTCCAGCAGAACAGCCCCAGGTGACTTGTGGCCGTTCCCTAGAACAGTGTCACCTGCTCAGAAAGCAAGGGTGGACTGCCCTTGAGAATATTCACAAAGAATATGCCCCGTGTCCTAAAGGATACCGAATCACCCAGGAATCTTCTGCACACTGTCCATCAGTCTGTACGTCTGTCACTTTCGTGTCTGTGGCTGTCAGCTCCCTTCTACTTGGGCCCTTCTGCAGCTACGGAAGTCAGATTGGCAACAGCTCTTCTCCCCAGTTAGACTTCAGGTTCCTGGTGGGGAGGGCTGGTGGGTGGCACTCACTGTACACCTACCTAACACAACATCTTGTCGATGGTCGTCAGAAACTCCCTTTCTCTTTCTCTGTTAGCCTGTTTTATATCCTATTTAAATGTTGGATACCTTTATTCACTAATATGTTTTTTCTGGTTAAATGTTGGTTCTTTTATAAAGAAATCCTGTAAACTCGATGCTGATGGTTAAATATGGCTTTAAAGGTTTTTACTGTTTCACATAGTAAGAACTACACTTTACGTGAGATACAGCACATACACCCCTGAAACAAAAGCTTCATGAACACATCTCTTTTGTCATTGTTTTCTGTTTGGAGACAGGGTCTCACTCTGTCACCTAGGCTGCAGTGCAGGGGCACGATCATGGCTCACTGCAGCCTCAACCTCCCCAGGCTCAAGCAATCCTCCTACCTCAGCCTCCTGAGTAGCTGGCACCACAAGCGTGTGCCACTACACCTGGCTAATTTCTGTATTTTTTGTAGAGACAAGATTTCACCATGTTGCCCAGGCTAGTCTGGAACTCCTGAGCTCAAGCAATCCGCTTGTCTCAACCTCCCAAAGTGTTAGGATTACATCTGTGAGTCACGGTGCCCAGTCCATGAACACACCTTATACTCTGATACTCTCTATTCCATTCGTCCCTTTTCAAATGCTCGTCATGCCCCATTAAATGGATCTCACAACCTACTCCTGGGTCACGGTCTGCAGTTTGGAAGCACTATTGGGGACTCTGGGGGAAGCAGGTCCTGTGAGGGAGCCCATTGCCACAGGAAAACTTTATAGCAAATGTCCCCAAGTGTTTAGCAGCAGTGAGAAAGCTAAGGGAAAAGAAGCCATTTTGATCTCCCTAAGAAGGAAGCATTGGGACTTCTGAAGCAGTGGGACTTCTGACTTGGATAAAGGATGGGGAAAGGTGTCCCTCTAAGTTCCCTGCTGTCCTGAAGAGACATTGGCATTTTTTGTTGCTCAGTTTTTCCTTAAAATTGGGATATGTTAAAGATATGGAAACAATAAAGGAGACCATATTTTCTTGTGCTACTCAGGTGGTTCTTTCTCTTCTAACCAAGCTGGGAGAGCAGGGAACTCAGGTACCAGGAGAAGTCAGCTTGGCCGGAGCCGTCAGCAGGGAGAGGTCTCCTGCTAGGGCCACAGTAGGCTCTGAGCTGGGCAAGCCCGCGGGTGTTGACTCCAAACTGAGTAGGTGAGCAGAGGGCTGCTTTGAAGTCGCAAAATGAAAAGAAGAAAAGGATGAAGGGGCCTGGCGCTATAGGGTTAATAAGAAAGGGACTGTTTTTTCCTAGGGTGTGCATTTCTTTTCATCTTTTTCTGAGAATGTGCTTATTTAAATACATGCAGAATTTCTTGTTATGGCTTTGTGGAATTGTCTTAAAATCTGAATTTCCAGTTTTTAGAAGATGTTGATTTGAATAGCTTTGATCTTGACCTCAAATTAAATCGCGGCCATGGAGTTAGGGGTGACATTCTTCCTTCTTCCCTGATGGAGGATGAGGGAGCCAAGGGTGAGTCACAGCCTCCTCTGTGCGTCATTAGCCGTTAGGATGACAACGGTCTCGTCACAGCGGCCAGGCGGCAGTCAGGCCTCTGCGCTCCTGATGAGTCCGGGCTGTGTTCACAAAGCTGGCAGCTTGGGGGAGGCGACCCCTGCATTCCCCTGCGCTCCTCTCTTTGGCAGTTGACCTAGTGGGAAGTGCCACTGCCCACAAACATTCCACGAACTCGTGAGTTTCAATTCTTTGACAAAAACTGACACAGAGAAATGTGACAGGAAATTGGACTTAGGTGTGTCACTTGCTGGAAGCTGAATCTCAGGTAGGTGAAGTTTTTGTGTGTCTTCGCTATACCTTCCTCCCTTGGGCCTTGTACTTGGATTTCTGTTCCCCCAGGAACCACATCGCGTAGTCACAAGACATGGCCTGGGGGTCAGGAGGCCCCGTGTTTGCACATTGTCTCTGCCTCTGATTTGTTTCTTCAACAAATATATATTGAGTGTCAATTGTGTGCAAGTCACTTTTAAGGATACCAGGAATTCAGGTTTGCAGAGCTTGCATTCCAGTGGGGAAGAAGGATGGCAAAGACGAAAACGATATCATTTAGAAAATTAGCTGCACTGTGAGGGAGATACCCAAGTGTGGAGGTTGTGCCTGGGCAAGGACGGGCTCCGTTGGCAGGGAGGTGATCAGGACAGGCCTCCTGAGGGAAGTGACATTTGAGCTGACATGACCCGAATGCTGAGCAGCCACCCATGAGACAAACCAGAAAAAGAAAGTCCAAGGAGAGGGCGCCATGAGAAAAAGGCCCTGTGGCAGAGACAGGCTCAGCATTTTGTAGCCACCGGTCTCTAATTCAGAGCAGGGAGAACAGGGTCATCTAAAGGACCCCAGCCAGATGGACATGGAGACATACAAGCATCATAAAAGAGAGGGAAGGATAATGATGGGCAGGGAAGGAATAGAAAATGAAGTAGCTGTAGGCAGAGAAAATAAATCGCATGTTCACCTGGAATAACATTTTGAAGCACATGTTGATGTTAGCATTAAATTGGAAATGTCAGTAGTGAATTCATGATCCTAAAGAGAAGCCCAGACAGCCCTGTCCCCAAGGCAGGCCGGAACGGCGGTGCTGCCCAGAAGCAGCCCTCACATGGGACCACTGGGCCCCACAGCAGCACCTAGATTTTGGTCTCAGTGCTGTCCTCTATTGAAAGGAAAGGAGCAGACCACATGTCTTAGGGCAGGAGTAATCTAAGACAGGCCTGGAACTTTTGTTCTTGCTAGAAAAAAGAATGATTTCAAAGCAGCCAGGGAACTTCCAGTTTTAAAAGGTGGTGTGAACACACACATGTACCCAAAATACAGAAAGCAGAATTTCAAAATCATAATCCACAAAGATGAAGATAGAGGAGAGGCAGCAGCAACAGAAGCGTGGAAGCTGAACAGCAAGTGGAAAAGAGGTCACTGACTTAGCAGACTAGAAAAAGCTGGAACTTAAGCTGAAAAGGGTGAGCTCAGAGGTTGGCTGATTCACGTTCAATAATCCCAGGAAGCCTCCAGATCTGGAGCAGCCTAATAGGTACATGGTCTCTCTTTGGAGAGATGAAAATGGTCTGAAATTGATTGTGATGATGGCTGCACTAGTCTGCAAATATATGTAAAACCTTGAGCTGTACGCTTGAAATAAGTGGATTGTATAGTATGTGAATTATACCTCAGTAAAGCTTTATGTTCATTGGGTATTCATGGACATAAAGACGGCAACAGTAGACACTGGGGACCTCTGGGGCGGGGGAGGAGAGAGGGGACAAGGGTTGAAAAGCTAACTATTGTTTGCTATGCCCAGGACCTGGGTGGCAGGATCAGTTGTACTCCAAACCTCAGCATCACACAATATACAAACCTGCACGTGTACCCCCTAGATCTAAAATAAAAGTTGAATATATCTTTAAAAAGTAAAAAATAAATCTGTTCTATTTTTAAAATGGAGCTACAGATACCTCTGAATGTGGGAGTGCAGACAAGGCTGAAGTCAGGAGAACTGGCTGACGGTCTCCACAGGATGTCCCTTCCTTTCCCCCTCTGTGTCCTCCCTAACCCTGCAAGGCCAGGCAGCTGCCGTCCCTCCCGTGACAGAGCATAGCTCTGGAGATGCTGAACCAGAGCTGCCAGGCAGAGCCCAGGGTGCGGGCACCGTTCTGAGAACAGGGAGACTGAGGAAGAGACTCCATCCTGAGTGGTAGAAGCCTAGTGCCCTTTCCCTACCCGTAGCCACTCGCACCACCCAGGACGGCCAGCCCAAGGGAAAAGGACCTGTGAGGTGGTCCCCCTCCAGGTTTACTATGTGGACCTTCACCATTTGATAGACCCACCCATGCACCAGAGCATCCAATCTGCTTTTTATGCCTCATTTTTAAATATAAGCAGACAGACAAGGATCCTGAAGGTTTGGGAATGGCTTCCAGGGCAGACAGTGTCAGACCAGATTAAAGAGGAAGAAAGGCACACCAGAGAAACAGTGACAGTGCATGGGGCAGGAGAAAATAAAAACAAACGATAACTTTCTCCTTACAGAGAGGAGAAAGCTTTGTGCGTGAAAAAAAGAATAAAAAGGGAGTCTTTGGAAATTAAAACAGATAATAGCAGAAATGAAAACATTTAGAAAGGACAGAGAGATATTTTAGAAAAATCTCCCAGAAAGTAAAAAGGAAAAAATAAATCAGAGATTTAGAAAATAGAAGTGATAAGAATATGAGAGGATTCGTCCAGGAGGTGTAATATTAGAATAAAAAGAATTCCCAGAAAGACAGCTAAGAGAGGAAATTATAAAAAAGCAAATTTCAGAGAAATTTCCCAGAACTGAAGGGCGTGAGTTTTCAGGTGGATGAGTCCCCAGCACAGTAGTAAAAGGATGGCAAGTGGAATGACAGAGAGCAGCAAGAAGCTGCGTCTCCTGGGAGGAGGACACAGCTGAGACTGGGAGTCATTGCGGCTCAGGACTCGTGGGCTTCGACCTGAGAGTAGAATGAAGACATTCTCAGACATTCGGGGACTCCAGATTTTACCTCCCATGACCCAAGCAAGTGGTGAACGAAGAAAGAGGAAGACACAGGACCTTGGAAAAGGCATCGGCCCCATATGGGGAGAAGAAAAGGGAACTCCTGGGACAGTGGAGAAGGGGAATTCCAGGATGGCAGCCATGCAGGGTGGTCCTGGAGCAGAAGGACAGAGGGCACCAGGTGCTTGGAGACCGTCTCTTAGGAAAAAGGAGGGATGAGGGGAGGCAGAGAGGAAAGTGGGGAGGGGGGACCAGAATACCTGGGGGCTTAAACACACTGAGAGGAGGCTTACAGTCCATCCGAGGGTCGGACTGAATTTAAGTGTGCAGCGCAGTATTCTGGCTGGGAACACAGACTCTGGAGCCAGATGGCCAGCTGGGAACCCTTGCACCCCCACAGAGGACCTTTGGACCTCTGACAAGACACTGTGCCTCTCTGGGCTTCCATTTTAGGTAAAATGAAGATGACGTTAGTGCTCACCTAAAAGGGTTGTTGTGACATTTAAATGAGCTAATAGATGTACAGCACTTAGAGCTGTGCCTGGCCTGTAGTGGGCCCCAGATACACATCAGCCGCTCATGCAATGAGGAGGATGGGGAGGAGGATGAAGATGAGAAAGATCACAACAGAGGTTATGGAGATGGTGTTGAACTCCAAGGAAGATAAAGATGTGAGCTTGGTTCATCCTATGGCTCAGCGTCATCATAGTGCAGCATTGAATACTAATGAAGCCAAATACAGGAAGGCCTCACTTAATGTTGTCAAGAGGTTCTTGGAAATTTTCACTTTAAGTGAAAAGACATATAACAAAACCAGTTTTCCCAAAGGCTAATTTATACAAAGAGAAGTTAAGTTCCTACAGCATATTTCTGATCACAAAAACATCACCAAACTTCTAAATAAAGACCCAAAACACGTCTAGTAGTAAACATTAAAATAAATGTGCACTATCATACATTTAAGAAAATTAATTAAACAGGGTAATTATTTACCCAATCCTTTTGATGCATCAGTGAGTGACAGTGGTCTTCTTGGTAGTGGGTTAAATTAAGGAATGAATGTGTGAATATTGTAAGGAGCACCTTCTCCCACCACAGTTCAAAAACCAGCAATAACAGATGTGGCAGGATCACTGAGCACTTTTGTACATCATCATTTATTGTCGTGCACTTGTATGATTATCATAGACTTTACAGACTTTTATTTGATAATTTGTATTCTTTTTCTTTTTTTATTGTACTTTAAGTTCTGTATACATGTGCAGAACGTGCAGGTTTGTTACATAGGTATATGCATGCAATGGTGGTTTGCTGCACCCATCAACCTGTCATCTACATTAGGTGTTTCTTCTAATGCTATCCCTCCCCTAGCCCTCCACCCCCTGACAGGCCCCAGTGTGTGATGTTCCCCTCCCTGTGTCCATGTGTTCTCATTGTTCAATGCCCACTTATGAGTGAGAACATGCGGTGTTTGGTTTTCTGTTCCTGTGTTAGTTTGCTGAGTATGATGGCTTCCAGCTTCATCCATGTCCCTACAAAGGACATGAACTCATCCTTTTTTATGGCTGCATAGTATTCCATGGTGTATATGTACCATTTTTTCTTTATCCAGTCTGTCATTGATGGGCATTTGGGTTGGTTCCAAGTCTTTGCTATTGTGAACAGTGCTGCAGTAAACATACGTGTGCATGTATCTTTCTGGTACAATGATTTATAATCCTTTGGGTATACACCCAGTAATGGGATTGCTGGGTCAAATGGTATTTCTGGTTCTAGATCTTTGAGGAATCACAACACTGTCTTCCACAATGGTTGAACTAATTTACACTCCCACCAACAGTGTAAAAGCCTTCCTATTTCTCCACATCCTCTCCAGCATCTGTTGTTTCCTGACTTTTTAATGATCGCCATTCTAACTGGCGTGAGATGGTATCTCATTGTGGTTTTGATTTGCATTTCTCTAATGACCAGTGATGATGAGTTTTTTTTCATATGTTTGCTGGCTGCATAAATGTCTTCTTTTGAGAAGTATGTTGATATCCTTCACCCACTTTTTGTTGGGGTTGTTTTTTTCTTGTAAATTTAAGTTCTTTGCAGATTCTGGATATTAGCCTTTTGTCAGACGGATAGATTGCAAAAATTTTCTCCCATTCTGTAGGTTTCCTGTTCACTCTGATGATAGTTCCTTTTGCTGTGCAAAGCTCTTTAGTTAGATCCCATTTGTCTGTTTTGGCTTTTGTTGCCATTGTTTTGGTGTTTTAATCATGAAGTCTTTGCCCTTGCCTATGTCCTGAATGGCATTGCCTAGGTTTCCTTCTAGAGTTTTTATGATTTTATGTCTTACGTTTCAGTCTTTAATCCATCTTGAGTTAATTTTTGTATAACGTGTAAGAAGGGGTCCAGTTTCAGTTTTCTGCATATGGCTAGCCAGTTTTCCCAACAGCATTTATTAAACAGGGAATCCTTTCCCCACTGCTTATTTTTGTCAGGTTTGTCAAAGATCAGATGGTTGTAGATGTGTGGCATTATTTCTGAGGCCTCTGTTCTTTCCAATGGTCTATATATCTGTTTTGGTACCAGTACCAAGCTATTTTGGTTACTGTAGCCTTATAGTATAATTTGAAGTCAGGTAGCGTGATGCCTCCAGCTTTGTTCTTTTTGCTTAGGTTTGTCTTGGCTATACGGGCCCTTTTTGGTTCCATATGAAACTTAAAGTAGCTTTTTCCTAATTCTGTCAAGAAAATCAATGGTAGTTTGATGAGGATAGCATTGAATCTATAAATTACTTTGGGCAGTATGGCCATTTTCACATTATTGATTCTTCCTATCCAGGAGCATGTTTTGGGGGAAACCAGCCCCCGATATTTCATGTAGGTTCTTTTCTATTTCCCTAAGTGTCAGCCGGTCTGAGAAATAAAGGGAAAGAGTACAAAAGAGAAATTTTAAAGCTGGGTGTCAGGGGGAGACATCACATGTCAGCAGGTTCCATGATGCCCCCCAAGCTGCAAAACCAGCAAGTTTTTATTAGTGATTTTCAAAAGGGGAGGGAGTGCACGAATAGGGTGTGGGTCACAGAGATCACATGCTTCACAAGGTAATAAAATATCACAAGGCAAATGGAGGCAGGGCGAGATCACAGGACCAGGACGAAATTAAAACTGCTAATGAAGTTTTGGGCACACATTGTCATTGATAACATCTTATCAGGAGACAGGGTTTGAGAGCAGACAACCGGTCTGACCAAAATTTATTAGGCGGGAATTTCCTTGTCCTAATAAGCCTGGGAGTGCTACGGGAGACCGGGGCTTATTTCATCCCTTATCTACAACTATAAAAGAGAGATATCCCCAAAGTGGCCATTTTAGAGACCTCCCCTTGGGAACGCATTCTCTTTCTCAGGAATGTTCCTTGCTGAGAAAAGTAATTCAGCAATATTTCTATTTGCTTTTGAAAGAAGAGAAATATGGCTCTGTTCCGCCCGGCTCTCAGGCAGCCAGACCTAATGGTTATCTCCCTTGTTCCCTGAACATCGCTGTTATCCTGTTCTTCTCTCAAGATGCCCAGATTTCATATTGTTTAAACAATTTGTGCAGTTAAATGCAATCATCACAGGGTCCTGAGGTGACATTCATCCTCAGCTTACAAAGATGATGGGATTAAGAGATTAAAGTAAAGACAGGCTATAGGAAATCACAAGAGTATTGATTGGGGAAGTGGTAAGTGTCCGTGAAATCTTCACAATTTATGTTCTTCTGCCATGGCTTCAGCTGGTCCCTCCATTCAGGGTCCCTGACTTCCCGCAGCAAGCATGGAATGTTTTTCCATTTGTTTGTGTCCTCTCTTTTTTCCTTGACCAGTGGTTTGTAGTTCTCCTTGAAGAGGTCCTTCACATCCCTTGTAAGTTGTATTCCTAGGTATTTTATTATCTTAGTAGCAATTGTGAGTGGGAATTCACTCATGATTTGGCTGTTTGCCTATTATTGGTATATAGGAATGCTTGTGATTTTTGCACATTGATTTTGTATCCTGAGACTTTGCTGAAGTTGCTTATCAGCTTAAGGAGATTTTGGGCTGAGACGATGGGGTTTTCTAAATACACAATCATGTCATCTTCAGACAGAAACAATCTGGCTTCCTCTCTTACTATTTGAATATGCTTTATTTGTTTCTCTTGCCTGATTGCCCTGGCCAGAACTTCCACTAGTATGTTGAATAGGGGTGATAAGACCTCAAGGGCATCCTTGTTTTGTGCTTGTTTTCAAAGGGAATGCTTCCAGCTTTTGCCCATTCAGTATGATATTGGCTGTGGGTTTGTCATAAATAGCTCTTATTATTTTGAGATATGATCCCTCAATACCTAGTTTATTGAGAGTTTTTAACACGAAGGGGCGTTGAATTTTATTGAAGGTCTTTTCTGCATCTATTGAGATAATCATGTGGTTTTTGCCATTGGTTCTGTTTATGTGATGGATTACATTTATTGATCTGCATATGTTGGGATGCAGTCAACTTGATCCTGGTGGATAAGCTTTTTGATGTGCTACTGGATTTTGTTTGCCAGTATTTTATTGAGGATTTTCACATTGATGTTCATCAGGGACATTGGCCTGAAATTTTCTTTTTTTGTTGTGTCTTTGCCAGTTTTTGGTGTCAGGATGATGCTGGCCTCATAAAATGAGTTAGGGAGGAGTCCCCCTTTTTCTATTGTTTAGAATAGTTTCAGAAGGAATGGTAGCAGCTCCTCTTTGTACCTCTGGTAGAATTCAGCTGTGAATCCATCTGGTCCTGGGCTTTTTTTGATTGGTAGGCTATTAATTACTGTCTCAATTTCAGAACTTGTTATTGGTCTATTCAGGGATTTAACTTCTTCCTCGTTTAGTTTTGGGAGGGTGTATGTGTTCAGGAATTTATCCATTTCTTCTAGGTTTTCTAGTTTATTTATGTAGAGATGTTTATAGTGTTATCTGATGGTAGTTTGTATTTCTGTAGAATCAGTGGTGATATCCTCTTTATCATTTTTTATTGTGTCTGTTTGATTCTTCTCTCTTTTCTTCTTTATTAGTCTGGCTAGCAGTCTATTTTGTTAATTTTTTCCAAAAAACCAGCTACTGGATTCATTGATTTTTTTAAAGGGTTTTTTTCTTGTCTCTGTCTCCTTCAGTTCTGCTCTGATCTTAGTTATTTCTTGTCTTTTGCTAGCTTTTGAATGTGTTTGCTCTTGCTTCTCTAGTTCTTTTAATTGTGATATTAGAGTGTTCATTTCAGATCTTTCCTGCTTTCTCCTGTGGGCATTTAGTGCTATAAATTTCCCTCTAAACACTGCTTTAGCTGTGTCCCAGATATTCTGATACATTGTGTGTCTTCGTTCTCATTGACGCAAGTATCAATAGCTGAATCAATCAAGCGGAAGAAAGGATATCAGGGATTGAGGATCAACTTAATGAAATAAAGCATGAAGACAAGATTAGAGAAAAAAGAATGAAAAAGAATGAACAAAGCCTCCCAGAAATATGGGACTATGTGAAATGACCAAACCCATGTTTGATTGGTGTACCTGAAGTGAAGGGGAGAATGGAACCAAGTTGGAAAATACTCTTGAGGATATTATCCAGCAGAACTTCCCAAACCTAGCAAAAGAGGCCAACATTCAAATTCAGGAAATATAGAGAATACCACAAAGATACTCCTTGAGAAGAGCAACCCCAAAAAACATAATCGTCAGATTCACCAAGGTTGAAATGAAGGAAAAAATGTTAAGGGCAGACAGAGAGAAAGGTTGGATTACCCACAAAGGGAAGCCCATCACACTAACAGCGGATCTCTCTGCAGAAACCGTACAAGCCAGAAGAGAGTGGAGGCCAATATTCAACATTCTTAAAGAAAGGAATTTTCAGCCCAGAATTTCATATCCAGCCAAACTAAGCTTCATAAACAAAGGAGAAATAACAACCTTTACAGACAAGCAAATGCTGAGAGGTTTTGTCACCACCAGGCCTGACTTACAAGAGCTCCTGAAGGAAGCACTAAATATGGGAAGGAAAAATTATTACCAGCCACTGCAAAAACATACCAAATTGTGAAGACCATAGATACTATGAAGAAACTAATGGGCAAAATAACCAGCTGGCATCATAATGACAGGATCAAATTCATACATAACAACATTAACCTTAAATGTAAACAGGCTGAATGCCCCAATTAAAAGACACAGACTAGCAAATTGGATAAAGAGTCAAGACCAATTGGTGTGCCATATTCAGGAGACCCATCTCATGTGCAAAAACACACATAGGCTCAAAATAAAGGGATGGAGGAATATTTACCAAGCAAATGGAAAGTAAAGAAAAGCAGGGGTTTTTGCTATCTCTGATAAAACAGATTTTAAACCAACAAAGATCAAGAAAGACAAAGAATTACATAATGGTAAAGGGATCCATGCAACAAGAAAAGCTAACTATCCTAAATATATATGCAGCCAATACAGGAGCACCTAGATTCATAAAGCAAGTTCTTAGAGACCTACAAAGAGTCTTAGACTCCCACACAATAATAGTGGGAGACTTTAAACCCCACTGTCACTATTAGATCAACAAGACAGAAAATTAACAAGGATATTCAGAACTTGAACTCAGCTCTGGACCAAGTGGACCTAATAGACATCTACAGAGCTCTCCACCCCAAATCAACAGAATATACATTCTTCTCAGTACCTCATCGAACTTATTCTAAAATTAACCACATAATTGGTAGTAAAACACTGCTCGGCAAATGTAAAAGAACAGAAATCACAACAAACTGTCTCTCAGACCACAGTTCAATCAAATTAGAACTCAGGATAAAGAAACTAACTCAAAATCATATAACTACATGGAAACTGAACAACCTACTCCTGAATGACTACCGGGTAAATAATGAAATTAAGGCAGAGATAAATAAGTTATTTGAAACCAATGAGTATCCACTCATCTTCTAATGCAATTATTTCCAGGCTAACTTTTGAATCATCTTGTCCTGACTGCATCCTGACCAAGCACCAGTGTGGGTCCATAACTCAGAACCCCCAGGCATCAGTGTGGGTCCATAACTCAGAACCCCCACCCTCCACTGGCCCGAGGTCAGTTCCTCTGTCTTTTAGGTCTCACCAGATTCTTGTGACCCAGAAAGGTCAAAGCTAAGTATGGAAATTATGAAAAAATAATTCAGCTCTTTAGAACCAACTGTGTAACAGGCTAAATTTAGGCTTGATAGTCATTGTGGTCATTGGTGTGATTCGTTTTTTGGTTTACATTTTTTTATTTTTTAGGAGACATGATCTTGCCCTGTCACCCAGGTCAGAGTACAGTGGTGCCATCACCACTCGCTGCAATCTCAACCTCCTGGACTCAAGTGATCTTCCCAAACTTATCACAGGGTTCTATCCTGGTTTTGCTCATTTCCCGCCTCAGCCTCCTGAGTAGCTGGGGCAACAGGTGTACACCACCACACCCAGCTAATTTTTAAACTTTTATTTGATAGAGATGGGGTGCCACTGCATTGCCCAGCCTGGTTTCAAACTTCTGCCTTCAAATGATCCTCCCACCTCAGCCTCCCAAAGTGCTGGGATTACAGGTGTGAACCACCATGCCCAGCCTTGATTTGTGTATTTTTAAGATCTTTTAAAGCTTACATAGTAAAGTTGGCATGATTTTGTTGAAATATGTCAAATTTGAGTGTGTGTGTAATCAATATTTAAATGTATTAGAACATATTATTTTAGGCCGGGCTTGGTGGCTCACGCCTGTAATCCCAACACTTTGGGAGGCTGAAGCAGGTGGATCACCTAAGGTCACGGGTTCAAGACCAGCCTGACCAACATGGTGAAACCCCGACTCTACTAAAAATACAAAAACTAGCCGGGTGTGGTGGCAAATACCTGTAATCCCAGCTACTCCGGAGGCTGAGGCAGGAGAATCACTTGAACCCAGGAGGCGGAGGTTGTAGTAAGCCAAGATCGCGCCATTGCACTCCAGCCTGGGCAACAAGAGTGAAACTCCGTCTCAAAAAAAAAAAAAAAAAAAAACTTTAAAAATTACATTCCAATGTATTATTATTTAATACTATCTAAAGATTTATAAATGTTTGTTAGATTTATAGTTGTAAAAGCTTATCATTAAACCAAGTACAAATAGTTCTTAAGTTAAAAAAAAAAAACTGGTCCTTCAGAGCTGAAAGATGCCTTGATAAAGAAACCTTGATAAAGAAAAAAGTCATGATGAGGCCCAGGGCTGCTCTTTGCTGTGGGAAGCCACTGGAGGGTTTAAGCAGGCAAGTGAAATAAAGTAATTTTTTAAAAAAAGATTAGTGGGAGTCAAGAGTTGAAGCTGTGTAATCTTGGGGCCTCCTTCCCCTCTGAACTCGATTCACTGGTTCACTGCTTCAACAAACACATGTCCAGTGGCTCCTTGTGGCTCTGGCAGTGTCCTGGGGACTGTGAGGTAATCACAAATAATGACCAGAACTCCAAATACCAGAGATGAATCCAACACCGGGACGGCAATTCATTAGAAAGTGTAAAGTCCTATGGAACTATTACTTCTGGCTTGGAGAACCAGGAGCAGTTCCATAGTTAAGGAGGAACCT
The DNA here is from genome assembly GCF_000951045.1 of Mandrillus leucophaeus. Classification (NCBI taxonomy): domain Eukaryota; kingdom Metazoa; phylum Chordata; class Mammalia; order Primates; family Cercopithecidae; genus Mandrillus; species Mandrillus leucophaeus. The sequence goes on from NW_012101209.1 coordinate 5,074,770, forward strand.
GTTTCCTCCTTCACTACGGAATGACGTTCCAGTAATGAGCTGAGGTCCAGGAACAAAGAGGTCAAGAATTTTCCAGGCATGGCCTGTGGTCCCAGAGCCATTAATGTGTCTTTCATTGTAATCATTCATTACCAATTCATTTCGACTATTGTTGCTTTAGCTCCTATAAAGTGGGTCAGTACCAATTAAAGCTAATTTATAATGATAAATCTATAAGACAGAAAGGCAACTCTTTGCTAATGTATTTGCCAGAATTTGATACCCCAGGAAAGTTTTAATTTGCTGTCACCGCAGTTATCACTTTTACATGAATATTAATGATATGCATTATAAGAAAAATGTGGCATATTGGGTTTCTGGAAAAGGTTGACTTTTATCTGTATGTCACTATTTTATGTTTATGACTGCAAAGAATGAGAACTCTGTAGGCAGTAAAGCAGAGTTGGGCCATGTCCACAGAGTAAGGAGTCAGCAAAGGGAAGTGCAGGCAGAGGTTCGAGGAGAGTGGGCAAGACTAGAAATCTTCTTGTGGCCAGTGAGAGAGCAAATGTGGCAGAAGCACCCGGCAAGGCCCCTGGATGGCGATGTGGGCTCGGTGGAGGCGGGTGGCCAGGAAGAGAGGGGGGTGTGTGTGTGTGGTGTGTGTGTGTTTGTGTATATGTGTGTGTGCATGTGCATGCACAAGTTCCAGGCCACCTCAGTTTCTTCATGTGATTCATGAAGCTGACACTGATTTTTACCTCCTTTTCCAACAACCCTCCCTGGCCATCCTGTGGTATATAATTGTCTTATATACCAAGGGTCGTACCTTGGTTTTGGTCATTTCCCCAACTGAAATGCTGAAATGAGCTCTTGAGGCCCCTCTCGGCTGCTGTCCTGCCCGCCCCAGGCTCCCACCACAGTGGTTATGAAACCATGGAGTATGAATACAGAAAACTCAACCCAAGAAAGATGAGTGGCAGCCAATTTTTATATGTGACAGCGTCAGGTTAAATTACATTTTCTTGCAGAAACCCTAACATTAGTGGACATCATTTTAAAATTGATTAATCATATCTAAGACTACGGAGAGCCTTACAAAGATAGCTCTTGTCCCTTGCCTTTGGAAAACTGGACCACAGCCTCCTGGATGGCAGGGTCCCATCACTGGCTGTCATGAGGCTTAGCGCGCTGCTCCCACCTGCTCACACACTGCGCACCACATGTGGTTTTGAGCAACTCCATGCATTGTGTTCATTTTCCTCTCTCTGCAGCCCATCTCCAGGGCCTTGCTTTGTCTGTCGCGTCTCTGTTCTCCCCATCATACAGGGGATATTCAATTTAAAAATGAATCAAAAGAGCACAAATTTTGAAACCAAAGACCTGTTGGGCCTGTTGCTAGCAAGGTGACCTGCGGCACATCCCTTACCCTCCCACACCCTAGCTTTCCCCTCTGATCAGTTGGAGAGAAAAAGGCTGGTGATGTGGAAAGCACCTCTCCTAGGGCCAGGTTCATAGGCGGCACCTCAAGCCTAAATGGCAAAGATACTTCTCTGGTTAAATGCACATGTAAACCAAAATTTGCCCATTCTTAGGCAGCTAGAATTTTTACCAAACTAAAAAATCAAGTAAGCACAGGTAGGTTTGGGTATAAAGGCAAGTGCCAGAATTTAAGGAGCTAATGGCTTAGAGCAAAAGGAGGCCAAACAAAAAACAGGCATTTTGACTGCCATGACATGTACACATTTGTACAATCTGCCCATTTGTTTGTTAAAAAATAATCGGGCCTCAAAACCGTGGAACTTTCACCGGAGCATCAGCAGAAACAATTAACCATCCCAATAAAAGGGATTGCTGGGCTGACTCTCCACCCTACTGTCGCACTCACCCAGTGTCACAGCCGGTGGATCCTTTGTGTCCTTAAACCTTGTGTCCTTTTGAAAGGTAGATCTCTGCGGGCATTCTCCTCTAATAGAGGATTGTTTCATCAAAATTACAAATCTGATCCAACTAATTTTTAAGTACAGAGGAAGATGAATTCAGTAAGGTTGCAGGATACATTATCAATATACAAAAATCAGTAGCATGTCCATACACAAATAACAACTTAGCTGAAAAAGAAATGAACACAACAATCCCATTTATGATCGCATCAAAAAAAGGAATAAATTTAATGAAGGAGGTGAAAGATTTGTACACTAGAAACTATAAAACATTGATGAAAGAAATTGAAGAAGACACAAATAAATGAAAAATATCCCTTGCTCATGGATCAGAAGAATTAATGTTCTTAAAATGTCCATACTACCCAAAGTGCCATATGAAATAAGTGCAATCCCTATCCGAATCCTAATGGCATTCTTCACAGAAACAGTAAAAACAATCCTAAAATTGATATGGAACCGCAAAGACTCCAAATAACCAAAGTGATCCTAAGAATGAAAAAGTTGGAGGCATCACACTTCCTGCTTTAAAATTTTATTACAGGCACGTGGGCTCCATAGCTCAGTGGTTAGAGCACTGGTCTTGTAAAATTATATTACAGGCTGGGCACAGTGGCTCACGCCTGTAATCCCAGCACTTTGGGAGGCTGAGGCGGGCGGATCACCTGAGGTCAGGAGTTTGAGACCACTCTGGCCAACATAGCAAAACCCTGTCTCCACAAAAAATACAAAAATTAGCCGGGCATGGTGGCTGGTGCCTGTAATCCCAGCTACTCAAGAGGTTGAGGCAGGAAACTCACTTGAACCTGGGAAGCAGAGGTTGCAGAGAGCCAAGATTGCACCACTGCATTCCAGCCTGGGCAATAGTGCAAGACCCCATCTCAAAATAAAAATTATATTTCAAAGCAAAGGTGATTATCAAAACAGTATGGTACTGGGATGAAATCAGCCACATAGACCAGTGGAACAGAAGAGAGAGCCCACATGTATTCAACTACTGTTTGACAAGGGCACAAAGGGAACACAATGGGAAAGGATAATCTCTGCAGTAAATGGTGCTAGGAAAACTGGGTTTCTACATACTCTTGAATGAAATTGGTCCCTTATCTTACACCATACACACAAATCAACTCCACATGGATGTAAGACCTGAAGCTGTAAAACTCTTAGAGAATAGGAGAACGTGGGGAAAAAGCAACTTGACATGAGCCTTGTCAATGAATTTTTTGGTTATCACACCGGAAGTTCAATCTACAAAAACAAAAATAAATGAGACTGCATAGCTGGGCACAGGGTCTCATGCCTGTAATCTCAGCACTTTGGGACGCTGAGGCGAGTGGATCACCTGAAGTCAGGAGTTCGAGACCAGCCTGACCAACATGGAGAAACCCCGTCTCTACTAAAAAAAAAAAAAAAAAGAAAAGAAAAAAAACACACACACACACAAAATTAGCCAAGTGTGGTGGTGTATGCCTGTAATTCCAGCTATTTGGGAGGCTGAGGCAGGAAAATCACTCGAACCCAGGAGGTGGAGGTTGCAGTGAGCCGAGATCATTCCATTGCACTGCAGCCTGGGCAACAAGAGTGAAACTCTGTCTCAAAAAAATAAAAATAAAAAATAAATGAGACTACAAACTAAAAAGCTGCACAGCAAAGGAAACTATCAACACAATGAAATAGCAGCCTATGGATTGGGGAAAATATTTGCAAACCATATATCTGATAAGGGGTTAACAGCCAAATTTACAAAGTACTCATACAACTCAATAGCAGAAAAACAAATAACTTGGTTTAAAAAATGGGCAAAGGACCTGGACAGACATTTTTCCAAAGAAGACATAAAAATGGCCAACAGAATATGAAAAGGTGCTCATCGCTAAGCATCAGAGAAATGCAAATCAAAACCACCATGAACTATCACTTAAAAGACCACACCCATTCAGACAGCTCTGATCAAAAAGACAAGTAATAACAAGTGTTAGCAAAATAGAGCTACCATATGACCCAGCAATCCCTCTTCTGGATATATACCCAGAGAAAATGAGATCATCACCTCAGGAAGATGTCTGTACTCTCATGTTCTCCCAGCATTACTCACAGTAGACAAGAATTGGAAACCACCAACGTGTCTGTCAGTGGATGAATGCACCAAGAATCTGTGTGTGTGTGTGTGTGTGTGTGTGTGTGTGTGTGTGTGTGAGACACACAATGGAATACTATTCAGCCTTACAAAAAGGAGATCCTGCTATTTGCCACAACATGGATGAGCCTGAAGGATATTATGCTAAGTGAAATAAGCCAGACACAGAAAGAAAACTAGTGCATGATCTCACTTACATGCGGGAAAAGTCAAATATACAGAGATAGGGAATAAAACAGTGGTTATGGGGTAGAGGGAGGAAATGGGGAGATGTAGCTTAGAAATTACGAAGTAGTAGGTACGTAGGATGAACGAAGCTAGAGAGCTTTGTGGTAGTGGTGAGAAA
>NW_012101209.1:5080332-5103013 GCF_000951045.1 Mandrillus leucophaeus
ATTCAGTGGTCTGCAAGTTCCTCCCCGTTGCAACATTCTGACCCCACAGTCCAGGGTTCCCCAGCAGAGCTAAGAGGGTGGCCTTGAGGACACCTGCCAGCCTGTCCCCAGATGCCCACTCTGGCCCCCAGTCACATTCTTTCTGTGACTCTCACACTCCAAAGACCTTTCCTGCCCCAACTGCTTATAACTATACATACACATGGTTGTTTTTTCCCCTCTCTTTTGAGGAAATACTTCATATATTTTTTGTTTGTTTGTTTCAAAAATTGTGTGGAAATTAACATTTGTTGTCTTGGGATGGTGTGAGGCACAGAACAAGAACATCATTTCATTTCCTCATGATCTTCTGTCTCCTGGCGGGACACCCCGCCCCTCTCCTTTGGCTTATAGGGGGGCGTTTAGACAGGACCTAGTGATCACCAAGTCTACTTATGACAGGTGTTGGGTAAAAGTTTGCCATGTGAATAAATGAATGTATTCATCCTTAAGGTCCCCTCATTTTCCCCTAGAGTAGCCCAGAGCCTCATTTCAACCTGATAGCCTCAGTGCAGACTGTGATGTGCCCCGTTGAAGCCCCAGCTGGCATGCAGGGCAGTGGGCTCAAAGTGAGGGGCGAGAAGGGGGTATTAAATCTTTATACCTACTTATAAATAATTTATTAAAACTATTCCTGTATTAAGATATTTATACTTATTTTAGCCCTACCCTTTTTGCTTCTTTGCAGATGTGGTTTCTGCAATAATATATTAATACATATACAGCATTTATAATAAAAATATTCACACACATTCATACTCGGGGCGGTGCTCACGATTTTTTATTAATTGAAGCACAGGAGTAAAACTTGGGAGGGTGTTGCTAGGAGAAGCAGCTTTGCCACCTCCTGCTTTCCAGGAATGGAGGAGGAGTTCCCTAGCAAAGGCGTGGAGACGGCTGGGGATTTGTTCATTCTGCAGTGAGTGTTGAGATAGCAGCTGAAGCAGCAATTGAAAACGAATGAACGAGCTTGGGATTTATTTTCCTCTTGTGGGAAGACATGAGGAAATGGATAAAGCAGAGGACAAAGGCTGGCCCAGCAGCTTTGGTGACTTTAGTTTTAGGGCATTTCTTTCTACAGTTCCAAAATGTTTGAAAGGAGACTAACAGCAGTTGTGTTTTGGCCTCAAAAGTTTTCTGCAGGACCCCCCACGCCCTGCCAGGGACACGAATGAGTGCCAGCATCTGAGCGCCTGTGACTCGGGTCCCGCAGCCCCTATGCTGCCCGCCCCAGGCCCTCTGGCTGCCGCCTGGTGCTGTGGACACCTGGTTAATAAAAGAGGGAGCATTTGGGGTACAATAAGAAAAGCTGTAGTAGAACCCCACCATGTTCCTCAGGTTTAAAAAGGGGACTGTTCTCAAGAGAGAGCAAGGGAACAGTAGATGAGATAAACGGCTCACATAGCATTTTATTTTCTTGCCTACTTTAATGCCTACCATGGGCCAGGCATTGTCCAGAGTCCTAAACACAGGAACTCAGTTATTCTTCACAATAGCCTTAGTGCGTACAGGCATTCACCATTTTACAGATGAGCAGTTTGAAGCTCAGAGAGGTAGCGGCACTTGCCTTGGCTCACAGTGCTCTGAGCCCCAGCTGCGCTCCCTCCCGGCCTCTGCAGACTTGTGGAGGTGGGGGCTGGAGTGTGCTTTGCTCCTTCTTTGAGCTTAAAGCTGATGGGGCCTGTCTGGTCCTGGAGTCTCTCTTGTGTTTTTTCCAGTAGGGATTCCCAACCCTTTTGGAATTATCTCGTTTGGTTTCACAAAAGGCCCTTCTAAAGATAATCTTATTTTATATGGAATATGTCTATGTAATATGATTACAAAGATGGCATTGCTTACACTGCCTTGCATGTTTTCAGCTCGTACTCTATGGAAGTCCTCCTATCCCAGGTATTCTGTACACACTCATTCTGATCCTTAAATTCAACCTGCAAGGAACAGACTTGTGCCCATTTCATGAAAGAGAAAATAAAAGCCAAGCGGCTTGTCCTTCAGCTGATGAAAGCAGAGGCATGAGCCCAGGTCTGTGCTGATGTTCTCTGTTAGAGAACAAAATTAAGTATAAACAAAAGTCCATCTTGTTGCAGCCGAGGGAGATGACTAGTTTCACCCAAGGATTTGATTGTAGCTGCTGAGTGGTGTGTGTCCCACCTTGCCTGGGACAGTCCCAGCTTACACCTGTCGGCCCACACTACCTTTCCGTCTCAGAAGTGTTCCAACTTGCAGGGTGAGCTGCGTGGCCCCTGCCTGCCCTGCCTGGGGCTGGATACCACGCGCCTTCCCTAGAGACGGAGACGGTGTAGGCAGCTTCAGCCCCTCGGCCTGATCGCTTTTGATCCAGTGGAGTTTTGAAGTTTTCTCTTCTGTTGGGCTTCATTAAGCTCCCAGTTGGTCTGAGGTGCCCCACCCTCCCCCATTCTAAATGTTTCGTGGTTCTTGGTATTGAGGTTAACAAATTAGCCCAATTAGATGGATAAATTAGTCATTCTAACTTTCTGAAGTCCTGCTGGAGGAGCTTTGCGAAATAGCATTTATAGTTTTCTAACAAGCAAGTTAAAGGACGCCAGCATGTGGCATTTGTTTAAGAGTAAAATGTCTTAAACAATGCCCTACTTAAAAACAGATTTCAAGATTTGCTCCAGGACAGACCCTGAGCAACGTGGCAGAGTGGCACCCCTGTGTCTCCTGGTACAAGCATTTCCAAACCGGCTGTCTTGATTTAGGGAGCTATGGCCAAGTACGGCGGAATTTACTGAAACCCACATTTAACTCCAAAGCTTCATGTTTGCCAAATTGTTTTTTCTGCACCACCCAAGAATTTCTAACAGACTTCAAAACAGACTGCTTTGAATTCCGTCTCAGTATTAAATGGTGAAGAGCCAGCAACTCAAAGGAGATTAAAAAGGAACCCCTCAGAAGAGCTTGGCACTGGGGGCTGGGAAGCAATGGGGGAAAAGCACACTGTCCCTTAATGGCTAATTCAGAATGCATAAGCGTTTTAACCTCACTAGGGCTCAGGTGCTTGTGTGTATAAAAGTGACAGTAATCCCCACCTCACAGGGTTACTGGAGGATTAAATGAGATAATGCATATAATGTGCCTGAAACATAATAGGCACTCAATAAACTTCAGGTCCCTTCCTTCCTTCCTGGCTCCTTTCAACTTTTAGCCTCAGATGCCGGCGTCCCTGTTCCTGGCTCAACTGGCTCTTCAAACAATCTTATTAATGCCTATTAAAATGAAACCCAATAAAAGTGCCAATATTTGGTGTTGAAATAATTGATGTAGCAGAGTAAGCCCCTGAAGCACCCAGGCAGGCCCCTGGTACAATTTAGCCTCACACCTGGGGGATGAATTTCACAACTGTAATTGCTACCATATAATTCTTATTAATGTTGTGCTATAATTCCTATTTATTCCACGGGGCTTGTAAATGCATTAGGACTTGTCAACATATTATTTTACACTGTTTATGATCTGTAGAATTACGTCCTTCAGGGTTGTATTGTGCAAAAGCTCCAAATAAATGGCTTTGGGCCTCATTAAAAAAGAGCGAAGCGAGGCTGCCTGTTGAAGTGGTTCTCCATCCCTGCTGTCTTGCACAGAAGTCAGTAGAGTCTATTTCAATTCGATTCTTAGCAGAGCTCTTCACCCTTAGGAATATAAGAGAATCCCTGCTTCCTGTCTGAGCTGCGTGACGGCGATGGGCCAGCCCTAGCAGGAAGCGTCGCATGAGCTGAAGGGCAGACGCAGTGCCTGGGACTGCGTGTGTAGAGGATCGCTTCGTCTTCCAGGACGAGTCGCTGCTGGCGATTTACCCTCAGAGCTCCTGGCCTTCTGTGCCTCTTGCTCCCTAGCCTGAGGGTAACCCTCTTTTAGTTCCAAATTTCCCAGCTCAAATCTATGAAGAAAAACACCTGAAATTCATTCCTACTGGAAATGCCTAAGAAGTCCAAAACGTAACCCCTGACCCTGGAGATTTTTGCATTTACTAGGCCAGTAAAGCATAAAGCTAAGGGGACAGGGTTCTGCTCATTTGGGAGTGTCAGGCACTAGTGTGGGGAGTGTGGGGAGTGTGAGGAGTCTGTCATCGTTGCTTATTTTTGGTTTTGGCCCCAGAGCGAGTCTTCCCTGTGCCTTCGCAGCCACAGGCTGGGCTGCCGTAGAACCGAGTTAATGTTCTTGCTCCGCCAACTCCTAGCCATGAATTGCTGGGAAGCCCTTGCCCTGGTCTCTTAGGTGGGAACGCAGGGCTCTTGCTCCCAGGGTTGTAAGGGAATAGTCGTGTTTGCAGTCACTTGGTGCCGCGAGTGCCCTCTCCTTGGGCCATCAGCGCTGCGCTGCCACTGCCACGTCTCCTGTCCTGGGAGTGGCCGGGTGAACCTGTGGGGAGATGAGTGCTCCTGACAGTCCTTGCCCTTCTCTTGTCCCGCAGGCAGTGAGTATGACGAGGAGGAGGTGGACTATGAGGAGTCGGACAGCGATGAGTCCTGGACCACAGAGAGTGCCATCAGCTCCGAAGCCATCCTCAGCTCCATGTGCATGAATGGAGGGGAAGAGAAGCCTTTTGCCTGCCCAGTTCCTGGATGTAAAAAGAGATACAAGGTAACAGAGGTGCTGCGTGCTTGGCATAACCACATGGAAACAGGGCAAGCTTCATGGAAGGCAGCCGCCCTTTCTTGATTTTAAAGCAAGTGTGTGGGCTGGGGGGAGACACTCCCCTCTCCTGCATTAGAGTGCGTGGGCCTCACCGCTGCGTGCACACAGGTGCCCTCAGGGCAGTGCTCACCCGCCACCGCTGGCTGCCGCCGGGGCTTTCCCCTCTGCTCACCTACTTGGGATCCTGGCGGTCAAGAGAGATCTTTTGTAGGAGGATCATGTCTTTGATAGTCTTCAAATTCATGTCATACTGGGGGACCCATCAGAACAGAGTATCAAATACGTCAACCTATTTATTTGCCAAGCACCTTCCCCAATGGATGGCCCTGCAGGTGGCTCACGGGAGACCACTTTGAAGTTGTAAAAGCCCCAGATGGCTCCCAGAGCCATTTGGTGAGTGTGGTAGGGTATTTAGCCTCCAGCTGAGGAAGTTCTTGCTTCCTTCCACCCACTGGCATGAAAGGGGATCAGGAGAAAAAAGGTCTTTGATATTTTTCTCACCAAACCACCCACTTCAACTTCAGCTGCCTGTCTGCTGACCCAGGTCTCTGAGGGCCTGACTGGGTGTCATGGGCAGCTGGGGGTGCTAAATTTTCTAATAAGGAACAGGGACAAAATGAGAAACACCACAACAGTCAAGTATGGGTCTAGAGGGCATTTTAAAAAACAAAATTGCAAACTTCCCCATGAGGTGTTAGCAGCTCTTTCACATCCACCTGTGAGCTAGGAGTAGAAACATCAGAAACATACCTGGCATGCTCGATGGTACGCTGATTCACTCATAGCAGACTGACTCTTTTTTTAAGCTTAAAAGAAAAGATAGCATAAGCACTTATGTTGCCCCTTCTTAAATAGGTCTCTCTGAACACTCATCTATTTCAGTACTTTTCATAGCAGCTGTCGATATAAAAGCATGGCACACAAATGTGCCACAAAGTTAGCATTTCTAGGTTTCACCTACTCTATGTACTGTTACAGTTCCATCATGCAAAGTCCAGATGCTCGTTGTTTAAGCTGAAATGAACTCCCCAGGACGCAGATGTGAGAAGCCTCTGCGGGCTGGCAGAGGAGCGCTGCATTTGGGTCAGAACAGGCCTCAGGACGCATCTGTACATTCTGTGTCAGAGGCATGGAGTTGGGAGAGGAGGGAAGGGCTGCTCAGGGGTTACCTTGGGATACAAAACATCCACAGGATTGTTGGACAAGCCCATTTTTCCAGAGGGCAGCGCTTCATTGCAGAAAGAGACTTTTTCCTCCTTTCTTGCTCTCTACAGAGAAGGCCGTGACTGGCCCCTGGGGCCGGTTCCCACCGCATCTCACCGCAGCTGTTCCTCCCCACCACTGCCGTCCTGCTGCCTGCTCTCCAGGGCCGAGCACCCGGCCGGGGGTGTCTTCCACATCGGCCATGTTAAAAGCGGGAGCCAAGTAATGACCTGTACTCAGGCTGACCCGCCAAAACACAAAGGAAATACAAGCTACGCCCTGAGTTCTGGGCAGCGGGTGCAGGGGAAGCATCCCCTCTCTCCCACCTCTAGCTCCATCCCCTTTTCTTGTTCGCATCCTTTCCTTCTTGTCATTTCTGTTTTGTCATTCTTTTACTTTTCCTCTGCTTGGGTTTCTGGCCGTTTCCCCCTTCCGTTGTCTGTGTCTGGGTTGGTGGGGGCTTTTCTGAGTGTTCTCTCTCCACCACTGAGAATTCAATGAGCCTTGGGCTGAAGGGGCTGCCGACTCCAGCCCCGTTGACTGGCAGGTGACGTGGGCGGCAGTTGGTGGTCCTGATCCCGCGAGGGAAGTGTGAGTTTCCTTTTCTGGGCCAGAATGCAGGTCATGATACGCAGGGCCATAGCAGGCTTGTGACCTCACCTCTGACCAGGCACTGGAGATGAGCCACTCCTACATCCCAAGCTGGCGGCTCTTTCTGCCCCGAAGTTGCTGGCTGGAAGGTAGGGCTGTGCTCCAGTGGGATTCGTATTTCATCTTCTTCACTACATCATTGCTGGCCTGGGTACTGGAGAGAAGAGGGTGGGATGAGCTGGGTACTGTGGACTCGGGCAGAATGCAGAAGTGCTGCCACCTCATTTGTTCCCAAGGCAAGTCAGACTTTTCTTACTCCCTGCTTGCTGCTGGCAGCAGTCTCTGCCAGCCAAGTCTCCTGGACACTGACTCAGGATCAGCAGTCGTCGCCATTTCATTGGCATTTACAGAGCAGACAGAATGAGGTACTGAACTCCCAGACCTCATGCCGAGCGGGGAATGGGAGAAGGACCCCGCAGTAAAGCCAGGTCTCCACATTTCCTTCCCATGTTAACTCCTTAGCCTAGGATGCTCCCTGCCCTCTGTAGAAGAAAAAAACAATGTTTCCGTCTATCATCCTAAGTTCTAGTTGCAACATCTTCTCTGTAACAACAGAGAGAGTAACAAGAGAAAAACAGTTTATCAACATGTGTATTTCATATACACATGGGAGACAAGACACCCAGGGAATGGGCGGTTCTCACAGCTTATACAGCGTCTTCAACAAAGAACAGTTAAGTACATTTTTAGAGAAGTAACAAAGGAAAAGGGCTTTGAGTCTCTGGGAGCAGCAGCTTGTGGAAGGAAAAAAGAAAAACAAAAGCAGACAAGAGTCCTGTTAGTGTATTAGCTTGTTCATGTAGATTCCTCCAGTACCATCTCCAGGCCAGTAAGAGTCTGAAGTCTTCTGCGTTGGTTAACCTTCGATCTCCCTGGAAGAAGTGGGGGTGGCCTTCCCTTTGTCTTTGTAAATTTGTGTCCTGTTTTTAGGCACACAGAGGGAGAGCAGGGACTCCTTCCTGCATCTGCTGCTGCTTAACTGCCTTCAGCTAAACAGTCCTTAGGGCAAAGACGCATATTCCGGTCCCCCGTCCCTTCCTCTCTCCCTCAGTATCTCTCATTTTAATTCCGCTCCTTTCTCCAGCACAGCTCCAGCGCCACCACCTTTGGGAGCCCTCACCAACCTCCCAGACCGACTCCCCTCTCCGCCTCTCGTAGGTCAAGTTCTCATCCTCCCCACATGCTCTTTCTACATTGAGGCACCATCTCTCTTACTGCTCCCAAAACCCTCAGAGCTCACTGTCCCTCCTCAGCACCCAGCACAGGTCTCAGATGTGACAGGTGCTCTGAGGGCAAAGGAATCAAGGCGTAGCCCATGGGAACAGGGAAGTGTGGGCTCCCCACTGAGCCCCGGAGCCCCAAAGCCGTGGGAGGATTATTTCCTTTGTATCCTTCCCAGAGGCGTTCCAGGCCACAACCACTGAGCCCACCACTCTTGCCCTGCTCACGCTTGCCTGAATTCAGGGAACAGAGACGACTTCCCTTCCTTATAATGCAGATAGGTTTAAAAGATGGGTTGAAGTGCTTTGAGGTTTTATCCCTTTGATAATTTTTATGTTAGAATGGCAAAGATTAAAGGCACTTTAAAGTTTTTTTGTTTTGTTTTTTAAGAAATGTAAAACAACAATACCCCGCCCCCCAAAGTTCCTCTGGAGTCCTCTGCATGGTGACAGTTTCATCAACAGAGACAGACCCAGATAGTGTCCCGTTTTCAAACACTGAGAAACACTTAATGATGAGGGAGTGCTCACAAAGTAACATTAAGTGGAAAAAAGGTATTGAGAGAGAGATTATTAACTCAACTCAATTATGTAAATCAAGATATAATTAACTCAAATATTAACAGTGATAGTATCTGTTCTTTTTTATGCTCTTCTGTGTTTTCTGAATTTCTGCAATTGTCTAACTGAACATATTACTTAAATGACTGAGGGAAGAGGCAATTCTTTTTTCCTAAAGACCCCACCCAACTTGCTAGACACCCTGTGTGCTGGTGTGCAGTGGCCAGTAGGGAACTGCGTGCGCCTCAGCCCTCCTGCTTTCTGCGGCTGGTGGGGTGTCCACATTGCTGCAAGTGGTTTCACTTTTAACCCCCACCATTACCACTACTACCATCCCCAGTTTGTTTTCTTACTCTTCTTCCTCATCAAATCCCCAAGCAACTTCATCTTCTCCATTGTGCACAACATCCAGGCCCCTGGGAAACTGACCACTGGGCTTATCTAGGTCAAGTGTCATGTTGTACACATGAAGGTCTGAGTACTGACAACAAAGATCCCATCCAGGTAAGGACAGGATGGCCCAGCTTGGCATCTGGACTTTAGGCTTCATGATTTGATTTGGAGTAGACTTTTAGAAAAGCCTCTAAATCGCCTGCTGTCTATTGACTGGCCTAATTCCATCAGAGGGGACAAGTAGTTCCTAATGGTAGAACCCCCACCTAAGTCCTCCTTTCTACCTCCTACCTTCCCACTTTCTTCCCTTACTAGCTTGATGTCAGAGCATCATTGTAACTCACAGACAGTTTTCTCCAGACTATTATCCCAATCCTTCTTCCCAACTGGTAAGATTTTTCAAAGACCACCAGCTGGTTGTTGTAATTAACGAGTACCTAGCACGTTAGGAGACTACATGAGGAAATATGGACTATGGAATCGGACATCCCTGGGTTCCTATTCCAATTCTGTAATTTACGAGCCATGTGATCTTGGCCAAGTCACTCACCTCCTCTAAGAGTCAGTTCTTTCATCCAGAACATGAGTATTAAATAAGGCAATTGACATCAAGTACCCAGTATGATAAGCTCTTAATAAACGTTAGCAACCTTCCTTGCCCTTTTAAGCTTGATTCCATTTTTTTCAAAGACCAAAGAATTTCAGCAATTTCAGCATTTCAGGTTTCCAGCCATTATTTATTTTTTTACTACTATTTTTGAAAGATCAAATTTGTTTCAGGACTGATGCAATAAGAAACTTTGGTGGATCTTTTCAGAGCTCCTCTGGTCTTGTAAAGAGGATGTTCCTGCGGCCTCTAACTGAATGGCTGGATGGAGGAAATGTCTTAAGAGAGTCTTACCTGACCTTGTACTAACATTTGTGATAAAGGCAACCCACTCACACTTCTCAACATTTTTAATCACAGCAGCAAAGACAAAGGAGTGATGGCACAGCAGGTTCTTTGACCAACCCTGGAAATACCTTATGTTTCTAAATGTGCTTCCTGATTTTTCCATAAAGCTGATGTGTGTGTAGTGTTGGCTATTTTCCTCGTAGTCTCATGCCAGACACACAACATAATGTTTACATTCAAGCTGGGAACGGGCCACAGCGCCTGCTGGAATCCCCTCAGCCCTGGCTTGTCCTTCTCTTGATGAACGACAGATCTGACTTCACGTTGGACTGGCTTCTCTGGTTTTAGCAATTTCTGGTCTTAAATCTTTTTTTTAGCCTAATTAGTTATTAAAAAACCTCAGCTCTCAATGGAATGGCTAAGCCCTGACACCATTAAGAGTTGCTCTGCCTTTTTGTTTCTTGGTTAATGCTTTTCTGTTTTTGGTTTCCTCTATTTTCTGACAAGGTTTGAATGGTTCTGGGGCACAGAGGTAGCTGGATCACTAATGATCTGTTCTGCATCAAGTTCCCCATGAAAACAAGGACATGAAATGTTTTAGTAGCCCTTCATCCGCAGAAAAGGACCCTGATAGGTGCTCAATATTCGTTGAGCTATAAATGGGATATTACTAAGCAGGCAGGTGCACATCTCTAGCATTTGTAACCCAGGACACTTTCTACCATATTAAAGTTGGAAGTCTTTTTCTAATGGCCATAAAACTAATATTCATTCTCTTTCTGTCTCTCTCACACACAATACATGGCTTAAAACAATGATCTTTTACAGTTCTCTGGGCTGCCTGGCTCAACAAGGTGGTTCTCACCTGGGGTCTCTCACGCAGTTGCTCTAAGACACCAGCTGGGGCTAGAATCATCTGAAGGCTCACTTGGGCGCGATACACACGTTGGCCTCTTCACTCATGTGCCTGGGCCTCGGAGGGGATGGAACCGCCAGGGACTGGCAGGACATATCTACCCATCAAACATCTCAGTGGGTCTGATTCTGCCACTGCCACTACCCTCCCCTTTCCTGCCCCAGCAGGCTCTGAAACCCCCAACATGCCTCTTAACAAGACTGAAGAACTTATGTTTGAAAGGATTGATGCTGGAAGGACAAGGCTGGAGACAAGGTACAGAAGGCCTGGAGCCAGGTGTTCAGAGCAGACTGTTTGTCCTGCTTCAAATCACTGGACAACCTTCAGACTCTGAGCCAACTGCTACTTGGCACCCCTGGGTTCAACAAAGTCCAGCAGAGTTCTCTTCCAAGGACTTTTTAAAAACATTAACGTGCATTGCACATCTCTAATGTGGTAGTAATAACCACCATTTATATTTATATTTATATTTATATTTAGTAGCAACCCTTCTTCCATTACTAGTGAGACATGAACTTGGGAAGTGCTGTTGTAACTTCATTCACTCACAGAGACTTACTGAGCATCTACAATGTGCCAGGCACCGTGCTAGGTATTCATGAGACGACAGCAGGGAGCTGTTTTCTGGGAGCTCTTTAAAGGCATCCCATGAAGAGTGAGAACAGTATTGTGTTGGAATCCTTTAGCTGGGCAAGGGACTGGGCCTAGCAGGACTGGATTTAGGTAGTATTTTAGGAAACAGCTCACTCTCCTAAAATCTGTGCTTTTTGTTTTAGGCTGTCTTCTGTGTTCCCTTACTCTCTAATCTGGCAATTGCTAACTTGGAAATTAAGACCTATGCTCAAATACCACACCTCTGCCATCCCTTCTTAAATCTTCCACCAGTTACTTACTACCCTTGAGCCTATTTCCTCACCATTTAATTGGGATGAGGATTACTGGTTGTTAAAACTGTAGAGAGTGACTCTAAGAATGGAGTCTTACATAGAATATGCTGGTGAGCTAGCAAAACCGATTGATAGAAATTCAGAAAGCATTTTGATAACTTTAGTATCCAGATGCTAAGAAGTCCAATCTTAGTGACTAACATTATATAAATAACCTTAAATTTTTAAAGTTCATTGTATGTTTGGAATGTAATACTTAAGGTAAGGCCCAGTCTGACCACAGGTGCTTATTAAACATATACAATTGTACAGTGGGGCAACACAATTTGGGCAACAAGTAGCTCCCACAGTGGCATCAGAGATACTGGCTTAGGGCAGAGCGGAACATTGACAAAAACTCTGGTTAAGGCATGGTAGGGAACTGTTAACACAGTTGTCTAGAAGCAAGATGTAAATTGAGTTTTCAAATCAAAGATTTCTATACGTCAAACTTTGAGATGTGCCCTAATGTTTTTTTTCTTTAGAAAGATATTTTGTTGGACATGCTGAAGACATTTGTATAGGATTGTTCACTGTTAACTTTATTTAGAGTGGAAAAGATTCAGAGGATTTTCTTTATACAGTCTAAGTCCTAAATATATATTTTATATAAAATTGGAAGAAATCAGTAATTTCATTTTCAGAGTAATTGAGGCACATCTGAAATTTGGAGTCAGCTGTGTGTGTGGCCATCCGTACAGCCCATGATTGACACACCAGAATGTCCCTAAGGGTCCCAACTGGAGGTCCTTGCAAAAGACTACACTCTAAACAGCTGCCATCCAGGAACTGCAGTCCAGACCCAAACTAAGGTTTCCCAAGTTTGACAGGCATTCTGTGAATCCATCTAATAAGAAATATTTTCGTCTTCTCCACAGAATGTGAATGGCATAAAATATCACGCTAAGAATGGTCACAGAACACAGATTCGTGTCCGCAAACCATTCAAATGTCGCTGTGGGAAGAGTTACAAGACAGCTCAGGGCCTGCGGCACCACACAATCAATTTCCATCCCCCGGTGTCGGCTGAGATCATCAGGAAGATGCAGCAATAACATGCTGGTCATAACTGTGCCAAGAAATCCTCACCAGCAGTTGCTGATTTTGAAAACAGCCACCTTTTTTCAGGGGAAGCATTCAGCAACCCTTTAAAGAAAAAGAATTAAATGCATGCTTTAAATTTTTTCTGTAATTTTGGAATGATGTATCTTTGTAGAGTTAATGATTTTGTACATTTGCACATGTAATCATCATACCCATTTTCATTACTTTGATATAAGGTGCTAAACAAAACAAGCTCTAGGTTCTTCAGCACATTTCCCCCAAAACAAAATAAAATTGAGGGCATGTTGCATATTGTAGAATTGTATTGCAGTGGTATCAACTGGGGGGAGGAGGGGCTGGCACTGAGATGTTTTTTCAAGATTGTAATGTGATTGAAGTTTTCAACACATCAACTCACATATGTTCAAAACCAAAATAATACCTTCATTATCAAACTGGTTACCATGCCTTACATAATGGAGTTAGTATTTGTGAGTAGAAAGACTTTAGGTAATGGAAATATAAATAAGAAAGAATGTTTAACATAATATGCTAAAAATATTTTCATATTTAAATAACATACATAAAAGGTGTGCTTTCTGTGTTTTATATTATCTTGCAAATCCTTTTGCCCTTTAAAAAGCTGAAAATCTTGCCATCTGACTTACTAGTCATTTTAGTGTTATAAATGGCATTTTGTACAAAATAGTCTATTCAGTTCATTCATTCATTTAATACACATTCATTGAGTGCCTGCTGGATACAAGGGATTCAATTTATGCCTATTGATATCTGCGGACCAAGATACCCACTTAGTGAAATACTTTTCCCTGAAATCTGTTAGGAAACACTTTGAAATACTTAAGTGCAAATTTTGTGTGTGTGAAATTTAGTTATATCTTCATCTTCAGATGAAGTTTTAAAGCACTTTGTAGTTCTCTATTGCCAACAATTTAATGTTTATGTGTTGCCAATTCTTGCAACCACTGCCCTACCAAACCTGTGGGTTGCAAATCAGAACTAAAATTCTAAGCACGTTTCAAAGAGGAACATTTTTGTTAAGACCCCTGTTGCCTCCTCTTCATGCTCATTTTTGACTTATTTTTAAAAGGCACTTTTCTCATCACATTGTAGAGAGGTCTGCGTTCTCATTGGAAATGTCTGTTTAGCTTTATAAAACACTTTGCTGAAATATGAAAATGAGCCTTATTGACAATTAAGTGCTTCTTGCAGCAGGTGGTCAAAGAAAAGCGTGACTAATGTGACCCGTTAGAGTAACCTACACCTGGACCATTCCTGAAGTTTTTCCTCACCGACAGTACCATCATGCCTTGAGTGTTCTTTTCTCCCAAGTGCTATTCCTTAAACATGAGAGTTTACCAGTTGCCTAATTATGCAATAAAAAATGCTTCAAGATAGCTAACTGCCCATAAAACAAACTCAAATTGCTTATTAAAAAGTTTCCTCCCATGTTCCCATTTGATGAAAAGTCTTACGTAACATATAGCTGGGAAGCAGGGGTCCCTCCTCAATTTTCAAACATTTTGAAAGGATGACAATTCTGTTAGCCAGATGAGTAAACCTCTGTATTCATTAAGTTCTGAATCTCTCATAATGAGGGATTTTAAAGTATTTATAAAGACATTGCCCTCTAAAAATTTCCTCAGATCTGAAGTATGGCCTTGGTCCTGCATATACAGTGTTATCCTATGTTTAAAAGGGTGATCCAGATATGAGACGCAACTAGTTGGTGCATAAGAAGGCCCCACTTGGCTATTTCATATCTACCTACAATCGACCAAAAAAAATTTTTTAGGCCAGCAATTATTATTTAGCTTCGCTCCTTCTAGTGCAAGAAACTGCAGGCTGGATCAGTAGTTCAACAGCTAAACAGTCATAAAATAGTCATTGTGCATGTTACATTTCTTTCAATGATAAATTCCAATTTCTATTTACTTATTCATTGTGACAGTATTACTAAACAGGTAAGGATGGGAATATTTTGTTATACTGTGTATAGTGAATGTATTGTACTGTGTCTGTGAAAACTGTGCTTTAAATTATATTTTCATATGTTTTGTTGGGGACAGAGCACATTAAGTCTGAAAGCAACAGAGGTTTGTTTTAGAACTGAAGGCAATTTAATCAAAATTCCTGTCAAGAAAAGCTGCTTATAAATGTAAATGAAATCACATTGAAAATAAACTGCCTCTGACCCAAAAATAAATATGGCTCTTTATTTCCCTTAGTGTCTATTATGAAAACCAGTATCAAGTTTACCATGGAAATTAATAAATATATCCATTCAGTTCCTCTTTCTAAGGCTGTTCAGCTGATGCACGTAGACTTTATTCCCTTACATTTTTTTGCTTAGATTAGCCTGTATTACTTTTCTATCAATAACAAGCTTGGATTTAAACTATTTTAAAATAAGTTCTAGGCCAGTAAGATCAACAGCGTCTACTATAATATTCAAAGGATACTTTTGGATTAACATGGTCCATAATTATTAACTGCAACAAAAATGCTCCCATTGTTGAACATATTTTACCTAAGTATATTCTGCTCGTCATATAACCTGTCAGGAAGCTGAAACTTGGAGTCTCCAAAGCTATTGCTTCCTAGGACTGCTGTGTCCTAACAGCTGGCATACGAATGCCTAATACTGGTTTGCCCTAGACTCAAACTTTTTAAAGGATTCTAACAATATACAAACTCTGCTTCCACAAACAAATACAAGTGACATATGCTGCAGTTCACATATAGCAACCCAAAATGCCCCCAAGTCTAAATATTACATTAACATCTTCAATAGCTTAGTTTGCTCAGAACAAATGTAAACTATTTTG
The DNA here is from genome assembly GCF_000951045.1 of Mandrillus leucophaeus. Taxonomy (NCBI): domain Eukaryota; kingdom Metazoa; phylum Chordata; class Mammalia; order Primates; family Cercopithecidae; genus Mandrillus; species Mandrillus leucophaeus. The sequence continues at coordinate 5,095,689 of NW_012101209.1, forward strand.
ATAACTACAAAAGCAGCAAAATCAAAAGCTGGTACTTTAAATTATTCACATGCACATTATAAAAGGGAAAGGGAATACAGTTCAGAAGAATTTTAAAGGCCCAAACCAAAAAAAGATGTTCAAGATGCTAGATTGAAAAACTCACAAATAAATGTGACAACAATGAAATTACAGATCTTGGAAAATGTGTCCTCGTTCTTTAATGTTAGTGAGAGTTCTATACAGCAGAGACGTAACTGAAGGAACACATTACTTTTATTTGGGTTGATGCATTGTACTTTTAATCACTGAGAATATTTCAAATTTATATTCTCATCAGGAAAATGTAAAAAAGATACTGATATATATTCTGTGACTTTATGCCATAAACACCCTTGTTATGAGATCATTTAATAGGAAAACAATATTGACATCTCTTGTTCCATTTTCCCATTAGATATATACATACAACTTTAAGATAGTTTAAAAATAATCATTCAGGTTATTCTAAAATTTTGTCATAAAATTAGCAAAATATGCCTTCTGTTAATTGCTAAAACCAACATTTCACATATAAAAAGCATGTGATCTCATTCTACATGCAGCTCCATTTCTGGAAATTAAAAACCTATCATTTCATGGGCTAAATTATAGAACTGTCTGTATTTGAAGAACTACTTCACAAGACTGTTATGATAAATGCTTTTTATTACATAATATTTAGTAGTCATGCTCAATCAACAAGGTCAACAGAAACTTGTGAATATTCTGCTAAATAATGTAGCACACTAATACATACACATTTTTCAGTGCAGTAACATTGAAATAATCCTTGTATCCTTTATTCAGACAATTCTGCAAACTAGGGAATAAATAAAGATAAGAACACACAAGAACTTTGTTTTAAAGCAAGTAAGATTAACAGATTAAAATTTATTGATAAATGAAAGACTGACCCTGATCCTAGTAACACCGAACTCAAAGTAGCTCCTGGTCAGAAAGTGCAATAGAGGGTGCATGAAGGCATCACTCTATGGTCTCCTCAGTGGTCTATTTTAGGTGATTTTTTTTTGTTTGTTTTTGTTTTTTTTTTTTACCGCTAAACTGTCTTAACTCATAATAAAAAGTAACTAGTCAAAATTTAGAACATTCTGATCAAAATGGGTCTGCACATGCCTTTCAAACACCTGCTGGTCATAGTCAGGAGGGAACTGCTCGCTGCACATCGGGCACACCTTCCAGTGACTTTCAACATGTTCTTCAAATTTGCTCTGATCGTAGTTGGGAGGAAACATTAACTCACAGAGGGGACACTTCTTGTGAACATCAAAGCTTAAAGAGAAAAATGAAAAAATTACATATTTCTAATAAATGTAGAACAACAGTAACTTGTCCATATATGACAAGGTTCCATTTATCTAGTTAGCTGATATTCATACTAAACAACCTACCTTACAAGTCTTTACTCCAGAAACCTTTCTCTGCTTCTAAATGCTTGCTGTAGACAATTGTGTAACCCATTTATAGAGCCTCTAAATTTAGTTTTACAATTAGATTAACAAAACCTTTTTTTCCCCTTAAAACCTTCCAAATCCAATCACAATTATGTGAAATTATTAGTACCAAGAATTCTTCCACGTTTAACAGAAAATGCCTTTTGTAAGACTGTAAGGATAAATACAACTCATAACTTCCCACCAGTGCATTTGGTTTAATAGCTAAAAGTTTTTATGGCACTGGTTCTCAAATGATTGCATGCATCAGAATCAGTCAGAGGACACGTTAAAACACAGATTGCTGGGCCTATGCCCAGTGTTGGTGTTTCTGGTTCAGCTAGGCCAGGCCCTACATATGTGCATTTCTAATGAGTTCCCAAGGACCACCTTTGAGAACCATTGGCCTAAATTCACCCAAATTATACAAAGGAAAGAAAAATCTACCTGGAATCAAAGCAAAAGCCTGTCCCATGCCCACGTAAGTGTTGACTTGGAGGATCAGGAGCAGTAGGCACATTCTCATCTTCCTAGGGGAAAAATAATTTTGGAACTTTTAAGGAAAGTAAAACCAAATATAAATTCCTTAATTCAATCAAGCACATACTGACTGTATAAAAGAAGATTACACTTCAGGAAATTTTCTCTCTGTTATCATTTAATTAGACTTTCAAATAAACATGTTTGAAACTCTGCAGAGTATTTCACTATGGACTAAGTGTGGTGTTCTTGAAATAAAAAGCAGTATTCAGAGGAATAGAGACATACCATTTACCATACCTGTGTGTGTAAATGAAGCTGAGAACAGTAGACCTTTTCAAACCTATATACATAGGTAACTTTTACTGACTTTATCTTTCTGCAGACTGGGTGGTCACTTTTTTTTTTTTTTTTGAGATGGAGTCGTCACTGTGTCACCCAGGCTGGAGTGCAGTAGCACGATCTCTGCTCACTGCAACCCCTGCCTCTTGGGTTCAAGCAATTCTCATGCCTCAGCCTCCTGAGTAGCTGGGATTACAGGTGTGCACCACCAGGCCCAGCTAATTTTTTATTAGAGACAGGGTTTCACCATGTTGGCCAGGCTGATCTCAAACTCCTGGCCTCAAGTGATCCGCCCTCCTCGGTCTCTCAAAGTGCCGGGATTTCAGGCATGAGCCACCGCGCTCGGCCCTACTTTCAATATTGTCAGACGGCATTACTGTCTCAAATGTTCTCATTTAATAACTGTAAGCTTAATTTACAAGAAGGACAGTCTCTTTGACAAGATACATCCATTGCATGATATACAGAAATCGTAATGAAAAACTAATAGAGTATGTGTGAGTTTGTATATGTATATTCTTGGGAACACACAGCAGCAAATCCAACTGGATTAACACATGTTAAAGCAAAGCAATGCACTCAACTACAAGCCTCAAAACTCTGCTGTAGAGGAACAAAATCCAAAATTAAATATTTCAGAGGTTGTCAAGTGAGACTTCTAAAAATGTGCGCATCTAGTTTTAATCAGAAAGAAAACACTGATTTGGATTCCCATGGCTGCATCCCAGCAGTCAGTTTTTAGAGATCTGTACGTGCTACATCAACAGCCAAACACACAGGCTCATTTAACACTCAAATAAGGCACATCATCTAAATTGCCTATTTCCTTTTTATATCTCAACAGCTGTTAGTTGCTCCATGTCATGAACTAACAGCATATCCCCAAGTGTAGCCGGCCCTGATGAAGTCTTTATGTTACTAGGTAGGCATGCTTGCCCCAGAGCTGCTATTAATGGGTCAGTTAAGTCTGTTATGGGAAGGAGCACCAAAAAAGTATATATGGTGTGAAGTGCAAAGTGAACAAACAAAAGACAAAATGAGTATTTCTGGTACTTGACTATCCTTCTGACAATATTCCCCTCTTGAAAAGTAAAAGAAGAGGTAAAATACTTTTGTTTATCTATGAGTCCCATAGGATATAACTGAGCAAAAGGAAAACAGGACAGATAACCTAATGGGGGATTAAATTGGGAGATAAAACAGGAATCCTTTATATACTTCAAAAATTCAATCAAGTAACTAAAATCCAGATAGTTTTTTTTGTTTTTTTTTTTTTTTGAGACGGAGTCTCCCTCAGTCGCCCAGGCTGGAGTGCAGTGGCGCGATCTCGGCTCACCGCAAGCTCCGCCTCCCGGGTTCACGCCATTCTCCTGCCTCAGCCTCCTGAGCAGCTGGGACTACAGGCGCCCGCCGCCACGCCCAGCTAATTTTTCGCATTTTTTTTTTTTTAGTAGAGACGGGGTTTCACTGTGTTAGCCAGGATGGTCTCGATCTCCTGACCTCGTGATCCGCCTGCCTCGGCCCCCAAAGTGCTGGGATTACAGGCGTGAGCCACCGTGCCCGGCCCCAGATAGCTCTTAAGTCTGTAGATACAAACAAGGAAGATGAGAAAGTAGTTGAATCTGCTGACAGTGAATTCTGATTCTGTGCCAGGTTACTCTAGCTCCCAGATTTAGGCCTCCCAGCAACAATCTCTGAAACACTGAGTATGCTTAAATAACTACAAATCAGTGATAAGGAACAAAAGTTTCTCACTCATCTTTGAAAAACAAAAATCCAAAATTATGAAATGTTGAAGAAAATAATGGGAAAAGATAAAACGGGGCAGGTCTTGATATATTTTTTAGAATTTTTAATGACAAATATTTAAGATAGAACACAATTTTCCAAAGGCCAAAAATGTAATGGAACCAAAAATCTCATAACCTTCTTTTCCTGTTTTATAATAGCTAACAGCCTACACCAATTTACTGCTTCCATGAATCAGCTAACAGTAGAGTTTGTAGCTAGGTTTCAGATTCAGACAACCTGTCAGACATGTTAACCCTGCTCGTTAAATACCTGGAGGGGAAAAAAAGTAGAAGTAATTTATACTTTCTAAGTCATGTATAATTTGGCAATGATAACTCGATTATTCTGTTATCTTCTACCACCTATTACCTAATAAAAGGGGAGAGGGGTTCAAGAGTATAATTCTACATGTTATAATGAGAAACAATAAGTTCTCATGAAATAAAACATGAACCATCTACTCAGAACATAGGCTGAAATCAGAGAGTATGCAGTAAGCACTCTTAAGAAGCCAATACATATAATAACGTTTCTCATGATATTGACAGGCAAAATGATGAGTGAAATCTTTACCAGTGAACAAACAAAAGACAAAATGAGTATTTCTGGTACTTGACTATCCTTCTGACAATATTCCCCTCTTGAAAAGTAAAAGAAGAGGTAAAATACTTTTGTTTATCTATGAGTCCCATAGGATATAACTGAGCAAAAGGAAAACAGGACAGATAACCTAATGGGGGATTAAATTGGGAGATAAAACAGGAATCCTTTATATACTTCAAAAATTCAATCAAGTAACTAAAATCCAGATAGTTTTTTTTGTTTTTTTTTTTTTTTGAGACGGAGTCTCCCTCAGTCGCCCAGGCTGGAGTGCAGTGGCGCGATCTCGGCTCACCGCAAGCTCCGCCTCCCGGGTTCACGCCATTCTCCTGCCTCAGCCTCCTGAGCAGCTGGGACTACAGGCGCCCGCCGCCACGCCCAGCTAATTTTTCGCTTTTTTTTTTTTTAGTAGAGACGGGGTTTCACTGTGTTAGCCAGGATGGTCTCGATCTCCTGACCTCGTGATCCGCCCGTCTTGGCCTCCCAAAGTGCTGGGATTACAGGCTTGAGCCACTGCGCCCGGCCGAGAATACATTTATTCTATTTTACTCAACAAGCCTGGTTAGTTTCAGAGCCATAGTAGATTAAAAATAGTTTAATTGGGAAATGAAGCTATTATAAGCAGGCTGACTGGCAGTTTAGGAAAAAAAAAAAGCTATTGGGAAAAAGAGAAAAGCAAGACAAGAACTCGAAATATCCGATGTTAGGCATTTCACTACTGGTAACAGATCACACAGCCTTACTATGCATCTTAAAAGAATATGACACCATGTAACATTGATTTTTTAAATAAACCTTAATCATCAAGGTTATATTAAATGAAAGCCAGAGAATCATGTATTCTGTTTTAGAAATATTTCTACCTCAAATTATTAAATTATCAGTTTCAGCACTGAAACTTACAAACCCAAAGGGTTTAACAGCACATTTTAAAATATCACCACCTAGTCTTTTAGCTAAACTACTAAAATAATCTTGTAAGCAAATTTTATTGAGAATACCATACTGAAATATATTTATGAACAATTCCAAATTTTAAGAAAAACCTTTTCAGAAAACTTTTATTAATATTACTTTAATCCATTTAAAGATCTAAACGTCCTATTGTGTTCATCTACCTTTACACCCATCAGCACAATACTCTTTCCATTACAAACTGGTTTTTAAGCAAAGGAAACAAGCTACGATAAACTGACGCTCAATCTGAAACCCAAAAACTTCTCATTATCTGCTCAGGATATACTCTATACAAAAACATTCTTGTTTTCTTATTAAAAGCATGTGACCACCTTGGACATTTAATAGTAATTTTTTTTCTTTTGAGACAAGGTCTTGCTCTGTCACCCAGACTGGAGTGCAGTGGCACAGTCATGGATCACTGCAGCCACGACCTCCTGGACTCCAGCAATCCTCCCATCTCAGCCTCCCAGGTAGCTAGGACTACCGGAGTGTACCACCACACTCGGCATATTTTTTTAAGAGACAGGATCTCATTATGTTGACCAGGCTGGTTTCCAACTCCTGGGCTCAAGCAATCCTCCCACCTTGACCTCCCCAAAAGTGATGAGATTACAGGCATGAGTCACCTGCCTGGCCTAATGTAAAGGGGGTTATAACCTGTTGGAAAATAAACTAGGGTTAGATCACACTAACTTCAAAGTACAATCATGATCATACATGGTAGTTCCTCAAAAAATTAAAAATAAAATTACCATATTATCCAGCAATTCTACATCAGGGTATACGCCCAAAAGAACTAAAAGCAAGGACTTGAACAGATATGTTCAATCACGAACCCATGTTCACAGCAGCATTATTCACAATAGTCAAAAGGTACAAACAACCCAAATTTCTATTGACATAGGCACAGATAAACAAAACGTGGCATATATCCATATGGTAGAATATTATTTACCCTTATTCAAAAGGAATGAAATTCTGATACACGTTTACAACATGGATGAACCTTGAAGACATTATGCTAAGTGAAATAAGCCATTCGCAAAAAGACAAATACTGTATGATTCCACCTACATAAGGTACCCAGAGTAGTCAAATTCAAATTACTGGTGGTTTTCAGGGGCTGCAGGAAGAGGGAATGGGAATTGTTGTTTAATGGGTAAGGAGTTCAGTTTTGCAAGATGAAGAGTTTCCAGAGATTGGCTGCACAGCAGTAAAGTTAACATTACAGAACTATATGCTTAAAAATGGCTAAGATGGCAAATTTTATATTTATTCTACCACAATAAAAAAAAATGCCATCTATCATAATCAAGTTATGGGAATACATACTCAGGGGTTAATGACTGAGTTATATCATCTGTATTATTAGTATCCAGACTGTGGGACTCTATCTACTCAGCATTTCCCAAACTGTGTTGTAATTCTATCTCTGCTAGGAACTATTAATTGAAATACTTAGTTATCATTCAGGAATTAGTAATGAATATCAAGGAAGAAAGTTTTACCACTTAACAAAACTCTTACTAAGTTGGTAATTATTACTTTAGTTCAAGAGCATTCACACTTTAAGAAATTTATATATTTGCTAAGACCAAAATCAATACATAAGGGAAAAGAGAGTACCCAATGACTCTGGGTAACTTTTATTTAAAATTTTTATTTAAAACTTTTATGGCC
>NW_012101209.1:5106558-5107387 GCF_000951045.1 Mandrillus leucophaeus
CAGATAGCTCTTAAGTCTGTAGATACAAACAAGGAAGATGAGAAAGTAGTTGAATCTGCTGACAGTGAATTCTGATTCTGTGCCAGGTTACTCTAGCTCCCAGATTTAGGCCTCCCAGCAACAATCTCTGAAACACTGAGTATGCTTAAATAACTACAAATCAGTGATAAGGAACAAAAGTTTCTCACTCATCTTTGAAAAACAAAAATCCAAAATTATGAAATGTTGAAGAAAATAATGGGAAAAGATAAAACGGGGCAGGTCTTGATATATTTTTTAGAATTTTTAATGACAAATATTTAAGATAGAACACAATTTTCCAAAGGCCAAAAATGTAATGGAACCAAAAATCTCATAACCTTCTTTTCCTGTTTTATAATAGCTAACAGCCTACACCAATTTACTGCTTCCATGAATCAGCTAACAGTAGAGTTTGTAGCTAGGTTTCAGATTCAGACAACCTGTCAGACATGTTAACCCTGCTCGTTAAATACCTGGAGGGGAAAAAAAGTAGAAGTAATTTATACTTTCTAAGTCATGTATAATTTGGCAATGATAACTCGATTATTCTGTTATCTTCTACCACCTATTACCTAATAAAAGGGGAGAGGGGTTCAAGAGTATAATTCTACATGTTATAATGAGAAACAATAAGTTCTCATGAAATAAAACATGAACCATCTACTCAGAACATAGGCTGAAATCAGAGAGTATGCAGTAAGCACTCTTAAGAAGCCAATACATATAATAACGTTTCTCATGATATTGACAGGCAAAATGATGAGTGAAATCTTTACCTGAGAATACATTTTTTTTTTTTTTTTTTTTT
>NW_012101209.1:5113651-5121084 GCF_000951045.1 Mandrillus leucophaeus
AAAAAAAAAAAAAAAAAAAAAACCTTTTATTTAAATTGCCCCTCAAACCTTTGTATTACTATACAATATTAGTCAGTATTCTTCCTCTTCTTATGAGATGTTATTGTTTATGCTTTGTCAGACATTCAATTCTAGTAATAAATCAATGAAGAAATAACATTGAACTATATCATTTATCTAATTTAAAAGTATTTAAAATCAGAAAGAAAATAATTTTGCAAATCTCTATTAGTTTTCAAGTTTTACTTTGCTCCATATTCAAAAATTAAAAATAATTTGCAAAGCTCTATTAGTTTTCAAAAGCTTTAGTTACTTTTCTCCATATTCAAAAATTAACTGAAAATAGACCAAAAACCAAATATAAGAGCTAAAACTATAAAGCCCTTATAAGAAAACACAGGAGTAAATTAAAAACCTTGGAGACAATGGTTTCTTAGGTATAACAGAAAAGTATAAGCAACAAAATAAACATAAATTCAGCTTCACTAAAACTAAAAGTTTTGTGCTGCAAACAGCACCATCATAAAAGTGAAGACAACCCACAGAATGGGAGACATATTTGCAAACCATATTCTCTAATAAGGGGCCCAATTTGAAAACGGCAGAAGGATTTGAACAGATATTCTTCCAAAGAGGATATACAAATGGCCAGCAAGCACATGAAAGATGCTTAACATCATTAACCACCAGGAAAATGCAAATCAAAATCACGACGATGAACCATTTCACAAAGACAGTAACAAGTGTGGCTGAGGATGTGGAGTAAGTGGAACGCTCACACACTACTGACGGGAATGTAGAGTCATGCAGCTACTGCGGAAAACAATCAGGCAGTTTTTCAAAAGGTTTAGATAAACCTAAGTGTTACCACATGACCCAGCAGTTCCACTCCTAGCATTTCTACTCCAGCAACTACTAGTGGAACTGACCTAGTAATTCCACTTTCCCCAAAGAAGTGAAAAGTTACACAAACAAAAGCATGTATGCCATAACCAAAAGGTGAAATAACCCAAATGTCTAACAGATGAATGGGTAAACAAAATGTGGGACAGGTTGAGTCTCCCTTACCCAACATGCTTGGGACCAGAAGTGTTTCAGATTTCAGACTTTCTCAGATTTTGTAATACTTCATTATGCTTGCCAGCTGAGCATCCCAAATTTGAAAATCCAAAATGCTCCAGTAAGCATTTCCTTTGAGTATCATGTCAGCACTCAGTTTCGGGTTTTGGATGCCCAATCTATACATCCAAACCAACAAACAAGAATAAAATCCATTCTTCATGTTCAACATGGATGCATGCTAAAACATGGGTAACTTTGAAAACATACTAAGTGAAAGAAACCAGTCACAAAAGATAACAATTTTATGATTTGACTTATATGACTGTGCAGAACAGACAAATCTATAGAGAAACAAAGTGGACTGAGGGTTTCCTGGGCTGGTGGGAATAAATGGGAAGAGGTTAACTGCTACAAGGTACAGGGTTTCTTTTGGTAATGAGGAAAATGTTCTAAAATTGAATATGGTGATGGTTACACAACTCTGTGAATATATTAAAAACCACTAAATTGTATACTTTAAATGGCTAATTGTACAATATGTAAATTATATCTCAATAAAGCTACCACAAAAAATTAACTACTTTTCTTTTTTTTTTTGAGACAGAGTCTTGCTCTGTTGTCCAGGCTGGAGTGTAGTGGCACAATCTTGGCTCACTTCAAACTCTGCCTCTCAGTACAAACAATTCTCATGCCTCAGCCTCCCAAGCAGCTGGGATTACTGGCATGTGCCACCATGCTCAGCTAAATTTTTTTTGTATTTTTAGTCGAGATGGGGTTTTGCCATGTGGCCAGGCTGGTCTCAAACTCCTGGCCTCAAGTGATCTGCCTGCCTAGACCTCTCAAAGTGCTGGCATTACAGGCGTGAGCAACCATGTCCAGCCCAACAATTACTTTTCTAAGATGGCCTGAATTTTAAATAGTTTAATAGGCAAAAATGGAACAAACACATTTCTTTAAACTAAATTCATTAATAACATTTAAAAAACCTCTACTATATAAAAGGTATTATACTAATATGGTATAGAAAAGGGAATATTCAGCATTAAGAGATGCCAACCAGCTATATATTATCTGTTGGAAATAACTGTGTGTAAAAAATTTTAAATGGAACAGCAAAGATTCATTTAATCCTTTTGATGACATATTCAATTACAGGCTGAATATCTTTAATCCAAAAATCTGAAGAGCAAAATGCTTCAAAATCTAAAACTTTTTAAGCACTGAGATGACACTTAAAGGAAATGCTCAATGAAGCACTGTGGACTCTGGATTTTCAGATCAGAAGTGCTCAACTGGTAAGTATAATGCAAATATTCCAAAATCTGAAAAAATCTGAAATTTGAAATATTTCTGGTCCCAAGCATTTTGGATAAGGGATAGTCAATCTATATCTATTTTTTCTTTGTTGCTTATGCTGTTGGTGTCATATCTAAGAAACTACTGCCTAATCCAAGTTATAAAGATTTATCTATATGTTTTGAGTTTTGTAGTTTAGCTCTTACATTTAAAATCCAATTTTGAGTTAATTTCTGCACAGGATATGAGTCAAGGGTCTAATTTCACTCTTTCATCGAACTGGATATACAATTTTCCCAGTACCATTTGTTGCAAACACTATTCTTTTCCTCTTGAACTGTCTTGGCACTCTTGATAAAGATGAAATTGACTGTAACCACACACTATTTTTGCGAACAGAAAACACATTAAAATTAAATTTAAAACGTAAGGTAATACACGAAAAATGGCAAATTTGAGAAAGGCAAAAACTCAAACAGTGCATCATGATAAACGGGAAACAGGCCTTGACTCTCTCAAGCATTGGTTCTCAATCATTTTGGAGTCACAGACCCTTCTGAGAATAAAAGCTACAACTCACCAGAAAAAAGAAAAAACTGTCTATCAACAAAAAATGTCTTCAGTTTAGGGGTTCACAGTGAAGGGCTCATGTGGAAAGTTTCAAATAAGCCACATATTAATAGAATGTGTGGGCTTTCATCTTTAAGAGACAGAGGAGAAAGGAATGAAAGTAGAAGAGAAACACTAAGAAATGCAAGAACACAACTAGAAAGTAAGATATGAATTAAGGGAAGAGAAAATAATCTGGCCTTGAACGATTAGGGTTAGGAAGTTTTAAAATAGTGTATCCCAAATGTTAAAAATCATATGATCGCCTAAAGATTTTGTTAAATGCTGTCTGATTCTCAGTAGGGCTGGAGTGGGGCAGGAGATTCTGTATTTCCAACATACTCCTAGGAGATACCACTACTGCTGGTCTACAAACCACTTTTTTGAGAAGCAACGATTTAGACCCATAGTTCCCAAAATGAGGTATGAAAGTACCTAGGGCACCACAGTAAATTCCGAGGACTACTGTGGGATAAGTTAAATTTTCTAAAGATATTATATATGCAGAAGTACACAGAAATACTCATTAGAGTTGGCCTCCAACACACAATGGCTAGACTTACAATTTTTGAACTTTAAGATGGCACAAAAGCAATACACATTCAGTACGTTCCTCAACTTATGATGGAGTTACGTTCCGATGAACCCACTGTAAGCTGAAAATATCCTTCAAGTCGAAAACACATATTCAACTTATGATGGGTTTATCAGGATGTAACACCATTGTAAGTTGAGGAGCATGTGGATTTGTCATATACCACGTGAACAACTAGAATCGTTGGAGACGGCTCACAGATTCAACTCTGAATAGTGCTACCCATTCCTTTCAATGTCATCTTATCTTTGAGATGCTGGTTTTGGCAGCTGCTGTGATATAAAGTAAGTGCCACATTGTGAAAATCAGTGAGAAACAGGAAATGAAGGTGGCTTGTCCAATCTGATTCTAAGGCTTGAGGAGTTGTATAGTGGCCAATAGTCACACACATCCCATTAGTAACTACTTATTTAGGAATGAAATAAACACATTAATTTTCTTTCAATTTAGGTGTAGTTTTTTTTTTTAATAGTCACTAAATTTGTTAGAAGACAAATACTTAACTGTCAGTAAGTCCTTACTTAACATCATAGAGCAGTTCTTAGGAACTGCAACTTTAAATGAAGGACTTACAGCAGGTTGAAAGAAGTAACATCATTTCTTTTGTCGGTTCACTATAACGCTGATGAGGGAAAAAACTAGTTTTGTTATACATCATTTGGTTTAAAGTCACAATTTCCAGTAACTTATATATGACATTAAGTGAGGACTTACTGTCCTTCTTTTGGCGTAGGAGTTACTGTGAAAAAAAAATTACTCACATGCTAAGGGTGCCATGAACTAAGAAAGTAGGAAAACCTCTGGTTTAGTCCATTTGACAGGTAGCTAAGACCACAGCTTTTATAGCCAATCTCATGAGGTTGTCTCTACCTGTCTCTACCTACAGCAGCTATGTGATTTGGGGCAAGCTATTTAATCTGTCTCTCGGTTTCCTCCATTACAAAGTTGTGACAGGACTGCTATGAAGAACTGCTATGAAGAACCAGTAAGTGACTCTATCTAAAGAGCTCAGCATTAATGGCAAAGAGGGGTATAGAAATGTTTGCTGCTGTCATAATTATGATGTTAAAGTTAGGTAAATGGGAGCCACAAAAGGTTTTTGATCTGACAATTGACCACAGTTTCTGGTGCAGAAGAGAGGAGACATGGCAGGTGTAGGCACCAGGGTAGGCTGAAAGAGTAGGTAGGTCACCTCAACCCTGACTCAAAAGTGCTGGGGCCTGTGGCTATTAATCACTCCCAGGGCAGAGAAACAGAAAGAAAGAACAGATTAACTCAAATTTGCTTTCCATATTCTCACTAAACTTACTTACTAAAACACTTCATTTGCAAGTGATTTTTTATTGTTGTAATGACAATAATTTTTTTAAATTCTGAATATACATAAGAATTACTTTCTAATGTGAAAAATCTTCTGACTGCAAAATAAAGTTACTCAAGGTGTGCATATTAAAAGTCCTCCATCTCATTACCAAATCTAAGCATGTCAGCAAATGAGCACAAGACTCTAACACTGCTTCTCATGGGTTTGCAGGAGGGCAAAGCACACAGATCAGAAAGAACATTCTGCTAATTAAACTGAAGCAGATGACTACAGAAGAGAAAGTCTTGTCACATGTAACATCTGTGCCAAGAATGATCAGATTAAATATGCAAAATGTGAGGTAAAGGTGTGAAAAAGCAGTAAGATGATACTCTAGACCTTAAATAGGCTACAAAAGTTCTGACAGTTTTCCTAATTATTCCCAGTAATGGACATAGGAGGCCAAAAGGCAGGAGGGAGAAATACATTTTTCTCCATTATGGGTGTTGAGCACTAGGGCTAAAATCATGCCTGTCTGAACACTGATCAGTTTCTGCAAAGGTTAATAGCAATTAAATGCAGCAAACTAGATTAAATAAGAAACAGGTCATGATACCACTGTACTTGCAAAGAGCACGATAAAGCATTTCTTTTAAATTCATCTTAATGCACAGGAAATCCAAAAAGAGCTTCTATGAAGAAAAGAAACTATTATCCAAAAAGAGCTGCTATAAGGAAACATAATATTGCCATTAACACTTTGCTGCTTCAAGCCTAGTACATCTATAATCAAAAGAATATAGTAAGTTACTTAGTGATGTTTAAGATTAAACTATCTGATAACTACAATATTCTGAGATTGTTCCCTAAACTTAATCTTTTACTTTAGTATATAACTCCTAAAGTATAAGTCTGAAGCATACTGGTAGATTTTTTTCTAATTTAAATACAAGCAGGTTTTTCCAAAAATCAAGTAGGCAATTGTGTGCAGGCACAAGTACACACTCTCCTTCCACACACACACATGCACACACAAAGATACACATATGCACACATACCCTTAACTCTCTACATAAGCTAAAAAATAAAAAAGGGACAGGCTCACACAATGAAAATTCAAAATTACTTTGCTATCCTCAGGGTCCTCTAAGCCATCAGGTCGACTAAGGTTTCGAGCAGGCTGGCTGCAGACAACATTGTCTTCTAGTCCCCAAGCAGGGACTCTCACAGGTGGCCTTTGTATTTCATCTGGGTAAAAAGCACCATCTGCTCCATCTGTAATAAAATTTTTGGAAGGGTACAGTGAAACCGGTTACTAAAATTAACATCTGTATGTATAGATATGATGAACAGTATATAAAGAACCACTTTGGTACATGAAAAAAATAGATGTTTTTATTTTTAACCCAGGTGATTTTTTAAATTGTGAACTATATGTAATAAGCAAATAAACTACTCATCTCATGGTGCATCACTTATAGATGAGGCCAGTTACACTGTTAAATATTAAAACTGCTAATTATACAAATAAAATAATGTTTGTATTAGAGTTGATTATACCAGCATTTTGCTAATCTATGAAAATATAAACCATAAAAAAATCTCCAGATGCAGCTAATCCCAAACCAAAAATACTGTAATAACCTCTTGTTTCCTGAGATGCATAAGGATTACCATATTGCAGAACTGGTTGTGCATTTGATAGTGTTAGAACATAACCATTTTGCTCTGAGCATGTGTTGAGATATTGAGGACTCTGGAAATTCTGACCTTCCATTTTCCTTTCTGCTTGATTTTCTAGACTCCTTTTAAGTTCCTAAAATTAACAAAAACAAAGATGAATAAGCAAAGCAATAAAAGATTTCGTAAGTACAGTACTATTAAACATTTAGTCAAAATATAACAATAAAATTATTTCCTATTATGAAGTTGGAATGCAATTGGAAATACAGTTAGAAAAGCTGGCTCTCAACTTCTCATAAATGTATCCTCCACATATAACAAAATCAGAAAGCAGGATAAAGCCAATGTATTTTCAAATTTATTTGTGCCAAGAAAAGTACATCATTCTCACTGAGTTAATTTAGGGTAAACTGTGACTCTCTTACAACTTAGCTATGAATAAAAAGTCTTCTTTTTTTTTTTTTTTTGAGACACAGTTTTGCCCAGGCTGGGGTGCAATGGCGCAATCTTGGCTCACTCCAACCTCCGCCTCCTGGGTTGAAGCGATTCTCCTGCCTCAGCCTCCTGAGTAGCTGGGATTACAGGTGCGCACGACCATGCCTGGCTAATTTTTGTATTTTCAGTAGAGATGGGGTTTCACCATGTTGGTCAGGATGGTCTTGAACTCCTGACCTCGTGATCCACCCACTTTGGCCTCCCAAAGTGCTGGGATTACAGGCATGAGCCATTGTGCCCGGCCAAAAAGTCTCCTTAAAAAAAGAAAAATGTGAATTCTATCATTTAAGATTTTTTTTATAAAAGTATGTCCTGTATAAACTCTTTCAAAATACAAAGAAACATTTCCTAACTTGTTTTACAGAGCCAGTATTATTCTTATACCAAAAA
>NW_012101209.1:5122829-5125883 GCF_000951045.1 Mandrillus leucophaeus
ACAGTCTCTGTTGCAACTACTGAAATCTGTTCTGCAGTTGCAGTCATAGATGATATCTGCATGAATGGGCATGGCCATGTGCTAATAAAGCTTTATTTATATAAAGCCAGATTTAGCACATAGGCCTTAGTTTTCTGACCCTTGGTAAAAATCAATAAAATAGAAGATAGATTCTGAAAGCAGACCCATACTTATAGAGTATTTTCAACATTTAAAATACCTCAAGATGTAGAGGAAATTCTATGGAGGAAAAGGATGGTCTTTTCAACATGATGTTTAAAAACTGGGTATTTATAAACAAACTTTGACTACATATCATACCATATAAAAAATAAATAGATCATAAATCTAAAGTAAGAGAGCTAAAACTACAAACCTTTTGGAAGAAAAAAATAGAATATCTTCATAACCTTGATTTAGGCAAAAATTTAAGATAGGACGAACAGCATGAATCATTAAGACAAATACTGATAAAATGGACTACCTCAAAATTCAAGGCTTTTGCTCTTCAAAAGATAATGTTGTAAAAAAAAGAAACAAACCACAGATTGGAAGAAAACAACATCAAAATATCTGACAAAGGAATTATATCTGGGATATATAAAGAACTGTCGCAACCAAAGATGACAGACAGCGCAATAAAAAAAAATAGATTTGAACAGAAACTTCACAAAGGAATATGTACAAATGGCCTGTAAGCACATGAAAAGATGCTCAGCATCACTAGTCATCAGGGAAATTAAAACTAAAATCTACAACGAGATACACACCCAGTAGGATGACTAAAATTAAAGACTGACAAAAATACCAAGTGCTGGTGAGGATATGGAGCAGCTGGAATACTCATACACTGCCAGTGGGAATACAAAATGGTACAGCCACTTTGGAAAACAATTCGGCTGTTTCATTAAAAACAAACACTTACCATATAAGCCCGCAATTCCACTCCTAGGTATCTACCCAAGAAAAACGAAAACATATGTCCACAAAAAGACTTGTGTAAGAATGTTCATAGCAGTATTACTTGTAATAGCAAAATATCAGAAATAATTTAAATGTCCATCAGTTGGTAAGAGGATTAATGTCTATCAACTAATGAATGGATAAATTCTGCATTATTGCAATTACATGAAATACTAGAAGCCATAAAACAGCAGCGACAGAAAGCAGACCAGAGGTTTTCTAGGACGGGGGGTAGCGGGAGGGGATGACTGCAAATGAGCAAGAGGGTACTTTGTGCAGTAATGGAAATGTTACACTGCTTGGGTGAAATGGTAGTTACAGAACTACATGCATTTGCCAAAAGTCATCAAACTGCATTTAAATGAACAGATTATATTACATGTAAACTGCACCTTAACAGAGCTGTTAAAAAAAAAAAAAAGTCAACCAGAGGCCTTATTAACAAAGGATATAAGAATGAAAAATTTAGTCTGGAAAGTTTAGCTGGTTTTGCTGCTTTTCATTTCTTGGGGGTAGAGATGAGACTCTAAGTTAACACATTTTTACCTATATAAATGATCCAAAAAATGGACTAAGTAACCTTAAAATGAAAGTCATCATCAAGAGCATAACTGGCAAACATTAAGAAAAATTCAAGTCAACTTAGGTTTGGTAAGAGATGGAGGAATTAAACGTTCTTTCTAAGCAAGTCCATTCATAAATACATGTCCATGTATCAACTCTGCCAGGTACTGTGTAAAACTGTGAGGTTAAGATGGCATTCCTGCCTTTCAATCATTCATTATTTTATTGTAAAAATAAGACTTGTGAAATTTTAAGCAAAAAAAGAAAATACTCATTCAAGATACCTAGCACACCATCAATTATGTAACAGGTAGCGTACTAGGAACTAGAGATACGAAGATTAACTGGAAATGGATTTTGCCTGCAAGGAATTCAGTCTAATAAAAGGTACAACTCTAGATAAATAATTAACAACTAATTGTGATAAGTGGACTAGTATAGAGATGAAGGTAAAATGCAATGTATCAAAATGGAAACACTGTATACTAGGAAGAGACTATAGAGAAGAGCCATTTGAGATGGATCCTCAGGAATTTTCACCAAGCAGATAAAAAGCATTATAGACATAAAGTAAATAAATGGATACAGAAGATATGAGAAAGAATAACATATTTCAGGCTTGGTAAATGAATAATGTGACTAGAGCAAAGGATACATATTAAGAGTAGCAGGAGCCAGGAATGGTGGCTCATGCCCATATTCCCAGCACTTTGGGAGGGAAGATCACCTGAGCACTGGAGTTGGAGAGCAACAGAGCAAGGCAAGACTCTGTCTCAGGTAGGAGATATAGCTGAAAAGACAAGTTGGAGGTCAGATGTGTCAAATCTGTCATACAATTTACTACAATGGGCCTTCAGGTTTTTGAACAATAACAACAGGTAAAAATGATCCTTGGTAAGGTTAATCTAGCAAAACAATAATGGGCATATGCAAACAAGAAGCAAATTAGTAGGAAGGCAGCACAGCATGGTAGACTGGAATCAGGCTGACCTAGATTTGATCATCAGATCAGCACTAATAACCCTAAAGAATTTATCTTTTCTAAGCCTTACAGGGCTATTGAGAAATAGGAGATACATTTAGAACAAGACAGGCATTCAAAAGATATCCTTCATCTCCTGCCATGACTAAAAACCCCAGAGATGCTACTGTAGTCATTCAAGACTGGTATGTGACTACAGAAAAAAAAGAAAGGTTAAATCCAAGAAATATTTCAAACACGATTCAAAAGAAAGAAGTTAAAAAAAAAAGGGCCGAGTGCAGTGGCTCATGCCTGTAATCCCAGCACTCTGGGAGGCCAACGTGGGCGGATCATGAGGTCAGGAGATCAAGACCACACTGGCTAACACAGTGAAACCCTGTCTCTACTAAAAATACAAAAAATTAGCCCGGCATGATGGCACACACCTGTAGTCCCAGCTACCCAGGAGGTTGAGGCAGGAGAATCGCTTGAACCCAGGAGGCAGAGGTTGCAGTGAGCCAAGATCATTCCACTGCACTCCAGTCTGGGTGACAGAGCAAGATTCT
>NW_012101209.1:5126159-5130349 GCF_000951045.1 Mandrillus leucophaeus
CTGGGATTACAGGCATGAGCCATTGTGCCCGGCCAAAAAGTCTCCTTAAAAAAAGAAAAATGTGAATTCTATCATTTAAGATTTTTTTTATAAAAGTATGTCCTGTATAAACTCTTTCAAAATACAAAGAAACATTTCCTAACTTGTTTTACAGAGCCAGTATTATTCTTATACCAAAAATAAGGATTTCACAAAAAAACTAGAGACCTTATCCCTCATAAATATTGATGCAAAAGCCTTAGCTTATAGCAAGTCAAACCCAATATTAAAAAATAAAACCTGATCAAATGGACTTTATCACCAAAAAAAAGTCACTTTAGCATCCAAAAACCAAATGCAGTTCAACATCCAAAAATCAATAAATGTAATTTACCTTTTAATAAAGGAGAAAAAGAAATATGATAATTTCAATTGATGCAGAAGAAATATTTTACAAAATCCAAGTCATTCATGATTTTTTTTAAATCTCAGAAACTAAAGAATAAAAAGGAACTTTTTTAACCTCATAAAAGCCACCTAAAAAAAACCTACTGTGACCCTTAATGGTGAAAAACTAAATGATTCTACTGAAGATCATAATGAGATCCAATAATAATAAGGCAATGATGTCTGCTCTCAACACTTCCATTCAAAATAGCCAGTGGATCAAGGCAAAATTAAGGTAGATTGGAAAGGAAGAAGTAAAATAATCTTTATTCACAATGGTATGAGGATGAAAGTGAAATATCCCAAAAAATCTATAAAAACTAGGAAAATGGCCGGGCACAGTGGCTCATGCCTGTAATCCCAGCACTCTGGGAGCCCGAGGCAGGTGGATCACAAGGTTAGGAAATAGAGACCATCCTGGCTAACATGGTAAAATCCCATCTCTACTAAATATACAAAAAATTAGCCAACCGTGGTGGCACACGCCTGTAGTCCCAGCTACTCAGGAGGCTGAGGCAGAAAGAATTGCTTGAACCTGGGAGGTAGAGGTTACAGTGAGCCGAGATCGCGCCATTGCACTCCAGCCTGGGTGACACAGCGAGACTCCGTCTCGAAAAAAAAATGAGGTTTTTTTTTGTAAAATGAGTGTAAATAATTTAGTCAGGTTGCAGTATACAAGATCAATATGTAAAATCAACTGTATTTGTACATACAATAAATAATTGGAAAATGATATTTTTAGTAATTCTACTTAGAGTAAAATCAATAGATAAAATGTTTAGGAATAAATATACAAAAGATGTGCAAAGCCTCTACACTAAACAAAATAATGCATTAAAAAGAGCATAAACAAATGGAGACATATAACATGTTCATGGACTAGAAACTTAGTATTTTTACACTATTAATTCCCCCCAAATTAACTATAGTTACAATGCAATACCTATAAAATCCCAGTAGGCTTTTGTACACATTGACAAAATAATTCTAAAATGTACACAGAAATACAAAGGTCCTGTAATAGCCCATATGTAAAAAGCAGAACAGGCTGGACATGGTGGCTTATGCTCGTAACTCCAGGGCTACTGAGAAATAGGAGATATATTTAGAACAAGACAGGCATTCAAAAGATATCCTTCATCTCTTGCCATAACTGAAAACCCCAGAGATGCTACTGTAGTCATTCAAGACTGGCATGTGACTACAGAAAAAAAGGAAAGGTTAAATCCAAGAAACATTTCAAACACGATTCAAAAGAAAGAAAAAAAAAAGGGGGCCAGGTGCAGTGGCTCATGCCTGTAATCCTAGCACTTTAGGAGGCCGAGGTGGGTGGATCATGAGGTGTTATTTCTTTCAACCTGCTGTAAGTCCTTTCACTTAAAGTTGCAGTTTCTAACAACTGCTCTATGATGTTAAGTAAGGATTTACTGACTGTTAAGTATTTGTCTTCTAACAAATTTAGTGACCATTAAAAAAAAAACTACACATAAATTGAAAAAAAAAGTAATGTGTTTATTTCATTCCTAAATAAGTAGTTACTAATGGGATGTGTGTGACTATTGGCCACTGTACAATTCCTCAGGCCTTAGAATCAGATTGGACAAGCCACCTTCATTTCCTGTTTCTCAATGATTTTCACAACGTGGCACTTGGGAGGCCGAAGCAGGAGAATTGCCTGTTTGAGACAAGCCTGGACAACACAGTGAGACCCTATCTCAACAAAACATTTTAAAATGGCCAGGCACAGTGGCTCATGCCTGTAATCCCAGCACTTGGGTGGCTGTGGATGGATCACTTGAGCCCAGCCCGGGCAACATGGCAAAATCCTTACTCTACATGAAATACAAAAATTAGCTTGGTGTGATGGCATGTGCCTATAGTCCGAGCTACTCAGAAACCTGAGGTGGGAGGATCACCTGAGTCTGGGAGGTCAAGGCTGCAGTGAGCCATGATGGCACCACTGCACTACAGCCTGGGTGACAGAGTAAGACCCTGTCTCAGGAAAAAAAAAAAAAAGAAAAGAAAAGAAAACAAGAAAAAAATTAGCCAGGTACAGTGGCACATGCCTGTAATCCAGCTATTTCAGAGACTGAGGCAGGAGGATCACTTGAGCCCAAGAGGTCGAGGCTGCAGTGAACCATGATCAAGCCACTCACTTCAGCCTGGAAGACGAGTGGCTTTTCCCTTAAAGATGGCGTTTAAGGGAAAAAAAAAAAAAAGAGAGAGAACAAAGTTGGGGGACTTACGCAACCTGATTTCAAGATGTATTATAAAGCTACAGTAAACAAGACAGTAGAGTATTGGCATAAGAAAATAGATAAGGAGTTGGCAATCTTTTTCTGCAAAGGGCCAAACAGTAATATTTTCACCTTTGTAGGCCACACAGTCTCTGTTGCAACTACTGAAATCTGTTCTGCAGTTGCAGTCATAGATGATATCTGCATGAATGGGCATGGCCATGTGCTAATAAAGCTTTATTTATATAAAGCCAGATTTAGCACATAGGCCTTAGTTTTCTGACCCTTGGTAAAAATCAATAAAATAGAAGATAGATTCTGAAAGCAGACCCATACTTATAGAGTATTTTCAACATTTAAAATACCTCAAGATGTAGAGGAAATTCTATGGAGGAAAAGGATGGTCTTTTCAACATGATGTTTAAAAACTGGGTATTTATAAACAAACTTTGACTACATATCATACCATATAAAAAATAAATAGATCATAAATCTAAAGTAAGAGAGCTAAAACTACAAACCTTTTGGAAGAAAAAAATAGAATATCTTCATAACCTTGATTTAGGCAAAAATTTAAGATAGGACGAACAGCATGAATCATTAAGACAAATACTGATAAAATGGACTACCTCAAAATTCAAGGCTTTTGCTCTTCAAAAGATAATGTTGTAAAAAAAAGAAACAAACCACAGATTGGAAGAAAACAACATCAAAATATCTGACAAAGGAATTATATCTGGGATATATAAAGAACTGTCGCAACCAAAGATGACAGACAGCGCAATAAAAAAAAATAGATTTGAACAGAAACTTCACAAAGGAATATGTACAAATGGCCTGTAAGCACATGAAAAGATGCTCAGCATCACTAGTCATCAGGGAAATTAAAACTAAAATCTACAACGAGATACACACCCAGTAGGATGACTAAAATTAAAGACTGACAAAAATACCAAGTGCTGGTGAGGATATGGAGCAGCTGGAATACTCATACACTGCCAGTGGGAATACAAAATGGTACAGCCACTTTGGAAAACAATTCGGCTGTTTCATTAAAAACAAACACTTACCATATAAGCCCGCAATTCCACTCCTAGGTATCTACCCAAGAAAAACGAAAACATATGTCCACAAAAAGACTTGTGTAAGAATGTTCATAGCAGTATTACTTGTAATAGCAAAATATCAGAAATAATTTAAATGTCCATCAGTTGGTAAGAGGATTAATGTCTATCAACTAATGAATGGATAAATTCTGCATTATTGCAATTACATGAAATACTAGAAGCCATAAAACAGCAGCGACAGAAAGCAGACCAGAGGTTTTCTAGGACGGGGGGTAGCGGGAGGGGATGACTGCAAATGAGCAAGAGGGTACTTTGTGCAGTAATGGAAATGTTACACTGCTTGGGTGAAATGGTAGTTACAGAACTACATGCATTTGCCAAAAGTCATCAAACTGCATTTAAATGAACAGATTATATTACATGTAAACTGCACCTTAACAGAGCTGTTAAAAAAAAAAAA
>NW_012101209.1:5131914-5163521 GCF_000951045.1 Mandrillus leucophaeus
AAAAAAAAAAAAAAAAAACCAAAAAGGCACAAAAGAAGTTAGAGATAATAAAATACTTCCAAATCTTCCATTTGTTTGGAATTACATTTGTTGTAGCCATCTCAAAATAGCCTTTCTATTCATCACCACTTCAAAATTATAGTCATTATTAGACATGCTATTAAATCTTATTTAGCTTTTAAAAGAATAAGCACATACTCTACTATCAAAAGTTTATGCAAAAAGAAGTAGAGTTTAAATTCTTCCGTAAGCAAATAACATACTACTGAAATACAGTCAAGGGTTTCATCAAAAGATTTATGCTGCATGGGTACAGTCAAGCAACTTTATAGAGAGTTCCAACCTAATAGGGAGTTTAATCTAATATGCCTACTCTACCATCAAAGATACAATAAATCCCTTGCAAATAGGATTCAGGGTAAGAACAGGATTGGTGACAAGTAGCTTTGATTCCTCATGGGGGAGAGAGAATGCATGAACATGGACAAGATAGTTAGGGTTAGGTTCTTTTGCAAATCAGAAGACTGAACTCTCCCCTCCAAAACATAATACCTGGACTTAGAGAAGGTTCTTAAACTTGCATTCACAAAGCCCCTCAAGGGGTCCATGTTTAGATTTCAGGAGGTCCATGAACTTACATGGGCAAAAACATTGTATCTACTCACTAACTTCTAACTAAAATTTAGGATTTTCTTCCATTAGGAATGTAGGCCAAAGAACACAATAATAGTTGTAGTGCCTGCAATTTGGCCACCTACAGAAATCAAATAGATTTGTTTCATATTACATTTGTTGTAGCCATCTCAAAATAGCCTTGATATTCATCACCACTTCAAAATTATGGTCATTATCAGACATGCTGCTAAATCTTCCATTTGTTTCGAACTACATTTGTTGTAGCCATCTCAAAATAGCCTTTCTATTCATCACTGCTTCAAAATTCTAGTCATTATTAGATAGGCTATTAAATCTTATTTAACATTTAAAAGAATACGCACATACTCTACTATCACATATATCACAAATTTGTCTTAATATTTTGATAACCACAACAATGCGTTTCCTTTGTGATTCTACACATTTTGCTGTACTCATTCTAAATCATTTTCTGAAAACAGACTTCATCAAAATATCAAAGGGTACTAGAGACAAAAATGGTCAAGAATCCCTGGGGGATCTCTCCTACTGACAAAGGCATGGAAAACGTGAGTGTAGCTATCTTAACTGAGCAAAACAATATTAACTGCTGACTCATAATTTTCCTAAAATAGAAAGCCACCACAGTTTAAGAAACAGATTTTGTCAGAAGTAGTCACCTCTTACTATTCCAGCTCCCAGGAACAAGTCTGTTTAGCTGGTTGCCTTTGCCAGGGTGCCTAAATACTTTTTTTCTTCGGTACCCACAATGGCTCACAGTGACCCCAGTTTTACAAATTATTTGACAAGTTAAGGATGTTTCTGATATTCCCAACTGGTAAACAGGAGAAATAATATATTCCTCTTCTCTGCCATTATGGGGATGCTCTGAGAATAAAGGAGCATGGAGAGTACACCATGGGACAACTAAATATGTAAATTTTACACTCTCCACCCCACCCGCCAAAAAATGAAACAAATGTTGAACTCTAGTTAGATGTGCTTTTCACAGTATTATGGGTTAGCAATTCTGAAATTATTTTCTGTGTATTCAACACTTGAGTAAATATATCAAGGAAACTGAGACCAGGTTCCTAGTCTAATTAGAAAAGGAAGTTATATTATGGAAAGAGAGAAGACTAGAATTTATGCTGTAGTTTTAGACTACAATTGGAGATATAAGTATTTACTCATGGGTTTTGTGTGTGTGTGTGTGTGTGTGTGTGTGTTGCTATTTTTTAATATAAAGAGAGGGGGAGAAACGTATTTTCTAGCTGTCTGCTAAGGACTATGAATCAATGAGGGCACACCTACAGCCCAGATCTTGGTTTCTAAACTACATTCACCAGTAAATGGAACAGGGCTCCTTGGACAAAAGACTGATTCCAGGCTGGGGCAGGAAAATAACAAGATGAGCCTAGAACATCTTTCTGCACCAGAAAGTAATAAGTGCTCAAAGAATAATGAAAGACATAATAAAAAGCCACAAGAGCTAGTTTGCAGGGGCTCTTATTAGTTAAATCTGATACAAGCTGAGTATCAAAATGATTATAAAAATAGACTGTAACCCACTGAATAAAACAGGAATCCATGAGTCTACAATGATAAAAATCAATGAATAAACAAACACATTAGGGGGAAAGAAAAGATAGCTCTTTCTTACAAAAAAATTCTAATCAATATAGAAGGAATGATGGAGTTAGAAGATCATTAATAGATATTAAAATACCAGGTGAAAGTTTGATAAAGAATAAGATATTTACATGGTCTCAAAGTATCTCCCTACAAATTACTTATTAATTACAAAGGGAAAATATTAATGTTACATCAGTAAAACCTGGTGGACAATACCTTAACCAAATAATGAAAGATTACCAGTATTGAGAAGGATATTTAAATTCTGTAGCATTCCTGGCAAAATTCATAACCTAAGTTTCATCATGATGAAATATTAAACCAAAATCAATATTATATTAAATAACTGGCCCATATTTTTCAAAAATGTCAAGGTTAAGAAAGGCTATAAAGTTGTTCCAGATAAAGGAAAACTAAACACATGATAACTAAATGCAATGTATGATCATGGATTAGATCCTAGATCAGGGAAGAAAAGACTATAAACAATAAACAAAGTATTAAGGATACGATTTTAATATGTATTGTAGGTTAGATGATAATACTGTGTCAGTGTTAAACTTCCTAAATCTGTTAACTGTAACATGGCTGAAAGAACATCCTTGTACTGAGGATACAATATGCAGGGACTCTTATGTCTTCACCTCCAGTTACTGTCAAATGGTGGGGAAAGAATATATATGAGAGTTCACTATACTATTTTTTCAACTTGAGTTTGAAATTACATAAAAATTAAAAGCTACAAAAAGTTCAAGAGCCCCACATTCAAAAACAATAACCAGTTACAACATACAATGAAAGAGAAAATCCCATTTTCAAAAGGAAAAACAAAAATACTTAGGAATAAACTTGAAGAAGAATTCTTCCAAACCCATAGGAAGAAAATTATTTAAAATTCCTGAAAGACACAAAACAGATTTGAACGACACATCCCATATTGCCTATTCTTTATTAAAAAGTAGAAATATCACCAAGATGTTAGTTATCCCTAAGTTAATGTATATACTTAATGCAATATCAATAAAAATACCAACAATCATTTCTAGAGCTAGAAAAGTTGGTATTAAAATTGATATGGAAAACTAACCCTTCAAGAGAAAAAAGCCAGAAAACACTGAAAACAAAGAGTTATGAGAAAGGACTAACCCAACCAAATATTAAAATAGACTACAAAGTTCTTACAATTAAAACATCATGGTACTACCATATGAGCAGACAGATCAATGGAACAGTACTCAAAGTACAGAAAGAGACCCAACTGCACATGGAAATCTATTATACAGTAAATTTAGTATCTCAAATCACTGACACGAAACTGGCATTTTGATAAATGGATTGAGATAACTAGACAGCAATTTAGAAGGAGATAAACTTAGATTCATTCCTTCTGTGATATCTAAGAATAAATTCTAAATGGATAAGAAATTTTAATGTAAAAAAAAAAAAAAAACAAAACACTGAAACTGGCTGGGCATGGTGGCTCACACCTGTAATCCCAGTACTTGGGGAGGCTGAGGCAGGTGGATCACCTGAGATCAGGAGTTTGAGAACAGCCTGGCCAACATGGCAAAACCCCGTTTCTATTAAAAATACAAAAATCAGACAGGTGTGGTGGCGGGAGCCTGTAATCCCAGCTACTCAGGAGGCTGAGACAGGAGAATCGCTTGAACCCCGAGAGGCAGAGGTTGTAGTGAGCCAAGCTCACACCACTGCACTGTTGCCTGGGCAACAGAGCAAGACTTCATCTCAAAAAAAAAAAAAAAAAAAAAAACTGAAACTATATCAGTATTAGAACAAAACACAAGTGAACTCCTCTATAACCTGGGTGTAGGGAATGCTTTCCGTGGAAAATAAAAATTCAAATGCAACACATCAGTGGTTTTCAAAGTTGAGCATAAATCAGAAACACTTGGAGGGTTTTTGTCAAACACATATTTTGGGGCATCATTTCCAGAGCTGCTGATTCAGCAGGGCCGGAACAGGACCCAAGAATATGCATTTTGTAGTTGTTGTTGATACAGAGTCTCACTCTGTTGCCCAGGCTGGAGTGCAGTGGCACGATCTCAGCTCACTGCAGCCTCTGCCTCCAGATTCAAGCAATTCTCTTGCCTCAGCCTCCCAAGTAGCTGGGATTACAGGCGTGAGCCACCATGCCTGGCTAATTTTTGCATTTTTAATAGAGACGGGGTTTCACCATGTTGGCCAGGCTGGTCTCGAGTTCCCAACCTCGGGTGATCCACAAGCCTCAGCCTCCCAAAGTGCTGAGATTACAGGCGTAAGCCACAGCACCCAGCAAAGAATATGGATTTCTAACAAGTTTCCAGATGGTGCTGACACTGCTGGTCAAGGCAGTACCACACTTTACACAAAAATAAAGAACATTTACATGGTAAAAGCAAGCATAGTGAGCACTGTCAAAAGTCAAACTGAGAGAAAATCCTTACTACATATATATCACAGATAAAGGGCTAATATCTCTTAACAGGGGAAAAAAATATATATATAACAAGGTAAGTAAAACAAACCAAAAATCAGAGAATAAGGAGCCAAAAAACTCACAAAAAAGATAAGATGTTTAACCTCACTCACAATAGAGATGCAAACTAAAACTACACTAAGATACTATTCCTAATCTATCCCATATGCAAAAATTAGAAAACCTGATTACAATTTATATGGGAAACAGGTCCACTTCTCATACATTGCTGGTGGAAACAAAAAATAATACAAACTCTATGAAAGGGGATCTGGCAATCTCTAACAAAACTACACATGCATTTACCCTTCAAACCAGCAATCACACTTCCAGCAATTTACCTTGAAGGTACTACCCCAACACCAGAAAACTGTATCTACATAGAATCTTTCATTGTAGTATTATTTGTAAAATATTAGAAACTACCTAAATGGTCAAATATACGAGGTTGGTTGAATAAATTATGGTATGTACAATGGAGTACTACACACCTGTTTAAAAAAAAGATGGAGGATTTGTATGAACTTCATATACGGAATGATTTTCAGAATATAGTAGTGTTGAGAAAAAGCATACACAGGATGAGCATTCCCTGATAAAAAAAATCCAAAATCTGAAATGTTCCAAACTGAAACTTTTTGAGCATTGACATGATGCCACAAGTAGAAAATTCCACGTGTGCCACATTATTTTTTCACTGTTATTAATGGTACATAGTAATTTTTGCTATTAAGTACTTATGTGTGAATAAGTGTAAGAAAATGATTGCTATCAGTAGCCTGAGGACTTCACTTGTAATTGGCCTCTAAAGTGGGAGCAGTCCTGTGGGACTGAGCCCTTAACCTGTGGGGTCTACGCTAACTCATGGTAGTTAGTATCAGAATTGAACTGAATTGCAGAATACCAGTTTTGGCGTCAGAAAATTGTTACTGGAACAATACCACACAGACATATATAAACAAGGACAAAGGAAGGTTCTTTCTTACAGTAGAATGCCAAAGAAAAAATGTGGAAAATGTAGTAATAGTTGAAAAAATCAGAATTTCACAACTATTACAATAACCCCATACAACCTTGAGGTCTAACTTGCACTTAGAATGGTTCTTTTATGATACATGATTTTGCAACATAGCTGGTCATTTGGAAAACTACTGGTTCACTGAATTATGTGGATCGTCCAAATGCTGGCAAATTTTGCTATACAACAAAAAAAATACAGTCTAAATATTACACCCATCTCATTAGAAAAGTTTATAAACATTGGAAAGCATCAAGCTCACAGTGGAAGATAACAATTTTTTCACAATTCTAGTTTTTGCTTAAAAGCTTAAATATTATCAATGGTGAAAAATATTATCAATTGTTTTTCCTTAAAATAACAGGCTCATTTCATTTCACTTTGAGAAAATATCTGCCAAATACCCAAGTCTGAATATAGAAATTGTTCTTTAAAGTAAAAATAGTTTCCATAAAAAAAGAGACTGGTTCAACTCACAACTCAACCACACAAGCACTTTACCTTTATTAACTATCATACTTCATTAGGCGACAAAAGAACTTTAGGGGTACTTTCCATTTAATCACACAGAATACTAAAAAGACATGTACCCAAGGGTCAAGCATCAATAAAATTAACATATTTTACTGTTTTAACATCTTCAGTACAACTGGCTTTTTTTTCTCTATTGTGAGCACACAGTGGTGATGAATACAATAACTACTAAAGCAGTTTGGTGCCACTGCCTTAATTCATAATAACACACAAGCAGTTTTCCACACTGCTTTCACACAGTGCGAATATAACAGCATGGAGAAAATCAAATAATGTGGTAGTATTATTATGAAAACCATGTCTTTGCAGGCCCCTGAAAGGGGACTGGGGACCACCAAAAGGACCACAGACCACACTCAGAAATGCTGCACTATAGTGTCTTTTACATTACCAATATATTGCTCTATCTGACTGTGAGCTTTTGCTGTAAGTCATTAAACAACTTCAAAAATGTTTCCTATTATAAAAGAAAACCAGATAAACATTTCATGTAATTTTTAGAAATTTCACGTTTTCCTAAATTTGAACACTGTACTGTCACATGAACTTTAAAATGTGTCTCTTCATAAAGTTCTATTATTACTCAGTTTCATATGGTACAAATTTTTTTAACTACATTGCTCAATACCTTCTCCCTGGAGAGGTTTTCCAAATGTGAAGTCAGACCACTTATTTCTTTGTCTTTCTCTGCCAACTGAAGCTGAATAAAGAAAGAAATTTCATTATTTTTTTTTCATTACCTCTCCCTCCTTGCAACTTTGATATCTGGTTTATACTGCTTTATGAAAATAATTCCTATTACTAAATCCATGTATTTTCCTCAGCTAATTCTTTGACTTCTCTGAATTATTTGTCATTTATTGACCAACTTGCCTTGTTCTTAAAACTATTCCTTTGGTTTATGTGAAATTGCATGAATATTTTCATCATCCCATGCCCTTTTTTTGTGTTTTTTTCTTCCTAATACAAATATGAGTATTCTCCAAAGTTTCTTCTTTGGCCTCTTCTCTCAATATTCTCTCTGAAAACTCACTTTCTTCCATACCTTCAAATATCACCCCCCCTGGGAATAAATCACAAGTATTAACTAATGTACCACTTTCTCTTTCCCAAGTTCCAAATCTGCCTTTTAAATTGATAGTTAATGTCTCAAGCCTACTTTCATACTTCTGTTAACAGAACTCAATCTCAGACTACACTGTGACTAAAGCTGAGAAACTATATTGTAATACTTTTCCCTTTTCCTGTTTCTCCATTCTCCAACACTTTCAGTCTCTAAATCATTCATTCATTCAGCAGTCACCCACTGATCACCTATTAGAGTTTAAGCATTAATGGATACAAATACAAATAAAATCATTCTTCAATGGTTCTTCCCTAAACATGTCTTTCACAGCTTTCTCTAGTAAATATATAATCCATTCAATGGCAGGTGATCAGGGAAGGTACCCAAAAGGAGGTGGTCTTTATCAATTCATTTTAAGAATATTTCTACCTGATTTCCTCACCTTCAAACCCTTCCCACCTCTAAATCCTCTTCAATACTGCCAAATTATTTTCAAAAAGACTGTGATTGGGTCTCTTTTCTCCTAGAAAATTCTTAATAGAACTAGCACCGAAATTCCATTTTAGGCCTAAAACCTGGCTTCAAGCTATCATTCAAGCCTAAGCTACTCTATTACAGACACAAGTCCTAATGATCAAGACTGCTCACAGTTCGCAGACTACGTGCTCCATTTCTCAACTCCAAATATGTCTTAATGCTCTTCCATCTACATAGAATGCTGCTGCTTCCTTTCCCTAGCTCTGCTTCTCCTCCCCTCCAGTTTGTTCTTTCAAAGGTGTAGTTATTCCATAATGTCTTCCCCCTAAATATTTGATTGGAAACAAGTCTAAGGCAATTAAACTTATTATTCATGTGGAGCTTTATCACATTTTGCCTTGTCTGGTCAGTGTTAGTCCATGTCAAAATAGTACAAAATAGGGCAAAAGGAACTAAATAAAAAGCCAAACACATTTACCAGCTACATAATTTTAGATACGCTGTTTGATCTCAATGCTTACTTTTAACATTAATGAAATAAAAATATCTGTTCAGCTTCCCATGGTTTACAGATGATTACCTACGGTGGTGTGAAAATTTTGTGCACACTACCATTACACTTCTAGCAATCTACTAGATTATAAACTCCTTAAGCATACCACTGTGCCTTATGTGATTGCCCACATAATATCTAACATAGTACTTTATGTAAAATAGGCTTCAGTAAACATTTACTAAATCATTTTCCTAGTCAATATGCAAAAAATTCTTTTCATATGAATTCATGATTCACACTTAATAGTTAAGGAAGTTGCCAGTTACTGAAAAGAATATCCACAAGGGTCACAGAAATAATAAGCTAATGTATCTTAGTCTGTAATGTCCTACATCTCCAGCCCCTACAGGGCAAAACTAAAGTAATTCTAATTTTAAAATTAGATCACAGGTAGAATCAGCTATGATATTTGAACCATTTAGAATTCCTGTCTTCAGTCAAAAAAAAAAATGTAAATTATATCTATATACATTTCTTAAAATATATTAAATTATACTTTATTCCTTAGAAGAAATATATATTTCTACTTATTAAGTAGCTAGACAGCCTTTTTTTTTTTTTTTTAGTCTAACATTTTATGTATTTATTTATTTATTTATTTATTTATTTTGAGGAGTCTTGCACTGCCACCCGGGCTGGAGTGTAATGGCATGATCTTGGCTCACTGCAACCTCTGCCTCTAGGGTTCAAGTGATTCTCCTGCCTCAGCTTCCCGAGTAGCTGGGATCACAGGTGCCCACCACCACGGCTGGCTAATTTTTTGTATTTTCAGTAGAGACAGGGTTTCACTACATTGGCCAGGCTGGTCTCAAACTCCTGACCTCGTGATTCGCCCACCTCAGCCTCCCAAAGTGCTGGGATTACTGGTGTGAGCCACGGCACCTGACCTTCTCTAACATTCTTACAGTTACCATTTATTATTTGGGCTTGTCTGTTGCCTAACATTATATTGGCAAAAATAATTTTCATTAGTTAAGATTACATCACTTGCTTTTACAGTATTTCATTTAGGATCACAGTCACATACTTTGGTGACAAATGGTAAAACTCTAGCCAAATTTTTAAAATTACTGATGACATATTATTGTACTACAAAAAAAGTCAAAGCCCTAAAATAATTCTTTTTATTTATTTATTTTTATTTTTTAGAGACTGGTGGGGGAGTGGGCATCTCCCTATGTTGCCCAGGCTGATCTCAAACTCCTGGACTCAAGCAATCCTAATAATTTTACATAAGCATTCATGTTTGTTTCAAAATGAACAAGAGGACAGGAGGATAATGATCACTTTTCACCTTTAAAAATAAACACAATTAAAAGATGTAATTTTTTTTTTTTTTTTTTTTTTTTGAGACAGAGTCTCGCTCTGTCGCCCAGGCTGCAGTGCAGTGGCCAGATCTCAGCTCACTGCAAGCTCCGTCTCCCGGGTTCATGCCATTCTCCTGCCTCAGCCTCCCAAGTAGCTGGGAACTACAGGCGCCCGCCACCTCGCCCGGCTAGTTTTTTTTTTGTATTTTTTAGTAGAGACGGGGTTTCACCGTGTTAGCCAGAATGGTCTCGATCTCCTGACCTCGTGATCCACCCGTCTCAGCCTCCCAAAGTGCTGGGATTACAGGCTTGAGCCACCGCGCCCGGCAAAGATGTAATTTTAATAGCCATCTGAATCCACAGAATTAAAGCCACAATAACAACCCAAATGGTATCCATTTTCTCAATTCAAAGTTAATGAACAGTATTTATGTAACTAAATATATAGTACATTTTTACTTGTAGAAAAAACTATCAATTATCCATATTTAAAATGTACATTAGATTGAATAAAATTATACATAACAAATTTTCAAAAGTTTATGCCTTAAGTTTACATACAATGAGTACCAAACTTACTTTATAATTGTCCTGTACTTCAGCTAGTTCAAATTTTACATTTTCAGCAATTTTCACTTGTTCTTTCCATTTCAGCTCCATTTTTGCAAGTTCATCAGCATATTTATTGCATTTTGCTTTCTCATCCTAAATGAAATTAGTATAATTACCAAAAGATTTTAAATCCATGTAGAGCGAAAATCTATAGCAACATACTTAGATATGGGCTGAATGTTTATTATAACACTGTTGTAACAGCATAAAAACTGAACTAATCAAATGTCTATTAATAGACAATT
The DNA here is from genome assembly GCF_000951045.1 of Mandrillus leucophaeus. Classification (NCBI taxonomy): domain Eukaryota; kingdom Metazoa; phylum Chordata; class Mammalia; order Primates; family Cercopithecidae; genus Mandrillus; species Mandrillus leucophaeus. The sequence continues at coordinate 5,142,477 of NW_012101209.1, forward strand.
GGATAAATCATTTTCTATCCACACAATGAAATAGTATATTTTTAAATAAGGCAGATGTACAAGTTGACAAGAAAAAATGTTAAGATACATTAATTGAAAATAGCAAGCTGCTAAAAAAGAAGATATAACATAATCCATTTTTGTTTATAAGTTGTTTTACACAGTTATAATATCTATGTATGTGTTGTATACAAAAATATAAACCAAAATATTAATAGTTCTTATCTCAGGGGATCAGAATGATAGAGGTAATTTTTGCCATCTCTACTCTTCATTTCTGGAACACTACAACATTTCACAATAAGTATATATTACTTTTGCAAAGGGAGGAAATAATGTCATATTTATAATGCTGTTGTTTCCATACATTGATAAACTCCAGGATTTGCTGACCAAGATAATTTTTAGGTTGACTTCTTATACATTGATCTTCTCTAAAACCCAGATTATCATAAAGGAGGAGCTACAAATCATGACAAAAAGGTAATTAGGCCAGTTCCACTTGGAACATTTTGTTCAATGTGAACACCTAAAAATATACTTTGAGCAATTCAATGGAGAGGAAAATCTTTTAAACAAATAATGCTAGGTCAGTTGAATATCCATACCATACATTCCATATCTCATACCATACACAAAAATTAAAATGATTCACAGACCTAAATAGAAAAGCTGATTATAAAACTTCTAGAAGACAACACAGGAGAAAATCTTTATCTCCTTGGATTAGGCAAACCATTCCTTAGAAGGTAAAAAGCATAAAACATAAATGAACTGATAAACTATATCAAAATTAAAATTCTGCTTTTCTAAAAACATCATTAAGGAAATGAAAAGGCAAGCTACAGACTTGGAGAAAATATTCACCTTACATATATCAGACAAAAGACATATCCAGAAAAAAAAAAAATACAACTCAAGGTGAACAACCCAATGTTTAAACTACCAAAAAGATCTGACCACTTACACAAAAAGAGATAAAGAGCAAATAAGCATAAGAAAAGATGCTGAACATCAAGTCATTACAGAAACGCACATTAAAACCACAATGAGCTGTCAGTATACACCCATTAGGCTGGCTATGTAAAATGATACAAACACTTTACAAAACAGTTTGGTAATTTCTTTTTTTTTGAGACAGAGTCTCACTCTGTCACCCAGGCTGGAGTGCAGTGGTGCAGTCTTGGCTCACTGCAACCTCCATCTCCCAGGTTCAAGCGATTCTCCTGCCCCAGCCTCCTGTATAGCTGGGATTACAGGAGTGCACCACCATGCCCAGCTAATTTTTGTATTTTTAGTAGAGAAGGGGTTTCACCATGTTAGCCAGGCTGGTCACAAACTCCTGACCTCAAGTCAGGAGTTTGTGACCACCTCGGCCTCCCAAAGTGCTGGGATTACAGACATGAGCCACTGCACCCAGCCAGTAATTTCTTATAGAGTTAAACATTCAACTGCTATATCACCCAGGCAATTCACTCCTAGATATTTACCCAAAAGAAACAAAAAAATCCATATGTCCATAAACAACTTGTAAACAAATGTTCATAAGCAGCTTTATTTGTACCAGCCGAAAAACAACCCCAAATACCCACCAAGTGGGGAATGGATAAACAAATGATACAATAAAAAGAAATAAATATAAGCAATAATATGAATAAATCTCAAATAATCATGCTGAAAGTGGGTGGAAAAAAGTACATATTACATGACTTCATTTTATAAAATTGTCTAAAATGTAGGCTAATTGATAGTGACAGAAAGCAGGCCAGTGATTTCCCAGAGGTAAGGATAACGAAAGAGATGTGTTGCAAACACGTACCCAAAAAACTGGAAGAGTGATGGCACTGTGGTGATAGTTTCACAATTGCATATGTCAAAACTGATCCAACTGTATACTTTAGGTATGTGTAGTAATTCATTGGATTTCAATTATACCTCAATATGGTTGTCAAAAAAAAAAAAAAAGATTTTTGCTTGAACATTATTCTACCTTCCTTTCAATACTATTTCTATAGAAAAATCTTGAAATATTCATCCAGAATTGTTTCATCTTTAATGAAAATGTAGTTCAGTCTTACAAACAACTGCCCTGAACTCAAAACTGTTCTAATCAACCCTTCTACAAGATTCTCTCAAGCAAAAAAAAAAAAAAAAAAAAGTTCATTTTAACTTTGGTTAAAAGATTTTGCTATTTATAACTAACATGAAAATATTTTAAATAATTACTGTAAATTAAATTACAGTAAAATTAAGCTAATGTGTAAATTTTATTCTATAGCTCTAAACAAGGCTCCTCCCCTCCCCAATGCACACAAAAACACACACAAAAAAGCACATTTAATAAAACAAACAAAAATCACATACACAAACAACACTTTTTCCTCTCCATGCCAAATTGATATAAATGAGAAGCATTTTCCCTTTTCCTTTAAATATTCCAGTAGTGAATACACCACCAAGAAGGCTGCAAACCAGAAAAGTCTGAATGATGCTGTTTAAAATAATCAAAATAGGCTGGGCACGGTGGCTCACGCCTGCAATCCCAGCACTTTGGGAGGCCGAGGTGAGCAGATCACGAGGTCGGGAGATCAAGACCATCCTGGCTAACGTAGTGAAATCCTGTCTCTACTAAAAATACAAAAAATTAGCCGGGCGTGGTGGCGGGCGCCTGTAGTCCCAGCTACTTGGGAGGCTGAGACAGGAGAACGGTGTGAACCCGAGAGGCGGAGCTTGCAGTGAGCTGAGATCGCACCACTGCACTCCAGCCTGGGCAACAGAGTGAGACTCCGTCTCAAAAATAATAACAATAGCAATAATAATAATGAAAATAAACAACACCATAAGAGACAACTCATTTGGTTAACATTCCCTTTTCCACTATGCAAGTCTAGTCACTTTAAGATGTAAAAATCTTTGCTATTATAATAGTAATTTATTTTATTATTATTTTTTTTTTTTTTTGACAGAGGCTCGCTCTGTTGCCTAGGCTGGAGTGCAGTGTGCAATCTCGGCTCACTGCAACCTCCGCCTCCCAGATTCAAATGATTCTCCTGCCTCAGGAGACTGTAGCTGGGACTACAGGCATGCTCCACCATGACCTAGCTAATTTTTGTATTTTCAGTACAGACGGGGTTTCATCATGTTGGCCAGACTGGTTTTGAACTCCTGGCCTCAAGGAATCCACCCACATCAACCTCCCAAGGTGCTGGGATTATAGGCATCAGCCACCGCACCTGGCCTATAATAGTAAATTTAAAAACAGCACTTTCCTTTTATGAAGTTCAAATATTTCTCATGAATCTTTATACGATGATAGATAATAATTTCTAACCTCAATTAACGATTTGCCCATTACCCAAACAAGAACATTTTATTAGGTGAAAAGAAAATAATAACTGTAGGTCTCATGATGTTACACACATGCCTATGTGAACAGGTACACAAAATGCCCATATCATCCCAAAAGTGAAACTAAGTAACAGTATATGGGGATGGGAAAGAAACTCAAAGATACCAATCAATCAAAACAATAAAGGTAAGCTAAGTCATCAAGATTTTATAAACCTCTTTCATTTACAAGGTAGTTAACTTACCTGCAAGAGTTGTTTACATTTATTATACTTTTCTGTTTTGTCAGCAATTTCTTTGGTCATTTCACAGACTTGCCCCTTTGTTACTATGTCAAAATCTGTCTCTGCTGTAGCAAGGCAGAAAATAAGACTGTTAAAAAGTATTTTGCCCCTTATATTATCTTCCTGTTCAGAAAAACTTAAAGGTCTGCATATTGTGAAATATAATAAATGGAATACTGAAGGACAGAAATATCTATTTATATCCTAGATATACAAAGGATACACAAACTCTAGTTGAGAATTTTTAAATGTGCGTTTGGCTAGAACCAAGTTCACGTTCAATAATAAAGGATTATTCTTTGATTTTTAAAAAATTTGCTAAAAACTGGCCGGGCGTGGTGGCTCATGCCTGTAATCCCAGCACTTTGGGAGGTCAAGGTGGGCTGAGGCTGAGGCAGGAGATCAAGACCATCCTGGCTAACACGGTGAAACTGTGTCTCTACTAAAAACACAAAAAATTAGCCAGGCATGGTGGCATGCACCTGTAGTCCCAGCTACTCAGGAGGCTGAGGCAAGAATCGCTTGAACTCGGGAGGCAGAGGTTGGAGTGAGCCGAGATCACACCACTGGACTCCATCCTGGGTGACAGAGTGAGACTCCATCTCAAAAACAAAAAAAAAAATTTTTGCTAAAAAGAGTTCCAAAACAGCACAAAAATTGTTCTCCTTATATAACTGAATAGACAGGGTAAGTAGGAAAACCATACTCTGAGAATTCTCTTTCCCCTCTCTGAAAGCCAGGGTCTCACTATGTTGCCCAGGCTAGCCTCAAACTCGTGGGCTCAAGTGATCCTCTTGCCACAGCTTCCAGAGTAGCTAGGAGACCACATGCTACCACACTCAGCCAAGAACACATTTTAAATCATTCTTCTAGCCCTTCATTACCACTAAGTCTTTATTAAGTAAATACCCTATAACACCATTTTAGTTACTACAAAGGATACATGGAAACAGAAGGCTCAATTCTGTCCTACAGGGAATAAACCTAATATTTAATAGTCTAAGATGTTTACATTTAAAAAGACTTAAAAGATCAACTACTCCACACACTAAACAAGAAAATATACTTTCTCTAGTATTTAATGTCATTACTGTCAAATTTACATAAAAGTGAAAAAATTAGGACAGATGAAAACCTAGTTAACCCAAATTTTCATATTATTCATGTTTTCACTATGTCTCTCTATTCTGTTCTATAAGGTAATAAATTAATAAAAACTTAACTCCATCAGCCAACAGGTACATTGACAAGGGAAGAAGTACCCCATTGATCCAAAGCAGCCAAAAATAAATGAATAAACAGAAAAACACGAGACTAATAGGGGATTATTTTCCCCTGCAGAATTTAAAAATTAAAATCGACAAATAAAATGCTTCAAAATTCCATAGATTTAATGGAACATCAAGTAAAAATTCAATTCGTGGCTTTTGTCCTATGTAGCCCAAATTAGTACTCACAAGCACCAGCTCATTTTTAACATGTGTGAATAGTCTCAAGAAGATAACTACTAGTTTACATTCACATTTTATCTATTCATGTTTTGTATATTCACCACATGCATGACTCTATTTTACATTTACACCCTTATTTTCTCGTTGCCTCAATTCCTTCACTTATCACATGAAAATTTTTATGAACACCCTGAAGTTCTTACACAGGGAAGAAGGCAGTATAAGTACTTTCCAGTGTACACTACCCTCCACAAAAAGTCTAAAAGATTTTTACCTGCAGAAGGTGATGGCTTTACATCTACAGTAGAGGCAGAAGTGGCTGGGTCTGTGTTTACTGAAGCATCATTCACTTTCTGTTGATTCCCCATTTTCTTTGTGAAGACATTATTATTATTAGCCTATTCAAAATGTTAATAAGTTGTTAAATGAGTCAATGAATTAGTTATATTTCCTTCTTGCAGTAACTAAGTAAATAATATTTTTACATATTACTTTAGGAAATCCTAAGAAGTCCACAAAAGCTGCTCTTGTTTTAAATGCCAACAAAGACTAAAGTTATACACATCATTTTCCTCACTGACCTAAATGTTGCAAAAGAAATATACCATATTTTGCTTTTTCTTATAAACTCATCAAAACACCACCAAAATAAGTCATTCACAGAAATCTACTACAAAGTTATAATGTACTCAAAAGGCCCCAGGCCAAATTCATACATGTGGATGAGTCATACTTAAAGTATCATATTTTTTCACAAAACCCTTCCTACTTTACTACATGCATTTCTTGCTTGTCTCCTCTCATTTAAAAAAGTAGGACCAGGAAAGTATCATATGCATCATATTCAGGTTTTAACTATGTTTCTTCTACATTTCCAGGAGTTTCTCAGATAGCAAGCCCTGTATTTAAGTACAATTTAAGGACTCACATTGAAATATACATACTTCAAAATAAAAACATTTCCTTGGCTGTCTTACAAATCTACCTACCTAGTCTCAAATGGAATACAAAAGAATTAGCTAACACTCTTTAACTGTTCCTAATCTAATAGGAATAAGAATCTTCCTAATATGAGTAGGAAGAACTTGCCAATTACAACTGAGAAACCATCTAAGACCAAGGGATGATTAATGGTGAACTCCAATGAGAATAGATGTCATTGTCACAAGAGTCAATAATAAGTATTGAGTTTTAAGTGATAAAGATATTCATCAAGAACTTAAGAGGGAAATTATCTAGAAAAGAGGACTGTTTGTTCTCTTTGTCTTTTCCTTGCTACTGCCCTTGCTTCCTTTGTTGGCTGTCCAGTAAATTAAAATTCCAGACTTTTTTTAAAGAAGAGTTCTGACAATATTCGGCCAATTACTTGAAATCAAGCAGAGATAAATTATATTTAAAAGGTTGATATTTAGAATATTACAAATTTGATTTTCGAATAAAAATACTAACAAGATATTTGACTATGTGTAAATTTAATGATACTTACTGATTGATCTGAAAGTTTGTTTATTTGTTTTTGGAGTCTTTGGCATTCCTTAAATTTTTCTTTATAATGGTCTGCAGCCATCTGAAGACGGAGTTTCAGATCTTCAACTTCTCTTCTTAGTTCGTGTTCCAGTGTATCAGTCTTGTCCTAGAAAGAAAGAAACATTCTAAGAAAAAAATAAAAATCTGGTCTCTCCTAATGTTAATAGTAACCCCAACTTCAATCTTACTTTTTTCTTTTTTCTTTTTTCTTTTTTTTTTTCTGAGACAGAGTCTTGTTCTGTCACCCAGGCTGAAACACAGTGGCCCAATTATGGCTCACTGCAGCCTTGACCTCCTGGCTCAAGCAATCCTCTTGCCTCAGCCTTCTGACTAGCTGGGACTACATGTGCACACCACCACACCTGGCTAATTTTTGAAATTTTTTTGTAGAGATGAGGTCTCACTACGTTGCCCAAGCTGGTCTTGAACTCCTGGGCTCAAGCTATCTTCCCACCTCAGCCCCCCAAAGTGCTGAGATTATAGGTGTGAGCCACTGCCTCCGGCCACTTTTTTCTTTATTTTGGGATTTTGGTTACAGAGCAACACAGGGTCTCTTATTAAGTCCAGTTTTACATTCTTAGGACTAAGGTTCATTTAAAAAACTAGAGAAAAATAATCTACCTCCTGAAGAGCAATTATTAAGTTCTTAAACAACCATAATACTGTTTTATACAGCTAATAAGAAATTCCAAACAAAGCAATACATATCTGACATCAACATATTTAATTAATAGAGCAGCTTTCACCAACCATTAAGAATTCGCTCACAGAAGTTTTTCTTACAGCATACATTAACTGTAAGCCAAGAAGTCACACTGACTAAACAAAAGGAATGAAAATTTAACATTCTGTGATCAGATATCTGACCTGCCTTATTTTAACACAATTTACTATTTTGTGAGATTATAGTGGTTTTTTAAATCAAAATGCAAATTCAAAATTAACTTGCTTTACCTGATCTTTTTTCATAGCATTTAGTTTAAGTTCTGCCACTGCATCAGCTAACTGCTTTTTCACTTTCTCATTTTCCAAGCGTGCAGTATGCAGGTCTGCCATTGTTCTGTCTCGTACGTTGACAGCATCGCTAAGTTCTTTAGCCAGAAAGACAACTTCTTGCCGAGTGGCCTGAACCTGTTCCTCTGCCTTACGAAGTTGCTCCTTTAAAAAAAAAGTATCTTCCTGAAGAAAGCAGATAAATATATTTGTAATTCAACCACTCAAGTAAAAAACAGAAGCAGAAACAATTTTTGCATATTTCAACAGGGCCAAAATTTTAGATATTGATTTTTCTACTCATGACTTACAGAGTATATGCCTATAAAAAACTTAAGAGGTAACTTTGTTTTAGGTTCCCTCTATAACAACCCTATGTACTTGGTTTCACTGCTACTACTTCATACCCAAGGAACCTAAAGTACAGGGAGTCAGGCAACATACCCAGTGCTTAAGGACCTGCCCAAACTGAGGTTCAAACAAAAGATCCCATCCCCCAGAATCTCTCCTCCTAGAAATACTGACCCTCATTTTGTATGACTACCAGTACAAATCATTCCAAAAGCTTCCTTGTAACACCAAAAATTTTGGTTAAAAGATGTTTCCTACTTTCTACCCTAAAAGACATCGCCAGGCGCGGTGGCTCATGCCTGTAATCCCAGCACTTTGGGAGGCCAAGCGGGGAGGATCGCAAGGTCAGGAGATTGAGACCATCCTGGCGAACACAGTGAAACCCCATCTCTACTAAAAATACAAAAAAAATTAGCCAGGCGTGGTGGCAGGTGCCTGTAGTCCCAGCTTCTCGGGAGGCTGAGGCAGGAGAATGGTGTGAACCTGGGAGGCGGAGCTTGCAGTGAGTGGAGATCACGCCACTGCACTCCAGCCTGGGCAACAGAGCGAGACTCCATCTCACAAAAAAAAAAAAAAGACATCAAATATAATCTAATCTATTTCACATATCATTATAAAAACACAGAACAGATTTAGGCCTTAGTTCTAAAAACAAAATATTGATATACAAGGAGTAAAGACGAGCCACTGGGAAAATGAAAAGTAACGCATACTGCTTGACAAACCTAAAAGTATCTTTAAAAAGCTAAAATTGCTGTGATGAAATTATTTCCTTTAATATTAATGTTTAAACATTATAACATTTAAACATTATAAACAATAAATTTAGTTTATTCAACTTCCTGCTTTTAATCTCTGCACTAAAAATAATGTAAAATCAGGAAAAAAAATGCAACCTAATATTGGTTTCTAAAGTGTTAGCCCATTAGAAGGATATGTAAATGATGATTTTAGGCAGTGTTGGCATGGACAAAATCTTCGGAGGCATCACACTAATAGATCTACCTATACAAATATTGCCAACTTCTATATGTCAAAGGAGAAGAAAAAGAACTAAAAGAAAATTATATGTAATATATTCAAGAAAGGTATAATAATACTTGACATAAATAACTTTTCTAGTCAATAGGAAAGGGAGAAACAAAACAAAAAAAGTCAAAAGTCATGAACATACAAAATTTTTTAAAGAAATAAATGCAATTATGCAGTAAAAAATTCAACTCACTAACAATCAAATATATAAGTTAAAACAAATGCCATTCACCTTTCAAACTAACAAAGATTAAAAAACAGTAACATTCCAATATTTGCATGGGTTTTGAGAAACTGGCACATTCACAAACAGGTGGGCTTATATAAACTGTAACTGGCATCTTTTCTCATCAGATGTTTACAACATTCATCAGCAGCTTAAAAATTCTCACAGCTTTTGATCTAGCAATTTTACTTCCATAAGTTTCCAAGAAAATTATCAAAGGGCAGACATAGGTTTAGCTTTACAAGGATTCAACAAAATACTAAAATAATGAAAAATTATTAAGAACCTAAAATGTCTACCAATATGAGAATTTATGATAAACTACGATATACTACTCCCATATTATCAAAGTCTGTGCAGTCATTACAAACAATACATATTTCATATACTCTTGGTAGGAATAAAAAAATCAACAGAACATTTTTTTGAAAGGTAATTTGAAAATAACTATCAAAATTTAAATACTCATTGACCCAGTAATTCCACTTGAAATAATTTATTCTACGGATTATAAATGTGCCTACATATTGCTATAAGGATGTTTACTGCAGGACGCTTATAAAAGCTGAAGACTCTAAACAATCATATACTATACAGTTGTTAAATGAAGAGAAGAAATACTAGGCAGCTGTTATGATGAATGAAAAAGATTCACATGTGTATCATAGTGCAAGATATCCATTTATAAATTTTTTTAAAAAGGAAAAAATGTATAAATTCTAATTTGTGTTAAAATACAAATATACGCATATTCATAAATTCAATATTGACTTATCTGAGAAGGGATGAGGGTTACATTTTACTCTGTACCCTCACATACTGTTTAAATTTTTTTATAACCATAACCTCAAACTACTTTTACAATCTTTTAAAAAGCTTTAGCAACTAGTACTCATTTTTCTCAGGTACTTCCATAACTATGCTTTTCCTCACAGAAGTCTTGCTTAAATAGGAAAAAGATGCTTAGAGAAATTTTTAGCATCTTATTAAATAACAAATAATCAAATACACTTCTCATGTTTGCATTGGCAATCTGTTACATTAAAAAGTAACAAGGATTAATCATTAATTCTAAATGTCATGCACTTCTGACATTTTAGGTATTACATTAACTATGTCTGAGTATTTTTAATAGCAAATTACTAAAAATAACATCATAAGAAATAATGAATCAATCAAGGGAAATCTATATAATGGAATATTATATGGCCATTTTTTTCAAATGAGGAAGAGCTCTATGAACTGATATGGAATAACTAGCAACTTATTTTGTTCAGTGAGAAAAAGATGCAAAACGGTATGTATAGTAGTACCACCTTTTTTAAGAAAGAAGAGGATAAAGAAGTATGTATGTACATGTACACATGCATATATAAGCTTATTGTTACAAAAAGAAACATAAGAATAAACTAGAAACTTATGAAAATGTTTACCTATGGGTATAGGTAAGAAAAGGGTTTAAAAAAATAAGGAAAAGATTGAGACCTCAGAGTAAAATTTTTCTATCATTTTGACTTCTGAACAAAGCAACTGTTTCACATATTCAAACAATAAAATTAAATCAAACAGAATAAAAGCAAACATTAAAATTAAATACAAACAAATGAAATTATATTACAAATTTATAACATATGTATGCAAAAAAAAAAATAGTTCAAGTAACTTTTGAACATGGTGATCTATACATCCTTAGTGAAACATATTCTAAGAAAAAAGAGCTGTAAAAATACCTTAGCTTTATTTAGTAGATTTATTGTTGGAAGTGGCATCGATGTAATAATTGTGAAACCATTGGTGTGTACGGCTGGATGGAAACACATGAGTAATAACGATGTTTTAGAAACAAGAGTTCTCACACTGGGAGAAGACAGATAAAAATATGGAACGGAGCAAAGGAAGGAAGAATCCTAAGGTACTAAATCTGAATTGGAGCTATCAATATAAAATAAAGATGCAAAATACCCACTGAAAGTGCAAAGCAGCAGCCCCATAATAGCAATAGGATCCCGTTCTTGGTTTCAAAATACCATTACCTACTAAAAAAACCAGAGTTTCTTGGAGAAATGGTAATATCAGGTCTGGCGGAACAACCTGAAGTTAGAACATACAGTTGTGCCATAAAGCAAGTAAGTATTCAAAGCATTACAGGAACATATCAGGACAAAAAAGCAGGCTTGAAAAGATTCCCCTGGTTAAATTCAGAACAATTTGGGTACGAAAAAGAATAATGATGATTATGCATAATATGCAACAAAAAATCCGTAAGTACAAAGTTATATTAAAAAAAGAGGGAGGGGTGACAGGAACTTCCTCATTATAAAAGATTACCTACAAATAAACATAAAAGGAATAAGAGAATTTTTTAAATCAGTGATCATTTTTCTATCATTAATTATTACCAACGTAATAGCTGCTGCAGGTGAGGAGCATCAAAGGACAATAAAACCATTGGGGAAAGGCTGTTGGAGAATAGGATGTTTATACAGATTGCTTAATAATCACAAAGAAGAAAAGAAAGGCACCTATACAGAGACAGGTAGGCATAACTTTAAACAAATTATTAAACCTAACATTATCAAGAATGGAACAAATCAACATTATATAATTTCTGATATGACTCCAACAGGATGGACAAAACATCATCTACGTCTTTTCTTGCAAAAATGTCTCACCTGAATCTAGTCATGAGAACAGACAAATCCAGATTATAAAAATTTTCTCAGACTAGCCTGTCTTCTCCAAAAATACCAATGTCATAAAAAGTATAGGGACACTATTCTAGATTGAAACAGACTCAAAATACAACAATCAAAATAATATGTAATCTTTAAGTCTGAATCACAAAATTTTAAAGGTTATATAAGGTTATACATACATTTGGGGCAATTTGAATGTGAACTAACTATATACAAGAATGACTATTAATCAATGCTAAATTCTTAGGTGTAATAATGGTGTTATGACTATGGAGAAGAATGTACTTGTTCATAAAGGAGACATGCTAAAGTATTTAGAGTAAATTATCATAATACTTGCAATTCACATCACTCAGGAAAAAAGGGCATATAAATGGGGGAGATAAAACAAAGAAAAGCAAAATATTTTAGCATACATTAGTATACACTGTTCTGTTCTTCCAATTGTTTTGTAAATTTGAACTTTTTCAAAACAAAAGGTTGGGGGAATTAAAAACGAAAATCATATTGCATACATTTCATAGGTATGTTTTACAATCTTCAAATACATATAGCAAAAGTACTTACTTTACTTGAGGTTGTAAGCAGGAAAGTCCTTTGCAGATTTTCCTTTTCAGCCAAACATAACTGCAGCCTGCCAATCTCTTCTTTGAAATGAGTAATCACGCTTTCTTTATTCCCATCTAAATTTTTTAAAGTCTGGACCTCTGACATAAGCTTGGTATTTTCTATTTCTGTATTCTTCAAATGTACCTGTAATGGTGTTTGAAAATGTCAAGAACATTCTAACTCCACAACCTAAGTCAGTCAAAGTTTAAAATACCATTATATTTCTAACCCAAAGATAATTAAAGGAAGGAAAGACATACTAGACTAGGATTTAGGAGACCCAGGTTCTGCCAAATGACTAGTTAAGCATGCAGGAGCAGAATGCAGCTTTTCTAAGCTTTTTAATTTTCCATAGAGATTATTCTAAGGCCTAACAACATTACCTGATCTCTAAAGTCTTTTCCTTTGATTTAATGGTTTCAAGTTCTCTTTAAAAATGCAAATAGATTTGGCTGTTGTTTTGGGGAAACAAATTATGTTACTTGGTATATTCAAATCTGGCATGACAAGACTCTGGAAAACTAGAAGGGGTACATTCAAAAACAACATCTCAAACAATTCCATTTTCTGCAGGCTAAAAGTACGATATCACTTAGTTTTAATGTGCCGAAAAATGTATTTGTTGACTAACCCAACTATGTTGATTTTCCCATGACTTTCGCTATTGCAGATTTGCTCCTAACAGATACACAAATCAAATTCAATAACTGGAATTGTAAGTACAGACCCCTAGTGTCCACTATCAAGTATATCTTACTTTGGTTAAGAGTACTGAGGAGAAATGAATTAACTTACTTCTTGAACATTACTCTTTAAATGCACAGAATGCTGAAGGACTAATTCTTGTTCAAAAGGATAGAATATTAACTCCTGATTCTCTGAAGGCATCAGCAGCCAACACCCTTGCAGCATCACTTTAAAACACTACCTGATTTTCATAATCATCAGCTCATTAAACTGACTTAACAAGAAACGGACTTAACTCAGAATGTTCTTGAAATTCCTCATCTGGAATTGCCTTCAGGAAATGCTTATGAACCACTTACAAAAATAAGTCTCAATCTGCACCCACAATATTATTAGTTAGTGACAATTAAGCTAACTACCCTACATTTCAGGGTTGCTTAAAAATAAAATAAAATAAAAACTGCCGGGTGCAGTGGCTCACACCTGTAATCCCAGCACTTTGGGAGGCTGAGGTGGGCAGATCATGAGGTCAGGAGATCGAGACCAGCCGGACTAACATGGTGAAACCCTGTCTCTACTAAAAAAAAAATTAGCCGGAGGTGGTCGCGGGCACCTGCAGTCCCAGCTACTCGGGAGGCTGAGGCAGCAGTATGGCGTGAACCCAGGAGGTGGAGCTTGCAGTGGGCTGAGATCGCACTACTGCATTCAAGCCTGGGCGACAGAGTGAGACTCCATCTCAAATAAAAAAAAAAAAATTAAAACTTCAAGCGGTCAAGATTTGTTAGTAGTGATGATATTTTTACAAAATGACATCTCTGAAGATATTCTAAAAGTCAAACTCTAAAACAGGATCATTACTAAATTAATGTTCTCCCCAAGGTATATATATATGTATGTTCTTAAAAAAGAAAAATAGTTATATGAATTGTGATAAACAAGTATCTTAATGTCATTAAACCTCTTCAACTTATTACACACTACCTGTTAAGTATCTAAAACAGAAGCAAATTAATTCCCTGAAAACTAACTTTTAGGGGTGATACAAAACATGACTGTGACTTCCTCCTTGCTCTCTCCTGGATCACTCACTCTGAGAGAAGCTAGCTGCCATGCTGTGAGGATATTCAAGCAGCCTATGAAAAGACCACTTCAAGAGGGGCTGAAGGGCCTCCTGTCAAAAACCACGTGAGTAAGCCATCTCAGAAGCAGCTCTTCCAGTCCCAATCAAGCCTTCAGCTGACTGAAGCCCCTGCCAACATCCTGACTGCAACTACACAAGAGACCAGAGCCAGAACCACTCAGCTAAGCTGCTCCTCAACTGCTGACCTACAGCCCCTAAGCTTTGGCGTCATTTCTTTGGAAGTAACAGGCAATACATATGGAACAAATAAATTACCTTATAAAGTTCCTTCTCATCCTTCTCTGTCTTCAACTGACATTCAAGTTGTTCTCTTTCATGTTGTGCCTTCCTGAGTTTGTCCTTTAAACTGACATAGGTATGATAAAGTAACATTATAATGTTTTAAAGTTTTAAAATTTTTATTGAATTTATTTTTTAAAAGCATGAGAAATACCTGTCTAACTCAGTTTCTTTTTCAATTGCTTTATGTGTTACTGACACAATATCTTCCTCAAGCTGGAGGGCTTTGGATGTAGCATCACTGAACCTCTTCTTAAACTCTTCATTTTCCATTTTTAAACTTTGTGTTACTTCAGTAAGACCCTGAGAAGTGAGAAGGTATTTTGAGAAACACAGAAACATAATCAGCAAAGCAGATTTGCATAGCTTTAAGAAAACTATGTATTCTTACAATTTTAGTCCCGCATTTGTTCCCTCCAAAATTGAGAAGCTAAGACTATAAAACCTGAAATGATAACATATATTTAAATTTTCATATACTAAATTAATCGATAATTTGTTTTTTGTTTGTCTGGGGTCTCACTTTGTCACTCAGGCTGCAGTAGAGTGGCACGATCACAGCTCACTGCAGCCTCGACTTCCCAAGCTCAGGTGATCCTCCTACCTCAGTCTCCCAGGTAGTTGCGACTATAGGCACTCCCACCACATCTGGCTAATGTTTTGTTTTGTTTTTTTTAATAGAGACAGGGTTTTGCCATGTCACCCAGGCTGAAACTCCTGGGCTCAAACAATCCTCCTGCCTCGGCCTCCAAAAGTGCTGGGACTACACACATGAGCAATGATTACCTTTTTTATATACATTTTCCCCCCACCTTCAGACTTTTCATGTACCCTGTGTGTTGATTTTACTAACTTTTCTCCACCAGGGGGCAGGCAAGAAAAATGAGAAAAAATTTTTAAAAATTAGTCACAACAAATCAAGTCTTACACGACACCATCGAGGTTAACACCCACTTTTTCTAGCACAGGTAACTAAGTCCCATCAAAGCACTAAAAAATGCCTAAAGCCATGTTCCTAATGTTCTTGCTAGTGTGACTCTGACGCCTAAACAAATATTCAAAGATACTAAGACAAATACAAAAGAGGTAGTTAGTGCAACAAATTGAATGTATTTCTACTTGGAATATTCTACTTTAAATGGACGATTTATAAGACTCAAATATAACAGTGTATACAGGGAGGTGCTTTGTTATAGAAAACTATACAATAAAAGAATTGGTAAATTAAAATAAAATTATTTTTATTAGAGAACAGTTTTAAAATTTCTCCCCAAAACAGTAATACTTACCTACCCAGCAACGAAAACTTAAAAAATTATCATTCTGCCAGGTTAAAAGTATGAAACATTATATAGTATTTATATTTCACTTTAATTCACATAAAAGAACTCACCCAAATATTTTGATAGAATATCATTTTAAATATCTTGCTAGAATATGCACATTGCTACATTATTTTATAAAAGTCAGATACACCCTATTGATATATTTTTGTTCAAAGCAAATGTTTGACTGAATTTGTAACACTAACCAAAAACTGTTGTACAAAATGCGTTTTTTGTTCCAATGCCATAATACCAGAGAAAAAACAAGTAATATTTATTTCCTCTGCAATCATAATGATTGCTGTGACATTGGGCACATTTTCAGGATTTGTTGTGTTGATTTATAAAGACAGGCAGAGAGGTTTCTAAATAAAGTTTGCATTTTTTTTTCATTTTTAGTTTTACCAATGCTCTCTTGGCACTGCAAGTACACTACAGATTTAACCCAAGTATTTCTCCCTAGGACAAAATTAGCTTCCAATCCTGAAAGTAATGAAGCCCTATAATGGGTATACAGCATTCTACAAAACACATAGGAAAAGAGAAAAAAATCACTAGCAACTGAACGTAAATCATGAACTAATTGCTTTGAGTCAGTTAACTTCACAGTGAATTATATATTAACTCTGACTACAAGTGCTTAGACTCTTTCTCTGGTGCCCATAAAGGCACCTGATAGCTTCTCAGCACCCAAGCCTCCTTTCAAAAGACATGAAAATTATAAAGTAAGGATTAGTCTTCAGGCCTCTAGTTTTCATGTCTGAGTTAAGCATAAGCATCTTCAATGTGGCTCAGTCCTCCTTAGCATGAAAAAGTTAAGAGTTTTGCCATTTCAGACAACTAGGAATCCTGCTTTCAAAAATTAACTTTAAAAGAGTAAAATCTAAAACACAATTTTTCTAAAACACTTTTGGTCACCATTTGTAAATCACGCCAAAAGCACATCATAATTCTAATATTAAAACAAAGAAAACCTCCATCAGATAACTAAGCCTGCTAAATTGTATACCAGTAAGAAAACAATCATAAAAATTGGGGCAAAAGGAGATAAAGAGATGTGAGTACTTCAGATTCATGCAGGGACTTTCTTCTCACTCCTAAACTGAAAAATCACTGTTTCCAAGAGCCACTACTACCAATTCCCATAAGTCATAACTCTCACATATGAATAACCACATAAAAAGATTATGAATCATTCATCTAGGTGGCTAAACACATTTTAAAAGTATTTAAAATAACAGAGCACATTTATTCTCATGTTAAAAAATAAAATTCTGATTATAAACAAAAGCATATGAAGAAACCAGATATAGTATCACTAACAATTATCTAGAAAAAAGGAATGGTATTCTAGATTCACACACATACAGAGTAAAATTTAGTAAACTAGCACCTGAACACTTTAAATAGCAAATTATTGACAAAACAACTATTTATGAAAATTGCTAGTCAGATTATAAATCAAATCTCACTCATTTTACTTAATCTGGCTTTTCTCAAACACCCTACTTTTGAAATCAACTAAAATACCAAGTTATGATGACAGCTACACAGACTATAAATGCATCTTCTCTGGTTTCTGGAAATCCACCAGACAAAAATAACAATATTTGGCCAGGTGTGGCGGCTCACATCTGTAATCCCAGCACTTTGGGGGGCCTAGGTGGGTGGATCACCTGAGGTCAGTAGTTCAAGACCTGCCTGGCCAACATGGTGAAACCCCATTTCTACTCAAAATACAAAACAAAAACAAAAACAAAAAAAGTAGCTAGTCGTGGTGGTGTGTGCCTGTAGTTCCAGCTACTCGAGAGGCTGAGGCAGGAGAATTGCTTGAACACAGGAGGCGGAAGTTGCAATGAGCCTAGATCACGCCACTGCACTCCAGCCTAGGCAACAGAGCAAGACCCCATCTCAAAACAAAATAAAACAAAATAAAAAAAGAAAAGAAAACAAAAACTTTTTAAAATCGAAAAAAGCTTATGGAATTTGGATACAAAGAAAGAGTATTTTTGCACAGCTGTACATGTTTGCGTTTTGAGCTAAGAGTTATTTCAAAAGAATCAAAAAGTTTTTAAAAATAAAGTTAGAGAGTGAAAAAGTTACAGTAAGCTAAGGTTAATTTATTTTTGGAGAAAAAATTTTTTTATAAACTTAGTGTAGTCTGGCCAGGTGCAGTGGCTCATGTCTGTAATCCCAGCTTTGGGAGGGCGAGGCAGGCAGATCACCTGAGGTCAGGAGTATGAGACTAGCCTAACTAACATGGTAAAACGCTGTCTCTACTAAAAACATAAAAATCAGCCAGGTGTGGTGGCATGCATCTGTAATCCCAGTTACTCGGGAGGCTGAGGCACGAGAATCACCTGAACCTGGAAACCAGAGGTCGCAGTGAGCCGAGATCACACCACTACACTCACTGTACCCCAGCCTGGGCAACAGAGCAAGACTCCATCTCAAAAAAAATAATAATAATTAATTAATTTACTGTAGTCTAAGTATACAAAAAAAAATCTACAGTAGTGTACAGCAATGCCCTGGGCCTTCACGTTCACTCACTACTCACTCGGTGAATAACCTAGAGCACTGCCAGTCCTGCAAGTTCCATTTGTGGTAAATGCCCTGTACAGGTATAACAAATTTTACATTTTATACAATATTTTTACTGTACCTTTCCTTTTCTAAGATGTCTAGATATGTTCAGATGCACAAATATTTACCACGTGTTACAACTGCCTACAGTATTCAGTACACTAACATGCACTACAGGTTTGTAGCCTAGGAGCAATAGGTTATACCATATAGCCTAGGTGTGTAGTAGGCTATACTATCTATGTTTGTGTAAGTACACTCTATAATGTTTGCACAAAGAGGAAATCACCTAACGACCCATTTCTCAGAACATATCCCCACTGGTAAGTGATGCATTACTATAGTAAAAAATGTAATGAGGGCTACCTTCAATTCACTGAAAAATCTGCTATGAACAAATGCACTTAAATTCAACTTTTATAGAAAATAACAGATCCAAGCATTATTTTTGTGGTTGGAGTGGAGAGGAGGGGGAAGAGAGACAGGCTACAAATATACTAGTGTCTAAATAATTTCCTGAATATGAATTTATTCCACAGACTACTGATTTTATTTTTTTGAACATTAGGTTTCATATACATTTTTAAAGAGTTAGGGAATAAGTGCAAAAATTTAAGGTAGTATAACTTAAATTACCTTTAATTAGATTGAATGGGAACTACTCAATGATGTAGTCTTATGAAATAAACTATAAAAATGCTTCATTTTACAGTTCTATACTTATCAATACAAAAATTATAGATTTAAAAGTATATAAATATATTGTAGAAATAATATATTATGAATTTCTTAAAACTTACTTTGTAGAGCAGGTACAATATTAAAGTAACTGGCTTGAAAGAAATATATTGCTATGTATACATAAGTCATAATCATCACCCCATGTATTAAAATTAAGCCTTTTGTATCTTTTCTTGATGACAATCAGCAAAAAACAAATAAAAACAAATTCAATTAGATCATAAATTCAAAATTGGTTTTTGGCAATTCCATGTATTAGATAGTAAACGCCTTAAACTGCCTCTGTCCAAAACCAGGTACCTAATGCTATGATAACAATAACAGCTATCTTGAGAGCTACTGTGTAGGAAATTCTATGTGCTTTATGCATAATACATTCTCATTTGATGAACACATGGCCTAAGAATTAGGAACAACTATGATGCTTGTTCACATGAGAAAAGTGAGCCACAGAGAAGTTAGGTAGTTTATCAAAGTTCACACAGCTAGTAAATGGAAGAACTGAGAATGATTTCAACTTTCCAATATTCTTAAAAAGTTTTCTAAAATAATAACTGAAAATTTTAATAATTGAGGTATTGAAATTTTGGTAATTTGATTTTTATCTACTCTTGATATGACCTTTCTTAACAGTGGTACTAATAAATAAAGTTATAAGATACTCTTCAAAGATAATTTCCAGATCTCATTCATAAACTGCTAAATTCAAAGACTACTACATTGGTGTTGTGTGTTGTGGCAGAGACTGCTGGTTGTCTGCCAAATTATGACCTCCTTTCAACCATAGTAATTACATATCGCTGCCCAACTACACTTTATTCCCAGCTTCTCTTGTAATGCATTACAGTTACCTAAATTATCATCAGTTAAATATCAATGAAATTATATGTATTACTTCCACCTCTAGAACTTACATTATTGATCATGCCTTGTCTAAGATCTCTTTCCCCTTTTCAGCCAGCTGAAACCAGGATATGCCAGTGACTAAGTTTCTATCATGAAGACATAAATTCTCTAGGACTCTAAGGGTGGGCAGTGGAATGATATAAAAGGTAACGAGGCCCCTGAATAATCATGTAAAGCCAATCCGCGCTCCCCTCCCCAGACTTCAATGACTTATGACATAGACTGTTACATTAACAACAACAACAAACACTTTACACTGTTGGATTTGTCTTCACTCTAATTCATTATTTATCCCTGACTAGTATTCAAATCAAGTAACCCATCTGATACACTGCCATTAAGACAAAAAATTAAATTGGCTATGTAATAAAGTATAAGATATGCACCACTGATCATACCCAAATTCAACTACTATTGCAAATTACTTTAAATATCTGATTCTTGAAGAGAAAAAGTAGCAACTAAAAGCCAAAAATAAGGAAATTATAAAGCTAGTTCAAACACTGCTACGATACTGAGTACACTTAATCCAAAAACAGCCAATTTGAAGGGCAACAAATACATATGATAGAGGATCTCAAAACAGTAAAGCACTTGTCAGAAAAATATTTGCCTCAAAAATCAAAAATCTAGATATGAGCCAAGCACACTGGCGCACACCTGTAGTCCCAGGTACTTGAGAGGCTGGGGTGAGAGGATGGCTGGAGTCCAGGAGTTTGAGGCCAGCTGGGAAACATAGTGAGGCCTTGTCTCTATATTTTAAAATATAGCTACCAATGAGTTTCTTCACAGAATTGGAAAAAACTGCTTTAAAGTTCATATGGAACCAAAAAAGAGCCCGCATCTCCAAGACAATCCTAAGT